>NW_020291019.1:0-490590 GCF_003184525.1 Aspergillus sclerotioniger CBS 115572 | reverse complement strand
ACCACCGAACCCATCCCCCAATCCCAATCCCACACTGTCATCCTCACCGGCTCCACCGGCCAACTGGGCAGTTACCTCCTCGACACCCTCCTCAACACCCCCACCATCGAGCACATCTACTGTTTGAACCGCAACCCCAACGCCCAATCCCACACCCACACCCTAACCCCCCTTCCCCCCTCCAAAGTCCACTTCCTAACCACCGACCTCACCAAACCCAACCTCGGCCTGCCCGCATCCGACCTCCACCATCTCCAAAACACCACCACCCTCATCATCCACAATGCCTGGACCGTCAACTTCAACCTCTCCCTCCCATCCTTCATCCCCAACCTCACCGGCCTCATCAACCTCATCAACTTCACCACCACCGCCAAACACTCCCCCAGCCTCTTCTACATCTCCTCCATGAGCTCCACCATCGGCCATACCACTCCCACAGGCCTCACCCCGGAATCCATCATCACCACCACAACCCCGGCTCCAAACGCCTACGCTAATAGTAAATACCTCGCTGAACATCTCCTCGCTTACGCAGCCAGCCACTCGCCCCGCTTCCATCCTGCTATCGCCCGCGTCGGCCAAATCGCCGGCCCGGTCCGTTCCCCGGGTCTGTGGTCCAAGGCTGAATGGTTCCCGAGTCTGGTTCTTAGCTCACTACACCTTAACGCTTTACCTGATGCCCTCGGACCGACTATGGATCGCGTCGATTGGGTTCCTATTGATTTGTTGGCTGAGATTCTCGTCGATCTAGCCATCCCTAAGGATACCACCGAAGCTCAAGGAGAAGTAAAAGTCTACCATCCTATCAACCTGCACCCCAAGACATGGAACGATATCAGACCTGTTATCGCGGACGCACTCGTCCAACACTCTCCCTCTCTTACCTCCTCAGGTGTGGAAGGAAACAGTCTGGAAATAATCCCTGTCCGCGAGTGGGTACAGCGTATTCGTCACGACGTGGAGAATGCAACCGATAGTACTAGTAAACTAGATGAGAATGAATTGCAAGCTCTGTTGGAGAAGAACCCTGCTGCGAAGTTGTTGGATTTCTTTGAGGAGGTTGTGGGGATGCAGAGTGATAGGGAGAAGGGGTGTGGGAATGGGAATGGGATTGTGTTGGATACGAGGATTACAGCGGAGAAGAGTGAGTTGTTGAGGGGTGTGGAGGGTGTTAAAGAGGAGTGGGTATTCAAGTGGGTTGGGGAGTGGTTGAAGTGATTATGGTGTAGATATCTGCTATTGTCGCAGACCTACTTACATTGAACAGCTCTAAGAAGTATAATCTAGCTGTATTGGGCTTACCATACCATTTTGAAGAAAAACACGCCCGCACCACCTAAATCGGGTCACGTATACAAAACAATCTGTAGATGGCGACCTGAGTGTAATATTAAAGGATTATCAGATCGCATTTACCCAATAATTTGACGCTGGCATAATCCAGTCAGTCTATGGAACCTGTGTCAGTCGCGCCGCCTTTTTATTCATGTCACTCCACATTACTGGAAGAATCCCGAGAAGGTCGCCAAATACAATGACATGACCGTTCCTTACATATAGTCCGTGCTTAGCCAAGCATTCTATTAAGGCCCTCTCAACCACAACCACCCATGACCTCTCAGGAATACACCCTCATGTTGGAAAATGACCCCAACCCTAAACTTATGGAGAATATCACTCCCCAGATTTCTAAAATCAACCCCATGCAAACCACCAAATCCACCCATAAAACTTCTCCCAGCAACCGAACCGCTCGAAGAAGAATGCACTCCTCATTACAGCCACCAGCATTTCTACCCTGCCCGTCTCTACCAACTCCTCAACAACAGATACCAAATCACCGCAAAACTAGGCTGGGGAACCAGCTCAACTGTGTGGTTGGCTCGCGACTTACAACAGTATGATTCAACCCATCCCAGTTACCTTCGTAGAAACTAATCAACGTACTAGATGGCGCTGGCGCCAACCACGCTACGTTGCTGTCAAAATCAAGGCAAACAATTACGCGACCACAGAAGACGCCGAAAAAGATCTACGGATTACAGAGCATATTAGTCGCCTGAATCCTAAGCATGTGGGCTGGAACTTCATCAGCGCGTTGCTCGATTCTTTTATCTTGTCAGGTCCCCATGGCACTCATGTCTGTATGGTGTTTGATCCCCTATGTGAGCCGCTTTGGATGTTGAAACAGCGGTTCCGGGGGGATGTGCTCCCGTTGGATGTACTGAAACCTGTTGCAAGAATGCTACTAGAAGGACTTTGCTATCTTCACTCTCAGTGTCGTGTTGTTCATACAGGTATTTATTCCCCTGGTTGAAACGAGAAACCTACTGATCGAACTGCAAGATCTGAAACAGGACAATATCCTCATGACTCTTCGAGACCCGTCTGTACTTGATAAAGTTTCTCAGGATGAGATGAGCGCCCCTCTCCCTCAGAAGCATCTCCCTGATCGAACGATATATCTCTCAAGGAACCATTTCAGCTTAGAGGTAAAAGATCTAGGAAGACCTGTCATCACTGATTTCGGACTATCCGTGCGTGGACCTCAGAGCCATACTCATCTCATTCAACCCGATGAATACCGAGCCCCTGAAGTGATTCTCGGGGCGGGTTGGACTTACAGTGCTGATATTTGGAATCTGGCTGTCTTGGTACGTGTCTTCTCATTTTATCCCAAAGATCCTCCTAAGTAACGTATCAAATGAACTAGTTTTTGGATTTAGTAAATGGAAAGGGACCTTTTGATTCATCAGAATCAGAATCAAATACTTCTTCATTCTCTGATGAGAAACATCTAGCCCGCACAATATCAATCCTTGGTCCTCCGCCCGTGGATATGCTTTGCCGGGCAAAACACACTTCTCGGTATTTTGATCCTGAAGGTAGTGTTTTCTCTTGATGATGTTGGAAAATGGCTGATGCTGGTACGTATAGGAAGGTTTAAATACCCCGAGTTAATCCCACAGAGTGGAGGACTTGATGGTATTTTTTGTGATATCGATGGGAATGATAAACAGGTTTTTCTTAATTTAGTATCAAGGATGTTGCGGTGGAGGCCGGATGATCGAGATGGCGTGGAAGATTTACTCTCGCACTCTTGGTTTCAAGAATAATGATAATTATTTATGTGTATCATGAGCTCTCTGATATAATACCAGCTGCGCCTTGTCAGAGGACCATCTCATACCATAGATCCGTATCTTCCTCTTTGAGACTTTTAGAACCGCTGTTTTAAGACTCATTCCTGTAAAGATCGGTCTGATGGGCATGCAGCAATGTCTGGGTTTTACTTGGTAATAATTTACGTCCAGATCCGTAGTAGGAAGTATTACTTGCAAGCCTACCTATGTAGAAAACTTGGATTAATTACTAAGTAATATTACAAATACTACTCCAGATCACATCCATCCAAGCCCATCTACATCCTGTCTGTACGTTCTTGAAACAGACAGGATATCCATTGCTGAGTCATTCCTGCATTAGCCGTATTTACCTGTCCTACATAAGATCGCGTTACCCTGATCCTCTGCAGTAGCAATCCCCCACGCTTCTCCCCATGGCATCAATACTCCGGCTACCATCCCGATTTTCCAGGGCAATATCTCCCTGGCGTTCCTGGGCCCATCGCCATGCATCACCCGTACGCGCGTTCTCTCAATCAAACTTTCCTCTCCTCGATCCAGCCGAGAAACTCGAGGAAGAATCCCTGTCATGGTACTCGCCGCGAAACTTTTATCCCGTGAAAATCGGTGAGGTATTTCAATCTCGGTATCAGGTGGTTGGTAAATTGGGATATGGCGGCTATTCGACCGTTTGGCTCTGTAGGGACCTCCAGTGAGTCAGCTTAACTTACCCTACAATCCAATCAATTAATCAAGCCGTTCAGCCTGAAATAAATTACTACTAACTCACTTTGTTATTGGTAGGCAGCATGCTTATGTTACACTGAAAGTATTTGAGCGCAATTCAGCCGAAGGCCAAAGAGAAACAGAAGCCTATGCCCATTTGAATTCCCTTAACATAGTAGACCATGCTGGTGCCAAACTCATCCGTAAAGCATTGGACACTTTTATCGTCGCCCCGCTGGGGCGAAGGGACTAAATTATCATAAATATATCTTTTTCTTTGAACAAGATCTTTTAATATATCTTCAGTAATTTCTATATCACAAGCTTCCAGATCACATCCCCAGATGGCAATTTCGGGTGCCTTATTCATCCGCCCCTGGGCATGAGGTTATATGATTTTCGCACTCAACTTCGAGCCAAAGTTCTTCCGGAAAAAATCGTCAAGTTGACTCTGGTGCATCTTCTTCTTGCACTTGATTATCTTCATACCGAGGCTGGGATTGTTCATACGGGTATGATGTGATCTGTCTTTCTCTATCTTCAGGGTGGATTCTCTAACCAAGTCTCTTCTTCTATTTCTTTTACTACAGATATTCAAGAAAAGAACATCATGATGGCGATCGAAGACCCATCAATCCTAACCGACTTCGAAGAACAAGAGAAATCCCATCCCAGCCCACGAAAAATCCTCGACGACGATCGCATGATCTATGCTTCTCGCAAACTGAAGAAAACCAAGCAACATGGTCGTCCTACGCTATGCGATTTCGGTCAGGCTCGCTTCGGATCGCATACTTATTCCGATGATATCCAACCTTGGGTTTACCGTGCTCCGGAGGTGGTTTTGCGATTACCGTGGAATGAAAAGGTGGATGTTTGGAATGTTGGCGTGCTGGTATTTCTTCCGTCCTCCCTTTTTTGTTTTGGCTTTTTGTTGGCTGTTTGCGTTATTGTTAGTAAGGGATTATGGAACTGACAATAGGCACAGACTTGGGATCTCTTCCAACAAAGCCATTTATTCTACGGGAGAGATCTGAACAGGAAACCTTCTGATGGACACCATCTTGCTGAAATGGTTGGGATTGTGGGGTTGCCGCCGAGGGAAATGATACGGGGGAGTGAATATGCGGTGGAGTTTTTTGATGGTGAAGGTATTGCTTTCTGGAACCTTTTTTTAATTCCTTTTTTTGGTTGTCTGTTTGGTTGGTTGCTGATAATAAAATAGGAAACTGGAAAGCAGACATCAAAATTCCTACTGAATCATTGGAGATGCTGGAAGGGAACTTGTCGGGTGAATCACAGCAATTATTCTTGCGGTTCCTCCGCAAGATGCTCACATGGAAGGCTGAGGAAAGAGCCTCGGCTAGGGAATTGTTGGATGATCCTTGGTTGAGGTCTGCTTGATCTATACTTATTGATTACTTGATTGTGATAATGGGTGTATCGGTGTGCTGGCGTAGTGAATAATTTTATTAATTATCTTGTTGGGTTGGATGTGTTTAACTAGCGGCGTCCACTTAGGTTCTTCTTGTGAAGTAGTATGTATAAAGTCTCCTAAAGATCACCTTGTAATATGATAGAATGGATCAACCACTTGGTACTTATCATGTTGATGAGATTGTATAGTATCGTAAAATGGAATGGTATTGTGAATTCATTCAATACCTTCAAATCCGAGAGTAAGACTATATGGATATATGTCTGATGGAAAGAAGGTGTGTGACATTTACTTTTGGTATATATGGCACTATGTACAACCCGTAGATATCAACAGGGTCCCATAGCTCAGTTGGTTAGAGCGTAACGCTAATAACGTTAAAGTCGAGGGTTCGAGCCCCTCTGGGACCATCTTTTTTTTCTTCTATTCCATCTGTCTGGGTGGACGGGTGGACGAAGGAAGACTTGCGAACGAACTCTCAATATATTTTTGATTGCTGTTGGGGAATTTGATTGGCTGAAGCAACTTGTGAATTGGTGGTTTGGAGGATCGGATACAGGATTACATTACTACTTATGTTGGTTGTGGATCAACATCAATATAAATTGGAATGTCACATACAAGAAAGTGGGTGGAGTGGGGTTCAAAAGGTATTTACATCAGTCAGTGTTCCTGGAGGAAGACAACTACATGTATATCTATCTATCTTCATGTTGTTTCCAGTTTCATTGGCATTGTGGTTGAAGCATGCAGCACACCTTTAGGTGTTTATTTCAAAAAAGATTATTCATGGAATGTTACCTGGCTGAGTTGAATGGACAGAAGCATGCAGAATATGTCATTGGTTATGCAACCTCTGGCATAGACTGCGTTGTATTCATTGTTGTATATTAAGTCTCCTGTTCATTGGAATCATAGTTATATACACTGACATACTCATTCTATTAACGTCATCTCAATTACAGACTCAGCAGCGGGATTCTATCACATACCCCCATAACTGCCCCTGCTATATTAATATGCCGAGTCCATGTATAACTCACCAAATATATAACCAGAGTACTATCCGACCCTGCAGGCGAATTACCCCTCAACCCACCACATCCCACGGGTATCATATACGCCCCCCTTCACCCATATATACAACCATCTCCAACCCCATCCTCATCCTCATCCTCTCACAACCCAATCCAACCCCCCTTCTTCTTCCTCTCCCCCCTCCCACTCTCACCCCCATTAACATCCCTCCTCGCATCCCCCACAACCCCCCTCCCCTCCAACCACAAAACCGGCCAAAAAACCACCACCCCAAACACACACCCCACCGTCGCCATCACCTGCCAGACAAAAACCACCCACGCGGCCCCCCACGGCATCACAAACTTGACAAACTCCTCCGGCTGATAAAAATCCTCCTGCCGTTTAATATAATACCGTTTTCCCTGCCCACTCGTCGGCGTCCGATTATCTGCCGGGTCTGTAGTTAAATCCAGAACTGTGGTTAGGGATACGGGGGCCTGGTGGAAGGGTATCGCCCAGATAGAGAAGATTTGGGAGATTTGGAGGTACAGTTTTTGGGTGGGTTTGTCGTATGCTTTCTCCCTTCTGTTAGTATGGGATTGGGATTGGGATTGGGGGGGAGGGATATGGGGTAACTCACCCACTGAATGCACCTCTAGCTCTATCCGCGGTGACATGATCTTATACCATTGGTAGATTTTCTCGATTAGCCACCGACTACCGGGGTATGGGGGCACCCGGCAGAAGGGGTGGGTGAAGGCTGCGCTGGGAGTGAAGTATTTTTGGATTGTGCGTTGTTGGTCCTCTGGGGGGGATTGGGTCAGGTGGTGGATTATGGTGGGGATTTCGGTGGCTGTTTTGTTCGATTGTAGTATGTATTTGTTAGTTGGGTGGTGGTTTTGGGTTGGGTTGGGTTGTATAGATGGGGTGGGGTGGGATGACGGACCTGGGTCTTCCATTTTGGTTGTTCTGTAGGAGGTTTTTGGAGGATTGGATGGGTTATTGGGATTGGGATTGAATGGGATTGGAATTCGATGGGAATTCGAGTGGAATTGAGGGTAGATGAGGGTACATATTACAGGCCAGGTGCAGCATGGTGATGATGTCATGGTTGATGAAACCGGCTGCCTCCGTCATCCTGGCCACTGGCCAGGGGTTAGGGCCGTGCTGGTATTGGTAACAAGAGTAGATAACTTTTCTGGTATCGAACAATGCTCAAAGAAATATCGGAATCACCGCTTCCAGCTGTCCACCTTCTTGCGCCGCTTCTCGAAAATCTGGCCCACTCCACCGCTATCACCGCGCTGTCCATCGTCCAGCTTGCGCTTCCGACTCCGATCCAATGCATTCCCGCTTCCCCGCGCCCTCCGCGTAAGCTTCGTGATCCGATCCGCGCCCTCCGTAAGTCCCTGCCAATCCTCTCCGCCAAAGGTGTTACCCGGTCCCTCGGCACGGAGTCGCTTGGCCCGATCCTTCTTGCTCTCCTTTGCCAGACGCACAAAGTTGGTTTCTTCATATCGCGTCCGCTCGGCCTCACGCTCTCGGTCCTTCTTCGATTTCGTTTGTCGTCCACCGCGCACAATTGTGCTTCCGATACTGGGCTCGGCCATGGGCGCGGACGACATCTCGGCGCTGACGAACTCATCAATAACATTCGACCGGCGTGGCGCGCGCTCCCGGCGCTCCCGGCTCTCGGTGGTCGGTAGGGACGTGGGCATAATCTTGGGTGGTCGGTAGATGCCATCGCTTGGTGCTTGTCTGGACGCCTTGTCCTGTCGGGCCTCAGGCTCGACCTTCTTCGAGAACGAAGACACGTTGGGCCGGTACGCCATCTCGTCAATATCTTCCTCATCATCGTCCTCATCCTCCTCATCACTGTCACCCTCGCTGTCGCTGCTACCCTCGGAGCCGGACTCGTCCCGGGCGGCCTTCTTAGTCTTGCTCTTCTTGGGAGCCGGGGCTCCGCGCTCGGCCCGGTCGGCATCCTCGGCTGCCTTGATGACCTTGTCGACCTGGTACTTCAGACGTCCTTCCAATGGGCGAACACCACGATCCAAGTAGACACGTAGGTCGACGAGTTTCTTCACAATATCCTCCGGGAGCGACTCATTCGTATCGGCATCTTCGTCGTCGGTCGCCTTGAGACCTCTCAGCTGGAATATAACCAAAAACACCAGATTCTGTATGTAGGAGAGAAGGAGATCGGACTTGGTGTCAAGCAGCGAAATGCCATCCTGCGGCGGTTCAATCGACACATCCGAGGGCTCCTCCCGTTTCGTCTTAGGGAGCGAGGATCCGGTGCTGGTCAGACATGTCGTAAGGGTTTCGAGCAGATTGGAGATATTTTGCAAGCCCGAAGGCTCCGACTGGGAAACGGCGGCCATTGTGCTGTGCTGTGCTGTGCTGTGTGTCGTTGAGTGATCGCGCCAAACGAGAGGGAAATTTTTACGGTAAGGTGCTTATCAGCACGTGGCGATAGTCTTAGTCAGACGGCCGTATCACGTGCGCCAAGGGCGCGAGCTGGCCTCAATGCAACCGGACAAGGCGTCCTCCCCCAGCGAAAGCCGGTTTCCGTCCAATTCCGTGTTTATATTCCTGGTCTCTTTTCGCGCAGGTGGTTACCTTCCGGACCACCCATCTCATGCGAGCTTGAAGATCGCTGTGGCGTGGAAGCTATAGACTGTAGGTCACTGAGCTTGGCTTCCATCCGCGAGGGACCGACAGGAACTAACGATTACCGCGCTGGAACAGAGACACCCACTATGTGGTTCACCAAACGATCCTCGCCCATCGCCCTCCTCCTCGCTGCTCCCTCTCTCTCCGCCGCTTTCTACCTCCCCGGTGTCGCACCGACTTCCTACGATGAAGGCCAATCTGTGCCTCTCTACGTCAATCACCTTACGCCCGGCTTAGCGCAGCAGGATGAACAGCTCCATTCCGTCTTCTCCTACGACTACTACCACCCGGCCTTCCGATTCTGCCCGCCGAAAGAGGGCCCCAAGGATGTCCGAGAGTCGTTGGGAAGCATTCTATTCGGAGACCGCATCCAGACGTCGCCGTTCGAGCTGCACATGGGCAAGAATGAGACGTGCAAGTCCATCTGTGGTCAGGTCTCGTTTGATGCCCGCAGTGCCAAGTTCGTCAACCGGAGGATAGAACAGGGATACAACATCAACTGGCTGGTTGATGGTCTTCCCGGAGCGCAGATCAACATGGAGGCGGTGACGCAGACCAAGTTCTACAGCCCGGGTTTCGCCCTCGGATCAATCAACGATGACGGACAACCGATTTTGAACAACCATTTTGAAATCCTGATCGAATACCACCGCGTCGGTTACGGAAACCAGGACAAGTACCGGGTTGTCGGTGTTCTGGTGCAGCCAGAGTCCCGACGCAACTCCGTCATTCTGGAGGATGGCACTCCCCAGTGTGACAGCGACGGTGTCGGCGTCACCCTCAGCGAGGATGGCGAGACCATGGTGGCTTGGACGTACAGCGTGTACTGGCGGGAGTCGGATACCGCGTGGGCCACCCGCTGGGACAAGTACCTGCATGTCTACGACCCGAAGATCCATTGGTTCTCGCTGATCAACTCGGCCGTGTTTGTGGTCTTCTTGGTTGCGATGGTGAGCATGATTCTGGTCAGAGCGCTCAAGAAGGATATTGCTCGGTACAACCGCCTGGACATGATCAACCTGGACGACTTTGACGGGACATCCGCGGCGGTGGAGGATGGTATTCAGGAGGACTCGGGCTGGAAGCTGGTGCATGGAGACGTGTTCCGGTCTCCGAAGTCTCCGTTGCTGCTGAGTGTGCTCGTCGGTAACGGTGCTCAGCTCTTTATGATGACGGGAGTGACTGTTGGTAGGTCAGCTTGCAGATGATACTAAGCTCCCAGGCTAACAGCTGCAGTCTTCGCTTTGCTTGGCCTCCTCTCCCCTGCGAACCGTGGCTTCCTAGCCACGGCCATTCTCTTAATCTACACGCTGTTTGGCTTCATCGGAGGCTACGTATCGGCTCGGGTCTACAAATCGCTAGGCGGCGAATCCTGGAAACGCAACATTATTATGACACCTGTGCTGGTCCCTGCCCTCATCTTTGGCGTGTTCTTCCTCCTCAACCTGTTCGTCTGGGCCAAGGGATCCAGCGGAGCCGTGCCCTTTGGCACCATGCTGGCCCTGGTCTTGATCTGGTTCGTGATCAGTGTGCCGCTGAGTGTTGCGGGTAGCTGGCTGGGATTTAAACAAAGCGTACGTACATGATAGTTCATGACCACGTTCCTGATGGTTGCTAACCGCTTGCAGGCCATTGAAGGTCCCACCAAGACCAACCAGATTCCCCGCCAGGTCCCTCCGATGACGGGTACACTGCGCACCGTTCCCTCCCTGCTGTTGACCGGTATCCTTCCCTTCGGAGCGATCTTCGTGGAGCTGTATTTCATCATGACGTCGCTGTGGACAAACAAGATATACTACATGTTCGGTTTCCTGTTCCTCTGCTACGGCCTGATGGTCATCACCTCCGCCGCGACGACGGTCCTGCTGGTGTATTTCCTGCTGTGCGCGGAGAACTATCGCTGGCACTGGCGCGCGTTTGCGGGCGCCGGCATGACAGGTAGCTATGTCTTCCTCAACGCCATTCTGTTCTGGATCACGCGGGTCAGCTTTGGTGGTCTCACCGGTGCGGTGTTGTATGTGGGATACTCGGCCCTGATCGGATTTGTGGTCTTCATCTTGACCGGTATGTACTTGCCACGGTCCCAGGACTCACCACTAACCCTTGAATAGGCTCCATTGGCTTCTTCGCCAGCTGGGCATTTGTGCACCGCATCTACGGCTCCATCAAGGTCGACTAAGCCGTTACGTATTGACATGAGATTGCTCATGCGGTGCGGCCCGCTCCCGGTCGTGGACCGACATCGCTGTTTGCTGCATCGCTGTGCTTCGCTATATAAGACCGTAGGTTGATTCGATTGGTTGGATGCTTATTCGGATATCCCTGTATAGTTCCTTTGTTTGCATGCTTGCTTGTTACCACCACTTCTCTGTAAGGGCCATGAGGTGTACATAGACTCGGATGGGCGGAGTTGGGGAGAGGAATGCTGGACGCGCATGAGTGTACGATGCAATGAGTCTAGGCCAACGTAGAAGAGCGTAGAAGAGGCCGCCGCAGCCGGGGCGGGACTGCGATTGGCGGACGCAGTGGTCGAGCCGTGGATCTCCCACGGCTGACGCCTCCAACCGCCAAGCCGCCGTGTTCTGGACCCGCGGCTCTTCTCCCATCCATGTCCCTCCGCCATCGCCACGACTCTTCCTTCCTGCAGTTTGTCTAAGATCTGGTCTTCGTGCCTGGCTGCTTTTCTCGACCTCGATAAGCTTCGAACACCCCCCAGTGGTGCCTCTCTATCCTACCCGACCGAACCCTCCGAGCGGCGACCGCCTGCCCCTCGTCCAAGCCGCACCGCCTATCACCAAACTGGTCTACCCCGCGCCTTCCGAGAGTCTGTTTCATCGCGCGTCCCGACCGTGACACGTTGAATCCGAGATTTTCCTCCCTCCGACGATATCCACTCAGAGAACCGGGCGCTTGGAGCGTGTGTGATTGAACATGGGCAAGTCGTAAGTGCAGCGCTTTTCCGATCGCTCCGCATGGGTCTGGCCAGGCACAAGGGGGAACCACCCAACAGGCCCAACGGGTCACCCATGGGTGGTCGCACTCTGGGAACAATGGCCGCCTGCGACGTGATACAACGAGGTATCCTGGTGTTGTGAAGTTCCCCTGTTACCCCGGACCTCGTGTGCCCCGCATGTCGGCATCCAACTAATTCACCGGCGGTCCAGACAGTCGAAGCTCTCCCCCTCGCAGCTGGAGGAGCTCCAGAAAGCGACGCATTTCGACAAGAAGGAACTGCAGCAATGGTACAAAGGTGCGTGAGGCATGGTGGGCCCCTCTGCAGCTGGCAGGAGCAGCCGCTGACGGAACGTTGCGGGCAGGCTTCCTCAAGGACTGTCCATCGGGGACCCTCACCAAGGAGGAGTTCCAGAAAATCTACCGACAGTTCTTCCCGTTTGGTGACCCGTCGTCGTTTGCGAATTATGTGTTCCGGGTGTTCGACTCGGATAACAGCGGGATGATTGACTTCAAGGAATTCATCTGTGCGCTGTCGGTCACGTCGCGGGGCAAGATGGAGGACAAGCTGGACTGGGCCTTCCAACTGTATGACATTGACGGCGACGGCAAGATCACATATGACGAAATGCTGGCGATCGTCGAGGCGATCTACAAGATGGTATGTTTAGCCCCCGTTCGAGTTTCTGGCCCCCACGGCGGCTGACGGGCTGGACTGCAGGTGGGCTCGATGGTTAAACTGCCCGAGGATGAAGATACGCCGGAGAAGCGGGTGCGCAAGATCTTCCGCATGATGGACAAGGACGAGAACGGCAGCCTGGACATGGAGGAGTTCAAGGAGGGCAGCAAGCGGGACGAGACCATTGTGAGCGCCCTGTCGCTGTACGATGGACTGGTGTAGATCGGCTCCAAATCGACGACTACTGCCTGGGCACAGGCCATGGTTGCTTCTTCGCATCCCTGCGCGGACTTGGATGTGACCCTCCCTCGGTGAATTGGCGCTAACTGTTGAGCTTTTGCTTTTTCTCCTTTCGTCGTTGCTTGATTGATCTACTTGTCTTTTTCTTTTTTTACTATTTTTCTTTTCTCTCTTTCTTTCTTTCTTTCTTCTGGCTGTGTCTTCAGGATTCCCATTACTGCTCGTATCCCAAAAAGCGGCCAGCTCGGGACCCGCCGGGGTGCCTGGCATTAGCGGATACCGGGGGGGTCGGATGTGCTGTGCTTATCAGGAGGGAACTGAGTGGACGAGTGGCTGTTGAGGTGCCCTGAATATGTACAAAGAATCAGGAGGGTCGGGTGCCTCGGCAGTGCAATTTGACTGGCAAATGGTGGCTACGATGCGTGTATCATGTATATAGTAGTGTAGTTGTTATTGAGCTGCTGTTTTTGGTGTCTGATCCATTTGTCCATGCAGTCTGCCCCTGGTGTCCAGGTTCCACTCTTTACAAGGTTCCCTCCAGCAATAGGTACCTAGGTAGCCCTCCTGAAGGGTCGGGTCCGAGGACGGAGATTGCGCATGGACGATGAGGGATTTGCAGGTGCAGCAGCGGCGACGCACCCACCCGCCCGTGACGGATGCTTCCAGTGGCAGCGGGCATCACCCGTTGGCCGGACTAGATTGGGCGCGGTGCAGCAGCAGCAGAAGCAGCGAGATTAAGCTGCAATGGTTTGGTGGAGTTGAGCATCTCCATCTCCCACGGCAGTTGGCCCGCCAATCATCTGGTCCAGCGTCAGGGACGGTTTCTGCACCCGGTCAACAAAGTTCAAGGCCACATGTTGGGTCCAGAGCTATATCTACATAGTATCTACTGTGTATCTATTCCGAGCCAGTCTGGATCGATAGTGGCAGCGAGCAGAAACCGGGCCAGATGAAAGGAGGGTCAGCTCAGGCCAGCTCAGGCCAGCGGGCGGGGGCCTGACGGACTGATCGCCTCCCGAATGTCGATCCGGACAGCCAGCGGGCCAATGACTTGTCTTCATCTCACGCTGGGGCTGGGCCGGACAAACTCGAGGATTCCCACTGAGGATTGGGATTAGGATTACTACTACTACCTACTTGGTATTATTCCCCAATCCAATCCAATGCAATCCGGTGGACCTCCCGCCTGGCCAGCCTCGATGGTGCTGCTCCACCAATCCATCCATCCATCCATTCATCCTCCATTCATTATTCTTCATTCATTCATTCTCCCTCCCCTCCCTCCCTCCCCTCACATCACATCACTCCCTGACTTCCTCCTCACTGCACATCTTCTCCCCTAATGCCTTCCCTGCCAGATCCGATCGGTCTGGCTGTGGCTGTCGAACTCACTGGCTGCAGTACCCAGCATGGTCCGAGTGCCACGCGGCTGTCAGGCCTGCGCTGAGGGTCATCTTCAGGTGCGTGATGATGGCTTCATTGTCAGCTGCTTGTTGCCCAAGAACCGGCCCGCCCGCCCATGGCGTTAATGATTTCCCCCCCTGAATCCTGTCACTCCGAGGCGTTCTTTGTTGAGTGTTGGACTTGTGCCTCTGCCAACTCGCAACCCTTGCCTCGCTCGCCCACCGGATTGGATTTAATTGTCCGACCATCCGCTGCCTGCTACCCTACCCAGCTAACCATCTGCATTACTTTCTTTCTATTTAGTGTGACGGCAAATCCCCCTGTGGCCACTGCAAAGGCCGCAATGTGCCCTGCCTGACTCAGGCTCGCACCTTCAAGTTCCGCAACGAAGTGCCAGCGCTGCAACAACGCTACCGTGCCTCGCCCCCTTCGTCCACCTCCACCTCCACCTCGTCCAACTCCACTGCATCCACCGCAACTAATAGCAGTCCTTCCCTTCCCTCTACCCCCCGCTCAGGCCCGGCCCGCGGGCGCGACGTGCAATTCGCCCCTGTGCCGCTGCCGCTGCCGCTGCCGCTCCCTATGGACGAGTCGGTCTCGCCTTCGCTGACCGTCACGGCGGTCGCCGCCCAGCAGACCCAAGTCTTCACCAACTACGTCCTCACTGCCTTCCCTTGCTTCTTCAAATGTACCGAAACCCGTGTGCCTGTCAACTGGGTCGAATATGTCGACCGCCGTCGTGGTGCGATGAACTCGTGCTTCGACTGGGCCATCCGCGCCTGCACCCTCGCCTACTCTGGCGCCCTCTACAATGTCCCTGAATTTCACGACGCTGCGCGCGCCTTCTACACCCGTTCTTTACGCGGCCTCGCCGGGCTCCTTGCCGACGAGTCGACCGCCAAATCCGACGAAGCCCTCTCCACCGCCATCGTGCTCGCCGTCTTCGAGAAACACCACTGCACCGGTCCCCAGGCATGGATTCACCATGCTCACGGCATTCGCGCACTGCTAAAACTCCGCGGCCCCAAAGCTCATCTCCATGGCTTCGGTCGCGCCATGTACATTGTCTACCGCCCGATCCTTATCGCTGCCGCCCTCATCGAAGGCGAAGCCTGCTTCCTCGAAGAACCCGAATGGCATTCCCTCAACGAGCAAATCTCCAACGACAATGCCAAACTCCCAGACTCTTCCCTATATACAGACGTAGTCGACCGAGGTCTACGCGAAATCATCAAGATCCCGGGCTACGTCAAACGCATCCGCGAACTGATCGCCCTTCCCTTGGCCAAACGCGCCAAACTCGAGCCCCCGCTTCTCCAGAGCGTGCAGGCCACCCGTGCCGCCCTCCGCGGCATCCACACCGAATTCGGCGTCTCCATATCCATGCTACGAGCCGGCCATGCCAAACCGCGGGGCTTCATCGGCCCCCTCCCCGAATTCTTCTTCGAGGGCTACTCAGCCCATGTCACGCGCGGCGTGCACTCCGCCCTACTGATCCTCGATTACCTGGTCGTCATGCTCGACCCGAGTCAGCGCTCCACAACCCTCCCGAGAGAGCCCCGTCGGTTATCCTCCCCGCCATCGCCGTCCCCGGCGGAAAGTGCCAGTCCTACCCCGTCGTACGATTCACCCATGACTCCGCCCAGCTCGCCAGGCCAGCCCCAGCTCGTGGTCGAGTCACTCATCACCCCGAATTACAAACAAGGGCCCACGACAGACTGGATGGACCAGTTGACTTCGACAATGGGGATGGATGGCGTGCGGGTACGCATTGTGGAATAATTCCGGGAGCGTTTGGCGTTTGGTCTGGTTTCGGTTTGATACCCCTGTATGCATGTATGTATATGGCGAAGAATGTAGATGGGTGGGTTGGTAGGTGGATGAGATGCACAAAATAACGGCCGATGGATGGGAGTAAATGGGTCTAGGTATACAATAGGTACATAGTTTGGAGATCTAAGGAGTAAATATGTTGGAATTATTACCTTCAGAACAGTCCATACATTCTTCCCCATTACTCTTGGGAAACATCTAGATATGTCCTTAGGTTTGGGTTTGATTCCCTTGGGTAGCTTTTGTGAGTTACTTGTTGGGTTGCTGTTTATGAAGTAAGTAGGTAAGTAACGTAACTTATTATGTTGTACTCATGTAAGGGCCACTAACACACCTTCCCCCTCCCCATTTCCTCCAAAGAAACCCTCGTTTTGATTCAAAAGATGGAAACTAGGTAAACCCCTCCCCCCCAACTGAACCGAACCCAGGCAGGAGTGAGTGAGTGGATGAGTGACCAGGAAAAGTAGAATAATAAGATGAATAATGGAATATTGGAACAATTGCTTCCCATGTATATTTATTTCATTTACTAGTATGTAGAAACCGTGGATGGAGGTTCGGAGTTGTTTCTGAGTCGGGAAGAGGTATCTCTCTCTCTTTTTCTTTTTGTCGGTATAGAATCGACGACGGATGGGATGCGATGGGAAGGGATATTGATAGTAGAGTCTTTTGTTGTAATCCCTTCCTCGTATTCGGAATGAGGTACCAAGTGAATGAGTAAATTAATGGATGGATGGATGGCACGTGTCTATATATTTAGATTCACTCCCGTCAATATAATCTCTATCGATAATATTTAGACTCCTTAAACAACGAAGCAATTTCCTCCTCGTAGAGAGATAGAGTCTGCGGACGGGCAATACTCCCCTTTATGGTGAGGATGAATGGTTTGGCTTCCGTCGCGAGGATGATTCGTTCTGGGGAGAGACGCACGCATTCGTGGCATCGGGTGTTGATTTTGTCGATGTATGGTGTTAGGGATTCAACCAGCTTTTCGTGATCGTTTTTGAGTGTCTCGTCGGCGGTGGGGAGGAGCTCGATTAGGAGAACCGGTGCCGGATGGCCGTGGCCTCCTATCAAGGCGGATTTTACAGCCGGGTGGGCGGTGATTTCAGGTTCCAGGAGGGAGGCGTTTAATCCGTCTCCATGGGAAAGGTAGATGTAATCGTCTGTTCGACCGATGATTTTCCATAGGCCTTTGTGGATGGGATGTTCTTGCCAGAGGTCCTTGGTTTCGAAGCGGTCGAGGTCCGGGTAGAGGAGGAAGATGGGCTGCAGGGCGCAAGAGGGACGACGGATGAAGACCAACTCGTGGAGGTTGTTGGGACGGGGCTCAAATTCTACACCCGTGTGTTTGCTCTGGAAGGAGAGGTAGTCCCATGCGTCGGTGCGGTGGGGATGGATGGCCGTGAAGTAGCCGCCGGCTTCGGTGCTGCCGACGCCGGGGATAACGGGGACGTGAGGGAGGAGGAGAGAGGCGGTTTCTGCGGAGAGAGGGGCGCCGGCGAAGTGGAGGTATTTGAGGCTGCGGAGGGATTGGAGGCCGGATGGGGTGAGGCAGAGGGCGTCGATGAGGGCTGGGGGCAGCATGGCGACGGTGGCTCGGCCGTGGTGGAGGATGGAGGGGATGAGGGTTGGGGTTGGGGGGCTGGAGGGCCCGAGGACGGCGGTCATGTGGATGAAGGTGGTCATGGAGAGGGAGAGAGCCATGCCGACGAACTGGATGGTTTGGTAAGTGTGTTGAATGAGGATGGAGGGTGGGAGGACGCACGTGGAGTGAGGGGAGAGGGGTGTAGCATCGCTGTTGGGCGTAGTGGTGGATTTGAGTCTCGCCGGCGTCAGGGAGGGAGGCCACCACGTCAGCCCCGGCCATCATCTCGTGGGTGTAGGTGACGGGTTTGGGGTTGCCTGTGGAGTCAGTATGCTGGTGAGAGAATGGTGGGAGACGGACCTGTTGTGCCAGAGGTGTGAAACACCAGCCACGGATCGGCTTTGCCTTCTTCCCAGGTCTTGCTGTAGTTGATGGGTACTGCTTCGGCCTCTTGCATGAACGCCTCGGTGTCGGGTACCGTGATGGTTTGGATGTGGGGGGCATCTCGCAGAATTGCTTTCACTGCAGTTGCCATGGACATTGGTCTCAGGTAGACTGTACATCCTTTCTTCTCAAGGATTCGCAGCTGCGCCTCTGCCGTGACCAGTGGAGAGGGGAGAACCATCTAGACAGAGTTAGGGTTGTGATACCGATGGGTCTGTCTATGCTGCTACGTACCACTTTCTGCAGCTTTGCCGCCGCCACGGCCAGGATCTGATAGCGAAGATCTTTGGGTCCAGCATAAGCGAAACATTGGAATGGCTCGATCGTCTCCGGGAGATTCTCTTTCAACCAGTGGGCCGCATGATTGGCCGCATTGTTCAGTTCTTTGAACCCAATGTCGCGATACCCTTGGGACAGATCCTGGTCGTCGACTGGCACGGAGACCCAGGGCTCGCTGTTGTCATTGGCACGGGCCTCGATGACCGAGGTGAGAATCCGCTGACTATGCTTGACCCCGGGAATTGGAAGTGTCGTGAATGTCATTGATGCCTTGACTTGGGAGAAGAAATTACGGGTGAAAGCAGAGCGTCCAGGAAGGAGGAGTTGTGAGCAGGCTCAGGCGGGGTCAATGACTTTATACCCCGGTTGATCGACTTTAGCCCATCTCTAGCGTCGACCGAGGATAAGCACTAGCGCAAGGCTGCTGCTTACACTGCCCCCATCGCTCCATTCCCAGGCCCCTCTCTGCAAGTCGCACTCTGACCGGTGGGAGCAGACAAAGCAAGCTGTTGCTAGTTCGGCCACGGGGGTTTGGCGTGGGGTCGTCGGTTGCTGTGGGCCGCCATAGATTCATTCTTAAACATAGAACACTCCTCATCCCTCAAATTGCATCACTTGCATTACCATCATTTCGGGATCTGTCCTGCCATGGCGGCCTATAGGACTCAAGGGTAGTTCCGGTTTCGTTAAAAAGACTTTCATGTCTCCACTGTACTCTTCCATTGTTACTACATTTGGTAGATCCAGGTCAATGCGCCCAGAGTCCGTCATGATATATGGATCGACCGAGTTGAAAGATCTCAACATGATCAACTATCTGCATGCACTTGCCTGTTGCTACGCCGCAAGCTGTGGCAGTTCCGAGTGGTTCTCTGATGTGCCCCCAGAAAGACTTAGTATCTCAAGTCAGTGGAGGAGATCCACACCCAAAGAAACATACTTGAAGCTCAGCTCGCGCATTTCATTCAAGTGAAACCTGTTACTTTGATAAAGATGAATAAAGATTTCATCCGGGCTATAAGAAATATCATGAAATCAAGACTGAGAATAACGACACCTTCTACTGCCCAGTCCTTGAGATGCATTCTTCTAATGATAATATATACTGAGATGCACAAGGTTATGTGCTTACTAGAGGAGCTGATGCCGGAGTCCGCAGGCTCAGATAACTGAAAATGTGGGCAAATTCCTCTTAATCCTCCCACCAGATCGCTTTGATGATTGACCACCCCGGTGGCTCTATGAAAAGTGATACCGAACCTATCTCAAATCAGATTCGAAGATCCAGGCAATCTTGGAGGGTCCGATACTATACTCACCGTTATACCTATCGATTCGTTTATCCATGAGCTGATGTTTCTTCATTCTTCACGAGCGAGATTGATTGGGTCACAGCCGTCTCTTCAGAGATCTCCTTGGGCCGTTCAATCGGAGGATTTGGGTTGACTTCCATCCGTGTTCTGAAGTCCTTCTGCGCAAGATTTTACCTCGTTAGATTGACGTTCACCATAGGTTTCCTGCTGGTCTGAACTCCGTAGAGCACTGATACTTTCAAGAACTTGCGTCTCATTCTGCAAATGTTCTCTGGGAATTTTGCTGCGGATAAATCGTGTGTGGCGACGTGCTGTAGACAACTCCAGGTCCTTAAGAATGGATGGCACGTAATAGATAAACAGGCCCAGGCAGCTGGTCACAATGTAGACAGTAAAGAGTGCGAGGTATCGTCCTTGAGGCTTCTGGGAGCCGACGTCGCTGAACGCTAAACATCCAAAGGAGATGCCAAGTCCTACGATGAAAGATCCCAGTGCATATTTCATCAGAAGGGTCGGAGCTTTCACCATGAGTATAGAAAGAAAGGATACGGACTTCCATCTGTTCGCACTCTTGAAGTCTTTGATCATTGACTCCAGTCGTGTCACCTTTTCGTGTACCGAGGTCATTTCATCACCGACATCCATTTTCCGCATTTGGGAAGCCATATCATCTAGAGCTTGCTCGAACTCTCGAAGTCGCGCCGAAGTGCTGACCCTACTGAAAAAGTCCTTGACATCATCAGTGGTCAGACAGCTGTTCAATCTTTGTTGAATCAGACAGGCATAAAAAACTGAAAGTCCGCCAGCTGTCAAGCTAAGGCTGAATGCTGCTTCTACCGTCCAATGAACTTTGTCAAGGTCTTCCAGTACTAGGGCTGAAATGGCAACTTGCGCCACAATAGCGGCCTGTGGACTTGTTAGAACTGTCTCCAATCTTCCATGTTATAATTGTCAGCGTACAGCAACCGCCAGCATTGTGCAATCTTCTGTCGTTGACTTTCGTAGCACGATCGCCTCATCTGATTTGGCACTGAGCACATGCTTTTCCACTCGATCCACGATTTGCGTGGCGTTAGGGAGCATAAGCAGAAGAACCAAGGCCTGTAAAGTACCAAACTTTTGCTTCAGGCTAGCATAGTTGTTGCGGAGAGATTGGAGAGTAAGGACTTCCCAAGCAGGGTAAATATACCACGTTGTCACGGTGAGCTGAAAGGATATCTCAATGATTGCTTAAAGCGTGCCTATCCACCCGGGTAGATAGTATACTATGAAGCTACGCCAAGCCATGATGAGTGCTCAAGACGAGACCAAGGTCAGAGAGTGCAAAAGGAGGCTGCAGCGGGGGATGTTCAATCCCCCAGCATGTGGTGGGGGGCGAAGAGCATCGAGAAAGTGTTTGCTTGGGCAAACTAGACTTGGGACGGTGGCCAATCATGTATCTATTCATGATGGACCATATCAATTGCTATTATTCAGCTGGACGTACACGCAATTCTCCTGGGGAAGAGTTTGGTATACTCTGGGCGGGCCGGTCCGTCCGATGCACTATATTACCACTATATTTGACCCCTCCTCACATAGATATGCCAAATTAAAATGTCCGAATTTGACCTCAAATAAGCAAGCACATTATTGCCCTGGTGGAGGCTCGGTTGATCACCCCAACGGCGATGCTAAGGGTATCAAATGTGTCTTCAAGGATCCAGATGGCCGCATGCTGATGGAATCAAAGTGACTTGAAAGCCCTCCAACTTTGCTCCTATGACGCGAATAAAACGGTCTCCTGATTCATTTCCCCCTTCCTGGCATCTCCGAATAAGAAGCGGAGAGAAGCGATGGCGATGCAGCTGCACGCTTACCTAAGCCGGAGCAGGGGGGGGGTCGCGCATTCATCGCGCAGGTTTCACCTCCCCATCTCCTTTCTGTTTACCTACTAGGTAGATACTAGTATCCCCTCATCCACTAGTCATGGCCAGGCGAATCCTTCCATCGCTCCGGCCATGGTCCCACTGGGCCCGCCGATCGCCCTTCAGTTTCCCATCTGCTGTCCAGCTCCCTCTCGAACCCCGAATCGAGGAAGAGAGGATCCCCGGCTTCAGACCCAAGTCGTATTTCCCCGTCACCCCTGGCTATGTCTTCCATGACCGATACGAGGCATTGGCCAAGCTCGGCTGGGGCACCACCTCCACCATCTGGCTCGTCCGAGATCTTCAACGGTAGGCTCCACCATCCTCTCCACTCCTGCGCTAATCACCATACTACTATCAGTTGGCCATGGCAATCGGAGCGCTACCTGACCTTGAAGGTTGGATGTTGTAACTACCGCACCGTGGACGAGGCTCGCCAGGAATCCAATCTCGAACGACACATCCGTGACTCCAATCCCAACCATTTCGGCCACGACGTGACAAGGACCTTTATCGAATCGTTCGAAGAGAGAAGCCCCTACGGAACACATGTCTGTCTGGCCTACGAGCCCATGCGAGAACCCCTCTGGATATTACAGAAGCGCTTCCGTAACGAGGTCTTTCCCCTCAGCATCCTCAAAGCATACATGAAGATCCTCCTGATGGGCCTGGACTACCTCCACTCCGAATGCAACATCATCCACACCGGTTCGTCCCCTCCTCACCCAGCTGCTTTGCTTGTCCTAATTTTGTTCCAGACCTCAAAGCAGACAACATCCTCGTATCCTTTGAAAACCCCTCCGTCATTCACTCCTTCGCCCAAATCACTCCATCCCGACCCATCTCCCTCAAAACCCTCGACGACCACCCCATCTACCGCTCTCACGATGACTTCGGTCCCCTTCAGTCCTACGAAACCATCCCCACCCTCTCGGATTTCGGTGCCGCTGTACATAAGCAAGACCAATCCACTCCATGCATCCTTCCCATCCAACCAGACTGCTACCGCGCACCAGAGGTCATTCTCGGCGCCGGATACACCTACAGCGCCGACATCTGGAATCTCGGCGTGATGGTTTCCCTCCCCTCCCCTCCCCATCCCCCACCCCCAATACCCACTCTTAACTAACGAATAATCCAGATATGGGAACTCCTCGAAAACCGCACCCTCTTCACCCAAGCCCGCGACTCCACCCTGAAAAACCACCCAGACGCACACCTCGCCCAAATGATCGCCTTTCTAGGTCCCCCGCCGCAGGAGCTACTAGTGCGGTCGAGAGAACACCGTCATTGGAAATGGAGCCCCGCGGTGCAGAGTCCCCACGGGAAGCTTGTCAAGTCAGTGGAAGATTGGTTTGACGGGCCATTTTTCGATGATGATGGTGAGCTACCATACCCGAGCTTCATCTCCAGCCCTAATACAATACTGATGGGTACGTAATATGTGAATATAATAGGGAAATTCCTGCACGAGAATCTCATTCCCAAAGATCAGACGCTTGAAGATACGATTACTTGTCTTGAAGGCGAAGAGAAAAGTAAGTTTCTTGTGTTTGCGAGGAAAATGCTAAAGTGGATGCCTGAGGAGCGAGGGACGGCGAAAGAGTTGGTTGACGATCCTTGGTTGGATATTGAAGGGGAGAAGAAGTAGATGGGTATGATGGGCTGGCTGTATATTATTTTCCCCTGTCCACTCCACTACTCTCCACTCTACTGTACATATGTATGATAGTCTTGATGTAGATAGATAGATAGATAGTAAGGTAGATACCTGGTGTATAATCCCCTCTCACTCATCACTCACATCAACCCATATTCATTAGACACATCTTAACAGAAACTCCCAAGTACACCAAAAAAACTTATCCCACGTCACAGCAATAACTGAAAAGGGAGGGGTAGACAGATAAACCCCAACACATCTTACTCCTCATACCTGCAACGGTATAACGGCGGCCCTACACAGATTCGACATAACTAGGCTTTGAAATCTATATCCATATATACTAGACTTTATGTGAGCGACTCTGAGATAGAGACAGCTTTAGTAGTTAAGATCAACAATCTGAAAGTATTCTTCCCAGTAATTATATATTGTAAACATGATTGCTTATACAGGTTCTTGAATAATTCATATCATATATGCTACTTTCAGTTAGATCTAAATTCGGATATCAAAAAGACGCAGGCTTGATGTATTGCCTAATATAGATATAACACGCAAATCAGCGACTCCATCAGGTCAAAGAGTATCCTGTCTAATTAACTCAAACCTTTACTCCCAATAATTCATTCAACAAGGTCCGAATATTTCATCTAACCAAGAGCCAGACATCATCTCATCGGTAAAGAATCCCGCGAATCCATCTTCTATCACCGCCTCAGGTAATAATCCCATTTCATCCCTCCAGCCACATCTAAACACGCATTTCGAATGTCTTGCGCCTTCTCACGTAGCATGCATAAAATGTTCCACTTCGGGCCTGGATTAGGCCATGTCTTTGCCAACTCGAAGGATGTGGTTACTGTCGGAAGACCGCCGGTCCTCCGGAGTATGATTGGCAACTACAGTCACGTAATGCCCCTTTTTCCATACCACTACTCTGCCTATATAGAGGCTGTTAATAATGATGCTTTAGATAGTTATCTAATTTATTTATTCTTATTAAATCCACGTTGTATCGCTTCAGTAGCCATTCCAATAGATTATAAGTTTTCTAGACTAGTGATATCATTGATAAGAATTACTTAATTACTTTATTAACAAGCTTATTAGGATAACTATCCTATTCTTTCCTGTGCGTGATATTAGTAACTTGTATTTACTAAATTAAGCCTTGCTAAGTCTCTCTGAACCCTGATAGAAATAATTACTAAGTTTTTATATGTAATAATTATTATTATATTATTTTCTCTACCTCCGAATGAATAGAAAGATATATTAAAATAATTTTTATAACTTACAATACCGCGGTAGCTGAAAAAACTAAATTAGCTATTTAAATAGAAAATAAAACTATCAATGTTAAGTATTTTTTTAATATTAAAGTAAATATAAATTCATAAAGCCAGATAGATAACTTATTAAAAAAGCTATATAAATTATTTCAGAGAGTCTCAAAACTCCTTAATAAGTATAAAAATTTTAAATAGTGGTATTTTTAGGTGGAAATAATTGTTACAGACCCCTGCTAGCCAGGTTACTAGCAGAAGCGGACTCGTCAGGCAGAAAGGTAACGACCAGGAAGGACTCGGGCAGCCAGCAACTCTTATTGAGTAAGATCCCGGTTGGGGTAACACCCGAGGCAACACTGTGTCACGTGACCATCTACCATCAGATCTACCATCGAGGGTATACGATATGGTATACGGAATCCAGGAACGTGATTGGATCGACCCTCGATCTACCCTGAATGGTATACGAAATGGTATACAGAGGATAGGATATAAGGACACTCTTTCATGTACTTAGCTAGTTCTGTTCTTCGTGCTCAATAACACTGTCTTTAAGTAACCTACGTTTTGGTAGAGCTTAGCGACAACACTCGTCCGCACTTACTTACGGATAGCTGCGCGGCACTATCTGGCCTTACTTCTCTTCTTCTGTTCAGATCAAGTCACCTTTAGATAGTCAACAACCTGACTACCTTTGATTCAGTTCACAAGGTACGTATCGGAACGGGAGCTAAGCTAACAGGAACAGGGAGAAGCGATCCTAGGGTTTGACAATAATATTATAATTATTATTATTATACTAATTTATTTAAAGTAAGCTGTCCAGACTGGAGTAAAATAACTTCTTATATAATCTTTAAAATAGACTGTCTAGTATAATATATATTTAATTATTAAAGTAATTATTTAAGAATATTAGTAAGCACTTTGTCAGAGCTGGAGAAAAAAAAATTTATAAATAATATATATAATACTATTATTAAAACTACTTTTAGTAAAGGTCCTGTTAAGATAATTAATATCTGTATAGCCCTTATCTCTAAATCTAGAAGTAACTATTTAATAATTATATAGTATATTAACAGCTTTATAAATAATTTTATTACTGTATAAAAAATAAAATATAAAATATTCTCCTTTATAGCTAACTATATCTTACTGAGTAACTTGGAAGCTGAACTACTAATATAAACAGTACTTATATAAGTAATATTATTATTAACTAAATGAAATATATTTATTAATATAAGATTTTACAAATACTGCGAGGAAGCTATAATAACTAAAAATAATCTTAATATAAAGTATCTAGCAGCCTCAGTACTAACTATTCAAGCAGTCTTTATAATTAAAGAAGATAATTAGAAGAAAAGATTCTTCTCAGTAACAGGTGTATTGTTAAATAATTATTTAAGAAAAATAAAATATCAGTAACTGTAAAAGCCTAATAACAGGAGACATATATACTGCTAATTTATTAAATATAGCATCTTATTCTGCTACTATTTAAATCCTAACTTTAAATTATTGTATTAAAAATTAATAAGAAGTCTCTGGATATATCAGCCACTATTTAAAATATTAAAAATACTTAAAGTAAGTATTATAGTATATAAAAAGTAAGATTTTAATATTATTAATTTTAATAGGATAGCAGTGATAACTAATCTAAGTAAATCTAATATCTGAATATATAATACAGGTAATTTCTATTATCTAATTCTCAATCTTACTATACTAAGAGACTTTTATAATCTTTAATTATATAAATACTCTTATACAACACCTCAGAAGATATTTGTTACAGACCCCTGCTAGTCAGGTTACTAGCGAAGCGGACTCGTCAGGCAGAAAGCGTCGATGTTACAGACCCCTGCTAGCCAGGTTACTAGCAGAAGCGGACTCGTCAGGCAGAAAGGTAACGACCAGGAAGGACTCGGGCAGCCAGTAACTCTTATTGAGTAAGATCCTGGTTGGGGTAACACCCGAGGCAACGCTGTATCACGTGACCATTTACCATCAGATCTACCATTGAGGATATATGATATAGTATACGGAATCCAGGAACATGATTAGATCGACCCTTGATCTACCCTGAATGGTATATGAAATGGTATACAGAGAATAGGATATAAGGACATTCTTTTATATATTTAGCTAGTTCTGTTCTTCGTGCTCAATATAACTGTCTTTAAGTAACCATATGTTTTGGTAAAGCTTAGTGATAATACTTGTCTACACTTACTTACAGATAGCTGCGCGGCACTATCTAGCCTTACTTCTCTTCTCTTATTCAGATCAAGTCATCTTTAGATAGTTATTAACCTGACTACCTTTGATTCAGTTCACAAGGTACATATCAGAACGGGAGCTAAGCTAACAGAAACAGGGAGAAGTAATCCTAGGATTTGATACATTGAGCACCAGTCAGTACGAGTGTTACCCAGTGATAACTAGTCATCATATTGACTATATCGAACACATCGCGTGCGCCTCAGCAGCAGGGCCCGACAACCAAGGAACTGATGGACATGGTTGGTCAGCTACAAGAAAGCGTCACTGTCTTAAAACAAAAGAACCAGTTACTCGAAGATTGCTTATCAATTAAATCTATTAAGGTCTGACCACCCGAGCCATTCGATAGTAAACAAGCAAGGCTCAGAGCTTTCTTGACCTAGTTAGACTTGTACCTTAACATAAACAAGGAAAAGCTCAAGAATGAGGAGAATAAGATCTTTTTCACGTCTACTTACCTTACTAGAGCAATATTTAATTAGTTTAAACCATATATCCACGAGTGACAAGAAAAGTCGGTAAATAACCAGAACAATAATACGAAATGACTTTTCGCCAGTTACACCAGATTTAAACAATATCTTAAATAGATATTCAGAGACATTAACGCGGTATAAAATACTAAGTAAAAGTTATAATAACTTAAGTAGATAGGATCAGTATCCGCGTACGCTTCAGAGTTTTAACAAGTCATTAATCACCTGGACTAGGATAATAATACTTACATCTCATGATTTAAAAAAGAACTCAAGATAGAGATCCAAGAGAAGATCATTTAGCAAGAGTGACCAGACACCTTTGTCAAACCCTAGGATCGCTTCTCCCTGTTCCTGTTAGCTTAGCTCCCGTTTCCGATACGTACCTTGTGAACTGAATCAAAAATAGTCAGGTTGTTGACTATCTAAAGATGACTTGATCTGAACAGAAGAAGAGAAATAGGGCCAGATAGTACCGCGCAGCTATCTGTAAGTAAGTGTGGACAAGTGTTGTCACTAAGCTTTACCAAAACATATGGTTACTTAAAGATAATTAGATTAAGCACGAAGAACAGAACTAGCTAAATATATAAAAAAGTATCCTTATATCCTATTCTTTATATACTATTTTATATATCATTCAGGGTAGATCAAGAATCAATCTAATCATATTCCTGGATTCTGTATATCATATTATATATTCTTAATAGTAGATCTGATAATAGATGGTCACGTGATACAGTGTTGTCTTAAATATTATCTTAACCGGGATCTTACTTAATAAGAGTTGCTAGCTGCCTGAGTCTTTCCTGGTTATTATCTTTCTGCCTGATAAGTCTGCTTCTGCTAGTAACCTGGCTAGCAGGGGTCTGTAACATTACTCTTTCTTTTTCAAGGTTTCTTATTCTCAAGAAATATAAAGATACATGTTTCTCCTGTATCAGTTAAGTTTTTTTAATTTCTCTTTTTTCTATAATAGTCTATCATATCTCGTCGTTGCGCTAATCACAATTGGATGAAGAAGTATATCTATCAGTTTAATAAGATTTATAATAACAGTTTTATCACTGAAAGTTTCTATAAACATTGTTTCCTAAGAAGTATTTCTTATATTATGAATTTAAAAAGCTGAAATTGTGCTGTCTGCATTTATTATGATTGAAAATATGAAAAACAATTTTACAGTGATAGAAAGTAGAATAAATTAAAACACAATTAATCAGATATATAAAACAAACTTGCTGAGATCCTTGCTGAACAGGCCTGTATTACTGTCAAAATGGCTCATTTATTCAAGCAACAGCAGTTCTTAAAAGATCATGGCGAGCGGATGTTGGATCACGACTTGACTGTGTTAGAGCGGTTGGATAAGAAGGATCCCCCAAGCACTAAGGATCTCCGAGAGCTAGAGTGTCTAGCCGACGAACATGACGCCGCTCAACTTACCGCTGCGTCAGACACTCCTAGTCTGACTCAGTTGGTTAATTCCCCTTCTTTCTGGACGAACTTCGACCTGTCCATTGGTGATACTGTTCCACAAGCTGATAACAGCCCGTCAAATTCTTGGTAGATTTCCACATGTTTTCTGAGGTATCATATTCTACCTATTTTACTAGATACTTTGACCTATCACTAATCTTCTTATAGTCTAGGATCTTTTTAACTTTATATTCTTATTCCATATTATCATCAATCTCTATATTTTCTATAATTCTAGTGTTCTTTGGTACAGGTTCTAATAATGAGATATAAAATACTGGGTGAATTCTGTTCATTGATTTTGGCAACCTCAACTTATAGTTAACCGGTCTCTTCTTGTCTTTAATAATAAATAGTTCTAGTTTATAATAGTTAAGCTTTTAACTTAGTCATTTTGTCTTGATGTTTCTGCGGAGTAAGAATACTTTCTTCTTCTTTTTTAAGTCAGGTTTTTTTCTATATTTATAATTATAGTATATCTTGCTATGCAAGTTTATAAACTTAATATCTTAGAATAACTATAAATATATATTTTCCATAAATGTAATAATATTCTTAGCTATATTAGTAACTTGTTACTTTCTTAATAGTGTTTTCAGAAACCTCGGGTGATATTTATAATTAGTATAAAATAGTAAGATTCTAATAATTAAGTAACTAGTATTATTATATAAGAATTATACTATCAGTAACAAGTTTACTTAATCATTTTACTAGTAATTTATATAATGTCTCAGATATTATTTAATTATCTGGTTAACTTTTTCTATTTGCTTATTTATCTGCAGGTGGTATACTATTATTATTTATTCTTCTATTTTTATAAGATCTACAAGTAATCTTCAGAATTTTAAGATAAATAACTTGTCTTAATCTGATATAATATACTTTGACATTTTATAGTGTATAACAATATTTTCTAGAAATAGTTTTATTATCTGTATTACTGTTATTATTATCTTACTTAATATAAGATAAATATATTTAATAAAGCGATCAGTAATGACTGTAATAGTATTAAACCTTTTCAATTCTAGTAATAAACTAATAAAGTTAATTATTATTTATTCTTATAGTTGTTATAGCGCTTTCTATACTTATATTTATCCATAAAGCTAATATCTCGCAGACTTATTTTTAATATAAGTCTCATATTATTTAATATAATCGCATATTTTCTGTCTGAGGTTCGGAATATAGTAATTCTTTGCGATTAATTCAGTTATCTTTTCTATTTTTAAGTAATCCTTAAGTAATCTATCATAATATTTAATCATAATCTCTATTCTTATTGCAGTTGATATAAAGATTAACTCATGAAAATAGACTAGTCTATTTTTATTAATAATAATCTTATCTGGTAAGTCCTTACTTATCCTTTAAAATGTTTTATTGTTTTTTATATCTTCAGCTAATTGCTTAATTAGATTATTACTTATTTTTAATATTATTACTAAATTAGCTTTATTATAGCTGATCAATCTATCCGTATTCTGCTTCAGAATGGCTGATTTAATAGTCTTTTTATCTAGTTTATAGTCTGGCCTGCGGCTCAGCATATCTACATGTCCATTCTCTACTTCTTTACAGTATATGATTCTAAAATTATATTATGACAGAATCTTAACCTATCATGCCTGTTTTCTGATCAATTCTTTAATTATCGTGAAGTAGGTCAAGTTTTTATGGTCTGTCTTTATAATGACAGTGTACTTTGTCTCTTCAAGATAGACTCTCTACTGCTTGAATATTACTACTATAGCTAGTAATTCCTTGTTATAAATGTCGTAGTTGAGTTCTACTTAAACCAACTTTCTTAAGTAAAATATAATCAGTCTTAGCTTTCTGTCTTCTCTAGATTGCATTATACGCATACCAACGGCGTAGTCTGATGCATTAGTTTCAATGATTATTTCTTTCTCTAGATTATGCTGTATAAGTACTAGTAATATAGTAAGTTATTACTTAATATCTTTAAACATGCTTTACTGTAGTTCCTTCTACTGATACTCTTTTAACTTCTTTATAAGCTTGAAGAGTGGTGTTATATAGATAGCGTATCCATCTACAAATCATTAATAATAGTTAATTAATCTGATAAACTACTGTAGTTCTTTCAGATTTCTCAGTTAAGGCTAATTCTGTATGACTTGTACTTTGGCTCGCTCAGTATAGATTCTTTCTATAGATATCCAGTATTCTAAAAACTCTGTTTTCTATATATAGAATTCACACTTCTTTAGCTTGTATTATAACTAATATAGATATAATTTATATAGAACTAGTCTTATATGTCTTACATATTCTTTCTCAGTCTTTAAGAAGATTAATATATTATTTAAGTAAGCAATTATAAACTTATCAAGATATTTTCCAAGAACTTTATTAATATATTACTAAAATGATGCTGGTGCGTTAGTAAGCCTAAATAATATAATCAAGTACTTAAAGTATCTATACTTTATTCTGAACACGGTTTTCCATTCTTCACCTTCTATAATATATATATGATAATATATATCTGTAATATTAAGTTTAATAAATTACTTTATTCCTTATATCTTATCTTGGATTTCCGAAATCAAAGATAACAGATATCAATTCTTGATCATGATAATATTTAGTGGCTGATAGTCCATGTATAGCTGTAAATTATTATCTTTTTTTAATATAAATAAGACTTCATATTCTGCTAGTGACTTCAAAGGCCTGATATTATCTTTAACTAGCTGATTATTAATATATTCTTGTAATATCTATAATTTCTTTTTAAATATTAGATAAATCTTTCTATATATTAGTAACTTTCCTTTCTCTATAAGAATAATATGGTCATACTTTCTATATTAAGATAATTCAGGTTGCTCTAACTACTTGAATAAATCCTTAAATCTTTTATACTGTGGCAGGATCTGCGCGTTACTCTTAACCACAGCTAGAAGTTTCTATAAATCTTCTAGTCCCTGGACAGTCATCTTGATCTTTATATTAGAGCTATTAATACTATACTCACAGTACTTTTTTATTATTATTAATATCTATTCTGATAATTCCATGAGCTAATCTTTCTGTAATAGCTTGGTTGCTGCTATTACTTATATAACTATACTTAAAGTGTTATTTTTCTTTAAGTTATCTCTGATATCTGGTGTGTTAGGCTTTCATGGCAATCTTAACCTCTCCTTACTAGATTATTTAGTCCTTACTTCAGCTTCTTACTGAATAGCAGGCTGTACAGATCTAGACCCTATACCTAGTCCTTGCTGGTGTTGTCTTGGGCAATCATAATTCATGAATTAGAGATTCTCAGTCTTCTAATCAATCTGTAGATTATGATTCCTGAATTATAAAATCTTTAATATAATATTATACTATCTTAAAAGTGTTATATTAAAGTCTATATACTTATAATGATTCTTTACAGTTATAAATATGATTCCTGACTCAACTATTAACATAAGAGTTTCTAAATTCTCTCTATTCAGTCCTATAATTGATTCAGATTTTGTTTTTTATTATCTAAATATCTTAAGCTGTTATATAAATCACAGGTTTATAAAGTTTCCAGTTATTCCAGAGTCTATCAGTACTTAGGCTAGTCAATCTAATATAACTACTTGAATCTTTAAGTGTGGCCCTGACTCTGTGGCTACTAACTGCTATTCTAGTTAGTTAGATTCTAGCTATTATAAATATCTTTTTAGAAATCTTGAGCCTTCTATCTTTACCGCGTAGTATATTATATATTAATTATCAAAACATGCTAGTTAATATATTAATTTGTGATAAGAGTATTTCTAGTATTCTTTATATATATAATTAAAGATATTGTATAAATAGTGACTTGTCTTAGTCCTAACTACTTCCAGTATCTTAGGTTAGTAGTTAGCAATGTATTTCTAATCATAATATATTGAGCATGTGTTTATATAATATATAAGCTAAGAGAGTTTATCATGTTTTTAATAATCTCTACTTTCTTTAAAATGAATGTACAAATATGATTTATTATATTAAGACTTTATTTTTATAATATTTACTTTCTGACTAACTTCTGATAGTTAATAATAATAGTCAGTATTATCTTATTCACATGTTAAACAAACTTTAGGGTAATAAAGACATTTTTATAGATATTGCTTCCAAGTCTTATTCTATGATTTCCAATATTTTAAATCTTAATGTAGGCAATGCTGTATAATTATCTTGAGCTCTAGGCAGAATTATGCTAGATTTTCTGAGATCTTCTTTAAAATACAGTCTAACTAATAAGTAATATCTTCTTAATTATTTTTCTGGTTTTTCTTGTCCTTGTCTCACTATAATAAACAGAGTTTACTAATTTTTGATAGGGATTTTTCAGGGATATCAGGTATCTTGCTAAGTCTCTTCTTACTAAGTTCAAGATCTTTAAACAATATACTATACTCTTTATCTGATGGTTTATCTTTATTCTAAACTATACTAGGATAGTTATTCCTTAAAACTAGTTTATAACTATTATTATTAACTTCTGTGATTCAAACTAATGGTATAGATAATTATCAATTCTCTTATTAACTAGATAGTACTATTAACTTATCCAGAGTAACCTGTTATCTTAATTAATCATAATATATCCTGTTCTCTAATAACTAATCATGCTGAATAGCATGTAGCTTCTTATTATCTAATATCTATATTATAGATTCTGTTTAAACTTTATGCTGAATAGTGATAATATTATAGACTTCTCTGCCTTAATCTTGGTTCGTAGCACTTAATTACTTCTGAGGCTGTTACTGTTTTTAACTGTAGTTCTTTAACTGGTGACTTGCTTTGCTGCAGCTAAAGTACAAGCAGTCTCGTTTATACTGTTCAAGTTTCTCCTTAAATACTTGAATCTGTTGAGTCTAATGCTGTGCTGCATCCAGCTCCATAGGTTTCAGTCTATAGGGATCTTTGTATCCCAAACTTCTAGATTATACTGACCTTCTGTTATTGACTCAGTAATCTAGCTGGTTATGATGTCAAGATATAGACTTACTAGTCTACTGATCTTCTTGTCACTTTATATTAAAGTTATATAATTTATTATCAATCTTAACTACTGCTTCAATTATCTTGGCCAAGATGTCCAGTTATTCTTACTAAATGATCTTCTCTTAGATCTCTATCTTGAGTCTTTTTTTAAATCATGAGATATAAGTATCATTATTCCAGTCTAGGTGACTGATAACTTGCTAAAACTCTAAAATATATATAAATACTGATTCTGTCTACTTAAATTATTATAACTTTTATTCAGTATTTTATGCTATATCAATATCTCTGAACATCTATTTAAGACACTGTTTAAATTTGGTGTAACTGGCGAAAAGTCGCTTTATATTATTATTCTGGTTATTTATTAACTTTTCTTATCACTTATAGATATATAGTTTAAACTAATTAAATACTGCTCCAGTAAGATAAATAAATATAAAAAAGATCTTATTCTTCTTATTCTTAAGCTTTTTTTTGTTCATGTTGAGGTACAAGTCTAACTGGATCAAGAAAGCTCTGAGCTTTGCTTATTTGCTGTTAAATAGCTCGAATAATTAGATCTTAATAGATTTAACTGATAAGCGATCTTCGAGTAACTGGTTCTTTTGTTCTAAGACAGTGATGCTTTCTTATAGCTGATTAACCATATCTATCAGTTCCTTGGTTATCGGGCCCTGCTGAGGCGCACGCGATGTGTTCAATGTAGTTAATATAATGACTAGTTATTATTAGATAACACTTGTACTGACTGGTACTCAATGTATCAAACCCTAAGATCGCTTCTTCCTGTTCCTGTTAGCTTAACTCCCGTTTCCGATACGTACCTTGTGAACTAAATCAAAGATAGTCAGGTTATTAACTATCTAAAGATGACTTGATCTGAACAGAAGAAGAGAAGTAGGGCTAGATAGTGCCGTGCAGCTATCCGTAAGTAACTGCGGATAAGTATTGTTGTTAAGCTTTATCAAAATGTATGGTTATTTAAAGATAATTAGATTAAGCATAAAGAATAGAACTAGCTAAGTATATGAAAGAGTATCCTTATATCCTATTCTTCATATACCATTTCATATACCATTCAGGGTAGATCAAGGGTCAATCCAATCATGTTCCTAGATTCTGTATACTATATCATATACTTTTAATGATAGATCTGATGATAGATGGTTACATGACACAGCATTATCTCGGGTATTATCCCAACCAGGATCTTACTCAATAAGAGTTGCTGGCTGCCCGAGTCCTTCCTGGTCGTTACCTTTCTGCCTGACGAGTCCGCTTCTGCTAGTAACCTGGCTAGCAGGGGTCTGTAACAGGAATCTAAAAGAACTACAGCAGTTTATTGGATTAGTTAACTATTATCAATGATTCATAGACGGATACGCCATCTATATAATACCATTCTTCAAGCTTATAAAGAAGTTAAAGAAGTACTAGTAGAAAGAACCATAGCAGAATATATTTGAAGACATTAAGCAATAACTTATTACATTACTAGTACTTATACAGCACGACCCAGAAAAAGAAATAATCATTAAAACCAATATATTAGACTATGTTATTAATATATGTATGACGCAACCCGGAGAAGACAGAAAGTCAAGACTAATTATATTTTACTTAAGAAAGTTGGTTTAAGCAGAACTTAACTATGATATTCATGATAAGGAATTGCTAGTTATAGTAATAGTATTTAAGTAATAAAGAGTCTATCTTGAAAAAGTGAAGCATATTATTATTATAAAGACAGACCATAAGAACTTGACTTATTTCACAACAATCAAAGAATTGACCAGAAGGCAGGCATAATAAGCTAAGATTCTATTATAATATGACTTCAGAATTATACACTGTAAGAAAGTAGAGAATAAATATACAGATGCACTGAGCCGCGGGCCAGACTATGAACTAAATAAGAAAGCTATTAAACCAGCCATCTTGAAGCGGAACACGGATGGGTTGATTAGCTATAATAAGATCAATCTAGCAGTAATGTTGGAAATAGGTAATAACCTGACCAGACGATTGGCTAACAGTATAAAAAATAATAAAATACTCTAGAAAATGAGCAAGGGCTTACTAGATAAGATCACCATCAATGAAAATAGACTAGCCTATTTTTATGGGTTAATCTTTATACTAACTGTAATAAGAATAGAGATTATGACTAGATATTATGACAGACTACTCAAGGATTACTTAGAAGTGGAAAAGATAACTGAACTAATTACAAGAAATTATTATATTCTGAACCTTAGATAAAAAGTACGTGATTATATTAAATAATACAAGACTTATATTAGAAACAAGTCTGTAAAGTACTAGCCCTATAGATAAATATAAGTACAGAAAGTACTATAATGGTTATAAGAATAGATAATAATTAACTTTGTTAATTTATTATCAAAATCAGAAAGGTTTGATATTATCACAGTCATTACTGATCACTTTATTAAATATATTTATCTTGTATTAAGCAAGATAATAATAACAGTAATATAAATAATAGAACTGTTTTTAGAAAACATTGTTGCATATTATAAAATACTAAAGTATATTATATTAGATCAAGATAAGTTATTTATCTTGAAGTTCTGGAGATCACTCGTAGATCTTATAAAAATTAAAGAATAAATAATAACAGCTTACTATCTATAGATGAATGAATAAATAGAAAGAGTTAACTAGATAATTAAATAATACCTAAGGCATTATGTAAACTATTAGTAGGATGATTAAGTAAACCTGTTACTAATAATATAATTCTTATATAATAATGTCAGTTACTTAATCATTAAAGTTTTATTATTTTATACTAATTATAATTATTACCTGAGGTTTCTGGAAATATTATTAAGAAAGTAGTAAGTTACTGATATAACTGAGAATATTATTATATTCATGAAAAATATATATCTATAGTTATCCTGAGACATCGAGTTTATGAACTTATATAATAAGATATACTACAATCATAAATACAGAAAAGAACCTGATCTAAAAAGAGGAGAGAAAGTATTCCTATTCTGTAGAAACATCAAGATAAAACAACTAAATCAGAAACTTGACCATCACAAGCTAGGACTATTTATTATTAAAGACAAGAAAAGACTAGTTAACTACAAGTTAAGATTGCTAAAATTAATAAACAAAATTTATCCAGTATTTTATATCTTATTACTGGAACCCGCACTAAAGAATACTAGAATCATAGAAAATGTGGAGATCGATAATAATATAAAACAAGAATACAAAGATAAAAGGATTCTAGATTATAGAAAGATTAACAGCAGATTATAGTATCTAATAAAATAAGAAGAATATAATATCTTAGAAAACACATGGAAACCTATCAAGAACTTGATAGACTGTCACCAGCTTGTGGAGCAATACCACTGACAGACAGGTTGAAGTTTGCCCAGAAAGAAGGAGAACCAACCAACTAAGTCAGACTAGGATTGTCTAACACAGCAGCAAGTTAAGCAGCATCATGTTCATCAGCCAGACACTCCAGCTCCCGGAGATCCTCAGCACTTGAAGGATCCTCTTTATCCAACCACTTCAACATAGTCAAGTCATGATCCAACATCCACTTGCCACGATCTTTTAGGAACTACTGTTACTTAAATAAACAAACTACTTTGGCAGCAATACAGGCCTGTTTAATAAGGGCTTTAGTAAGTTTATTTTATATATCTAATTAATTATATTTTAACTTAGTCTACTCTCTATCATTATAAAATCACTTTTTATATTTCCAACCACGATAAACACAGGCAACACAATTTCAGCTCTTTAAATCTATAATATAAGAAATATCTCTCAGAAAACAATGTTTGCAGGAATTTTTAATGATAAAGCTGTTATCATAAATCTTATTAAACTAATAAATATGTTTCTTTACCTAATCATAATTAGTATAATAACAAGATATAATGGACTATCATGAGAAAAAAGAAAATTAAGAAAACTTAATCAACACAGGAGGGATATATATCTTTATATCTCTTAAAGATAAGAAATCTTAAAGAAGGGAGAGTGATGTTACAGACCCCTGCTAGCCAGGTTACTAGCAGAAGCGGACTCATCAGGCAGAAAGGCAACAACCAGAAAGAACTCGGGCAGCTAGTAACTCTTATTGAGTAAGATCCTGGTTAGAGTAATGTCCAAGGTAACACTGTGTCACGTGACCATCTACTATCAGATCTATTATTAAGAATATATAATATAGTATACAGAATCCAGGAACATGATTAGATCGACCCTCAATCTACCCTGAATGGTATATAAAATAGTATATAAAGAATAGGATATAAGGACATTTTTTCATATACTTAGCTAGTTCTGTTCTTCATGCTCAATCTACTTATCTTTAAGTAACCATATATTTTGGTAAAGCTTAGTGACAACACTTGTCTGCACTCACTTACAGATAGCTACGCGGCACTATCTGGCCTTACTTCTCTTCTCTTGTTTAGATCAAGTCATCTTTAGATAGTCATCGACCTGACTACCTTGATTCAGTTCACAGGTACGCATCGGAACGGGAGCTAAGCTAACAGGAACAGGGAGAAGCGATCCTAGGGTTTGACAAAAACATATCAGCGCTACGATATGGCATAGCGATGCTACGATGAAGGATAGGATATAAGGACACTCTTTTATATACTTAGCTAGTTCTGTTCTTCATGCTCAATCCAATTATCTTTAAGTAACCATATATTTTAGTAAAGCTTAATAATAATACTCATCCGCACTCACTTACAGATAGCTACATGATACTATCTGGCCTTACTTCTCTTTTTCTGTTCAAGACCAGTTCTCTTTAGATAGTCATCAGTCTGACCTATCTCAATTCAGTTCAAAGATACATATTGGAACAGAAGCTAAGCTAACAGGAACAGAGAGAAGCAATCCTAGGATTTGATACATTGAGTACTAGTCAGTACAAGTATTATCTAGTAATAATTATTCATTATATTAACTATATTAAACTTATTGCGCGCCCCATAGCAGCAGGGCCTAATAATACAGAAACTGATGGATATGATTAATCAGTTATAAGAAAGTATCACTATCTTAGAATAATAGAACCAGTTATTCAAAGATTGCTTAACAGTTAAATCTGTTAAGGTCCAACTATCTAAGCTATTTGACAGCAATCAAGCAAAACTCAGGGCTTTCTTAACCCAGTTAGATCTGTATCTCAGTATGAACAAAGAAAAGCTTAAGAATAAGGAAGACAAGATCTTTTTCATATTTACTTATCTGATTAAAATAATGTTTAATTAGTTTAAATCATACATCCGCGAATAATAAGAAAAGTTAGTAAATAATTAGAATAATAATATAAAATAATTCTTTACTAGTTATACCAGATTTAAACAGTATCTTAAACAGATATTCAGAGATATTAATACAGTATAAAACGCTGAATAAAAGTTATAATAATTTAAATAGATTAGATTAATATCTAAATATACTTCAGAGTTTTTATAAGTCACTAGTTACTTAGATTAGAATGATGATGCCTAAATTATACAATTTAAAGAAGGACTCAAGATAGAGATTCAAGAAAAACTCATTTAGTAAGAATAACTGAACATATTGTTAAAGATAATCAAAGCAGTAGTCAAGATTAATAATAAATTATATAAATACAATATAAAATGATAAGAGAATTGATAAACCAGCAGGTCTATATCTTAATATAATAGCTAATCAGGTTACCGAGCCAACAACGGAAGGTTAGTATAATCTAGAAGCTTGAGATATAAAGATTCTTATAGACTAAAATTAATGAAGCTAGATGTAGCACAATATCAGACTTAACAAACTCAAGTATCTAAGAAAAAACTTAAACAGTGTAAACAAGACTGCTTATGCTTTAGCTACAGTAAAGTAGATCACCAGTCAAAGAACTATAGTCAGAAACAGTAACAGTCTCAGAAGTAATTAAGAACTATAAATCAAGATTAAGACAGAGAAGCCTATAATATCACCACTATTTAATATAAAGTTTGGACAGAATCTGTAATATAAATATTAGATAATAAGAAACTATATATTATTCAGCATGATTAGTTATTAGAGAACAGGATGTATTATGATTAGTTAAGATAATAGATTATTATAGATAAGCTAACAGTACTATCTAGTTAATAAAAGAATTAATGATTATTTATATCATTAATTTAGACCACAGAAATTAATAATAACAGTTATAAGCTAGTTTCAAGGAATGACTATCCTAATATAGTTTAAAATAAGTTTAAACTATTGGATAAAGAGTACAGTATATTATTTAAAGATCTTGAACCCAGTAAAAAAAGATTCAGCAAGATATCTGATATTTGTTACAGACCCCTGCTAGCCAGGTTACTAGCAGAAGCGGACTCGTCAGGCAGAAAGGTAACGACCAGGAAGGACTCAGGCAGCCAGCAACTCTTATTAAGTAAGATCCCGGTTGAGATAACACCCGAGGCAACGCTGTATCACATGACCATCTACCATCAGATCTACTATCAAGAATATATAATATAGTATACAGAATCCCGGAACATGATTAGATCAATCCTCAATCTACCCTAAATAGTATACGAAATGGTATATGAAGAATAGGATATAAGGACACTCTTTCATATACTTAACTAGTTCTGTTCTTCGTACTTAATCTATTTATCTTTAAGTAACCATATATTTTAGTAGAGCTTAGTAACAATACTCATCCGCACTTACTTACGGATAGCTACGCAGCACTATCTAGCCTTACTTCTCTTCTCTTATTCAGATCAAGTCATCTTTAGATAGTCAACAGCCTGATTATTTTTGATTCAGTTCACAAGGTACGTATTGGAACGGGAGCTAAGCTAACAGGAACAGGAAGAAGTGATCCTAGGATTTAACACATTAAGCACCAGTCAGTACGAGTATTACCTAATGACAATCAGTCATTATGTTAACTATATTGAATATATCGCGTGCACCTCAGCAGCAGGGCCTGATAACCAAAAAACTAATAGACATGGTTGGTCAGCTATAAAAAAGCATCACAGTCTTAGAATAAAAGAACCAGCTACTTAAAGATTACTTATTAGTTAAATCTGTTAAGATCCGACTATCTGAGCCATTCAACGGCAAATAAGCAAAGCTCAGGGCTTTCTTAACCCAGTTAGACTTGTATCTTAACATGAATAAGAAAAAGCTCAAAAATAAAGAGGATAAGATCTTTTTTATATTTACTTACCTTACTGAAGTAGTATTTAATTAGTTCGAACTATATATCCGCGAGCAATAAGAGAAGTTAGTAAGTAATTAAAATAATAATATAAAATAACTTTTTACTAGTTATACCAGATTTAAACAGCATCTTGAATAAACATTCAAAGACATTGATATGACACAGAATACTGAGTAAAAGTTATAATGATTTAAGCAAATAAGATTGATATCCGCGTATGCTTCAGAGTTTCAGTAAATTATTAATCACCTGGACTAGGATAATAACACTTATATTTCACGATTTAAAGAAAGACTTAAGATAGAGATCTAAGAGAAGATCATTTAACAAGAATAACTGAACATCTTGGCCAAGATGATTAAAACAACAGTAAAGATTAATAATAAGCTATATAACTTCAATATAAAATGACAAGAAGGTCAGTGGACCAGCAGGTCTATATCTTAATATAATAATCAGCCAGGTTACCGAGCCAATAACAGAAGGTCGGTACAACCTAGAAGCTTGGAATACAAAGATCTCTACAGGCTAAAGCCCATAAAGCTGGATACAGCACAGCATCAGACTCAAGAGACTCAAGTATCTAAGGAGAAATTTAAACAGTGTAAACAAGACTACTTGTACTTTAGCTGCGGCAAAGTAGATCACTAGTTAAAGAACTGTAATCAGAAATAGTAACAGTCTCAGAAGCAATTGAAGACTATGTACCAAGATCAAGGCAGAGGAGTCTATGATATCACCGCCATTCAGCACGAGGTTTAGACAGAATCTGCAATATAGATATTAGATAATAAGAAACTATATACTATTCAGCATGGTCAGCTGTTAGAGAACAAAACACACCATAATCAGTTAAGATAACAGGCCACCCCGGATAAGTCAACAGTATCATCTAATCAATAAAAAGATTGATAATTATCTATACTATTAGTTTAGACCACAGAAGTCAATAATAACAATTATAAGCCAGTTCTGAAGAATAACTACCCTAATATAGTTTGGAATAAGGATAAACCATTAAACAAAGAGTATAATATACTGCTTAAAAGCTTTAAACCCAGTAAGAAAAGACTCAGCAAGATACCTGATATCTCTAAAAAACCCCCATCAAAAATTAGTAAACCCTGTCTATCACAGCAAGACAAGGACAAGGAGAATTAGAAGAACAATTAAAAGAATGTTGCTTATTAGTTAGACCATATTTTAAAGAAGATCTTAGAGAATCTAGTATAATTTTATTTAAAGCTTAAGACAATCATGCAGCATTGTCCATATTAGGATTTAAAATATTAAGAATCATGGAATAAGACTTGGAAATAATATCTACAAAGATATCCTTATTATCCAGGAGTTTGTTTAACATATGGACAAGATAATATAGACTATTATTACCAGCTATTAAAAATTAATTAGAAGATAAACATTGCAGGAATGGAGCCTTGATATAATAAACCATATCTATACATTTATTTTAAAGAAAGTAGAGATTATTAAAGACATGATAAACTCTCTTGGCTTATATATTACACGAACACATGCTTAATACACCATGATTAGAAGTACATCACCAACTACTGATCTAAGATACTGGAAGTGATTAGGACTAAGATAAGCCACTATTTATATAATATCTTTGGTTGCGCGTGCAAAGAATACCAGAGATATTCTTACCATAAATTAATATATTAATTAACATGTTTTAATAACCAGTATATGATATATTACACAGTAAAGATAAAAGGCTCAAGGTTTTTAAGAAGACACCCACAATAGTTAAAACCTAACTAACTGGAACAGTAATTAGCAGTTATAAAGTCAGGACCACATCTAAAGATTTAAGTAATTATATTAAATTAACCAGTCTAAGTACTGGTAAATTCTGGAGCGACCAGGAACTTCATGCACCCTGGATTTATATAATAGCTTAAGATACTCAGACAATAGAAAGAAAAATCTAAACTAATTATAGAACTAAATAAAGAGAATTTGGAAACTCTTATATTAATAGTTAAATCAAGACCGGTATCTATAACTATAAAGGATTATTATAAGCACATAGACTTTAATATAATATCTTTAAAATAATATAATATTATATTAGGGATTTTATAGCTCAGAAATCATAACCTGCAGATTAATTAAAAGACTAAGAATCTCTAATTCATAAATTATAATTGTCCAAGACAATATTAACAAGGACTAGATATGGGGTCTGGATCCATACAGCCTGCTACTCAGCATAAAGCTGAAGTAAGGACTAAACAACTTAATAAGAGAAGGTTAAGATTATTACAAAAGCCTAACGCGCCAGGTATCAGAAATAACTTAGAGAAAAATAACATCTCAAGTATAGTTATACAAGTAATAGCAGCAATTAAGCTATTATAGAAAGATTAGCTTATAAAATTATTAAAATAAGTACTGATAATAATAAAAGAGTACCGTGAGTACAGTATTAACAGCTTCAACATAAAGATCAAGATGATTATCTAAAGACTAGAAGATTTATAAAAACTTCTAGCTGCAGTCAAGAATAATACACAGATTTTATCATAATATAAAAGATTTAAAGACTTGTTCAAGCAGCTAGAACAACCTGAATTATCTTAGCACGGAAAGTATGACCATACTATTTTTATAGAAGAAGAAAAGTTACTGGTATATAGAAAGATTTACCCAATATCTAAAAAGGAATTGCAAGCACTATAAGAATACATTAATAACCAGCTAGCTAAAGGCAATATCAGGCTTTCAAAGTTACTAGTAGAATATAGAATCTTATTTATACTAAAAAAGAACAGTAGTTTATGGTTATACATGGATTATCAGTCATTAAATACTATCATGATTAAGGATTAACACCCGTTACTTTTGATTTCAGAAATACAAGACAAGATATAAGGAATAAAGTAATTTATTAAGCTTAATATTATAAATATATATTATTATATATGTATCACGGAAAGTAAAGAATGAAAGACCATATTCAGAATAAAGTATAGATACTTTAAATACTTGATTATATCATTTAGACTTACCAACATACTAGTATTATTTTAGTAATATATTAATGAAGTCCTTAGAGAATATCTTGACAGGTTTATAATTACTTATTTAGATAATATATTAATCTTTTTAAAGACTGAGGAAGAACACGTGAGGCATATAAAACTAATTCTATACAAACTATATTTATATTAGTTATAATACAAGCTGAAGAAGTATGAATTCTATATACAGAAGACAGAGTTTCTGGGATATTGGATATCTACAGAGGGAATCTATACTGAGCAAGTTAAAGTATAAGTCATATAAGGTTGGTCTTAACCTAGAAATTTGAAAGAACTACAGCAGTTCATCGGATTAGTTAATTATTATTGATGATTCGTGGATGGATACGCTATTTATATAATACCACTCTTCAAGCTTATAAAGAAATCAAAGAAGTATCAGTGGAGAGAATCATAGTAGAACATGTTTAAAGATATCAAGTAATAATTTATTATATTATTAGTACTTGTATAGCATGATCCAGAGAAAGAAACAATCATTGAAACTAATATATTAGATTATGCTGTTAGTATGCACATGACGTAATCTAGAGAAGATGAAAAGTTAAGACTGATTGCATTTTATTTAAGAAAGTTAGTTTAAGCAGAACTTAACTACAACATTCATGACAAGGAATTACTAGCTATAGTAATAGTATTTAAGCAGTGGAGGGTCTATCTTGAAGAAGTAAAGCACACTGTTATTATAAAGACAGACCATAAGAACTTAACCTACTTTATGATAATCAAAGAGTTGACTAGAAGGCAGGCATAATGGGCTGAGATTCTGTCATAATATGACTTTAGAATCATATACTGCAAGGAAGTAGAGAATGAACATGTAGATATGATGAGCCGCAGGCCAGATTATGAACTAAATGAAAAAGCTATCAAACCGGCCATTCTAAAGCGAAATATGGATGGGTTGATCAACTATAATAAGGCTAATCTAGCAGCAATGTTGGAAATAGGTAATAACCTGACCAAGTAATTAGCTAAAGGCATGAAAAATAATAAAATACTTCAAGAAATAAGCAAGAACTTACCAGACAAGATTATTATTAATAAAAATAGACTAGCATACTTTTACGGATTAATTTTTATATCAGCTGCGATGAGAATAAAGATTATGATTAAATACTATGATGGATTGCTTAAGGATTACTTAAAAGTGGAAAAAATAACTGAATTAATCATGAGGAATTACTATATTCTGAATCTCAGACAGAAAGTACGTGATTATATTAGACAATACAAGACTTGTATCAGGAACAAGCCTGCAAGATACTAACTCTATGAATAAATATAAGTACAGGAGGCGCTACAACAGCTATAAAAATAGATAATAATTAATTTTATTGGTTCATTACCAGAATCAGAAGGGTTTGATATTATCACGGTCATCACTGATTATCTTACTAAATATATCTATCTTGTACCAAGCAAGATAATAATAATAATAATACAGATAGTAGAATTGTTTATAGAAAACATTATTATATACTATAAGATGCTAAAGTACATTACATCAGATCAAGATAAGTTATTTATCTTGAAGTTCTGGAGATTATTCGCAGATCTTATAAGAATTAAAGAATGAATAATAATAACTTACCACCCGCAGACAAATGGGCAAATAAAAAGAGTTAATTAAATAATTAAGCAATACTTGAAACACTATATAAATTATCAGTAAAATAATTAAGTAAACTTATTACTGATAATACAGTTCTTATATAATAATGCCAGTCACTCAATCATTAAAGTCTTATTATTTTATATTAATTATAGATATCACTTATGGTTTCTAAAAACGCCATTGAGAAAGTAACAAGTTATTAATATAGTTAAGAATATTATCATATTCACGGAAAACATGTATTTACAGTTATCTTGAGACATCGAGTTTATAAACTTATATAATAAGATATACTATAATCATAAATACAGGAGGAAACCTGATCTTAAAAGAAGAAAGAAGATATTCTTACTCCGCAGAAACATTAAGATAAAATAACCAAATCAGAAGCTTGACTATTACAAGCTAAGACTATTTATTATTAAAGATAAGAAGAGACCAGTCAACTACAAGTTGAGATTACTAGAATCAATGAGCAAAATTTATCCAGTGTTTCATATCTCATTGTTGAAACCTGTACTAAAGAATACTAGAATTGCAGAAAATATAGAGATTAATAATAATACAGAGGAAGAATATAAAGTTAAAAAGATCCTGGACTATAAGAAGATTAGTAACAGATTAAAATACCTAGTAAAATAGGTAGAGTATGATATCTCAGAGAACATGTAGAAACTTATTGAGAATTTGACGGGCTGCCACCAGCTTGTGAAGCAGTACTATTGACAGATAGGTCAAAGTTCGCCCAGAAAGAAAAGGAACCAACTAACTGAGTTAGACTAGGAGTGTCTGACGCAGCGGCAAGTTAAGCAGTATCATGTTTGTTAGCCAGATGCTCTAGCTCCCGGAGATCTTTAGCGCTTGGAGGATCCTCCTCATCCAGCCGTTTCAACACAGTCAAGTCGTGATCCAACATCTGCTCGCCATGATCTTTTAAAAACTACTGTTATTTGAACAAGCGAGCCACTTTGACAGTAATATAGGCCTGTTCAATAAGAGCCTTAGCAAGTTTATTTTGCATATCTGATTAATTATGTTTTAAATCATTCCACTCTCTATCACTGTAAAATTGTTTTTTATATTTTCAGTTATAATGAGTGCAGGCAGCACAATTTTAGCTCTTTAAATCCATAATACAAAAAATATCTCTTAGGAAACAATGTTTGCAGGAACTTTCAGTGATAAAACTGTTATCATGAATCTTATTAAACTGATGGATATATTTCTTCACCTGATCGTGATTAGCGCAATGACGAGACATGATAGACCATCATAGGAAAAAGAGAAATTGAGAAAACTCAACCGATACAGGAGAGACATGTACCTTTATGTTTCTTGAGGATAAGAAACCTTGAAGGAGGGGGAGTGATGTTATAGACCCCTGCTAGCCAGGTTACTAGCAGAAGCGGACTCGTCAGGCAGAAAGGTAATGATCAGGAAGGACTCAGGCAGCCAGTAACTCTTATTAAGTAAGATCCTGGTTAAGATGACACCCGAGGCAACGCTGTGTCACGTGATTATCTATTATTAGATCTACTATTAAGGATATACGATATAGTATATGGAATCCCGGAACGTGATTGGATTAATCCTTGATCTACCCTGAATGGTATACGAAATGGTATACGAAGGATAGGATATAAGGACGCTCTTTTATATACTTAGCTAGTTCTGTTCTTCATGCTCAATCCATTTGTCTTTAAGTAACCATATGTTTTGGTAGAGCTTAGCGACAACACTTGTCTGCACTTACTTACGGATAGTTGCGCGGCACTATCTGGCCTTACTTCTCTTTTCTTGTTCAGATCAAGTCATCTTTAGATAGTCAACAGCCTGACTACCTTTGATTCAGTTCACAAGGTACGTATTGGAACGGGAGCTAAGCTAACAGGAACAGGGAGAAGCGATCCTAGGGTTTGACAATATTCTGAAAAAATCCTTATCAAAAATTAGTAAATCCTGTTTATTATAGCAAGACAAGAATAAGAAAAACTAGAAAAATAATCAGAAAGATGTTACTTATTAATTAAACCATATTTTAAAGAAGATCTTAGAGAATCTAGTATGATTTTATCTAAAGCTTAAGATAATCATACAGTATTATCCATATTAGGATTTAAAATATTGAAAATCATAAAATAAGACTTGAAAACAATATTTACAAAGATATTCTTATTACTTAGAAATTTGTTTAATATATGGACAAGATAATATAGATTATTATTACTAGTTATTAGAGATTAGCTGGAAGGTAAATATTACAGAAATAAAAGCTTAATATAATAAACCATATCTATATATTTATTTTAAAGAAAGTAAAAATTATTAAAGATATAATAAACTCTCTTGGCTTATATGCTATACAAATATATGCTTAATATATCATGATTGAAAGTATATTACTAACTATCAATCTAAGATACTGGAAGTGATTAAGACTAAGATAAGTTACTATTTATATTCTATCTTTAATTATACATATAAAGAGTACCAGAGATATTCTTACTATAGATTAATATATTAATTAACATATTTTAATAATTAGTATATAATATACTACACAATAAAGATAGAAGGCTCAAGATTTTTAAGAAGACACCCACAGTAGTTAGCACCTAATTAGTTAAAACAGTAATTAGCAACTACTAAGTTAGAGCTATATCTAAAGATTCAAGCAGTTATATTAGATTAATTAGCCCAAGTACTGATAGACCTTAGAGCAATCAGAAACTTTATAAACCCGTGATTTATACAATAACTTGAGATACTTGGATAATAAAAAGCAGAACCTGAACTAATCAAAGGACTGAACAGAGAGAATTTAGAAACTCTTATATTAATAATTAAGTCAGAAATTATATTTATAACTATAAAGAATTATTACAAGTATATAAACTTTAATATGACATCTTTAAGATAGTATAATATTATATTAAAGATTTTATAACTCAGGAATCATAATCCATAGATTAATTAGAAGACTGAAAGTCTTTAATTCATGAATTATGATTATCTAAGATAACACTAGCAAGGACTAGATATAAGATCTAGATTTATACAGCTCACTACATAGCAAGAAGCTGAAGCAAGGACTAAACAATCTATTAAGGAAAGATTAAGATTACTATAAAAGCCTAACACGCCAGGTATTAAAGATAATTTAGAGAAAAATAATATTTTAAGTATAGTTATACAAGTAATAATAATAATTAAGCCATTATAAAAAGATTAGCTTATAAAATTATCAAGATAGGCATTAATAATAATAAAAAAATACTAAAAGTACAGTATTAATAGTACTGATATAAAGATCAAGATAACTATCTAAAGAATAGAAAATTTATAAGAACTTCTAGCTGTAATCAAGAATAATATACAGATCTTATTATAGTATAAAAGATTCAAGAACTTATTCAAGCAGCTAGAGCAATCTAAATTATCTCAGTATAAAAAGTATGACCATACTATTTCTATAGAAAAAGAAAAGTTACTAGTATATAGAAAGATTTACCCAATATTTAAAAAGAAATCATAAATACTACAAGAATATATTAATAATTAGCTGGTTAAAGATAATATCAAGCCTTCAAAATCACTAGCAGGACATGGAGTCCTATTTATACTAAAAAAAGATAACAGTTTATAACTATATATAGATTATTAATTATTAAATATTATTATAATTAAGGATTGACACCCGTTACCTTTGATTTCAGAAATCTAAGATAAGATATAAAGAATAAAGTGGTTTATTAAGCTTGATATTATAAATATATATTATTATATACACATCACGGAAGATAAAGAATGGAAAACTATATTTAAAATAAAGTATAGATATTTTAAGTACTTGATTATATTATTTAAACTTATTAACGCACCAGCGTCATTTCAGTAATATATTAATAAGATTCTGAAAGAATATCTTGATAAGTTTATAATTATTTATTTAAATAATATATTAATCTTTTTAAAAACTGAGAAAGAATATATAAAATATATGAGACTAGTTTTATATAAATTATATCTATATTAGTTATAATATAAGTTAAAGAAGTATAAATTCTATATACAGAAAATAGAGTTTTTAGAATATTGGATATCTATAAAAAGAATCTATACTGAACAAGCTAAAGTACAAGCCATATAAGATTAACCTTAATGTAGAAATCTGAAAGAACTACAGCAGTTTATCAGATTAATTAATTACTATCAATAATTTATAGACAGATACGTTATCTATATAATATCACTCTTTAAGCTTATAAAGAAGTTAAAAAAGTATTAATAGAAAGAACCACAGCAAAATATATTTAAAAATATTAAGTAATAACTTATCATATTATTAGTACTTATACAGCATAATCCAGAAAAAGAAACCACTATTAAGACTGATATATTAGACTATATTATTAATATATATATAATATAATCCGGAGAAGACAGAAAGTTGAGACTAATTATATTTTATTTAAGAAAGTTGGTTCAAGCAGAACTTAACTACAACATTCATAACAAGAAATTACTAGCTATAATAGTAATGTTTAAACAGTAGAGGATCTATCTTAAAGAAATAAAACATATTATTATTATAAAGATAGACTATAAGAACTTGATCTACTTTATAATAATCAAAGAATTGACCAGAAGGCAGATACAATGAGTTAAGATTCTGTTATAATATAACTTCAGAATTATATACTGTAAGAAAGTAGAGAATAAATATGTAAATATGTTGAGCCATAGGCCAGACTATAAATTAAATAAAAAGACTATTAAACCAGCCATCCTGAAACAGAATATAGATAAATTAATTAGTTATAATAAAACTAATCTAGCAGTAATGTTAGAAATAGATAGTAATCTAACTAGATAATTAACTAACAGTATAAAAAATAATAAAATACTTTAAAAAATGAGTAAGGGCTCACCGGACAAGATCATTATTAATAAAAATAGACTAGTCTATTTTCATGAGTTAATCTTTATATTAATTATAATAAGAATAGAGATTATGGCTAGACACTATGATGAACTACTTAAAGATTACTTAGAAGTGGAAAAGATAACTGAATTAATCACGAGGAATTACTACATTCTGAATCTCAGATAGAAAGTATATGATTATATTAGATAATATAAGACTTATATTAGAAATAAGCTTATAAGATACTAATCCTATGGATAAATACAAGTATAAAAGGCGCTATAATAATCATAGAAATAGATAATAATTAACTTTATTAATCTATTATCTAAATTAGAGAGACATAATACTATTACAGTTATCATTAATTATCTTATTAAATATATTTATCTTATACTGAGTAAGATAATAATAATAATAATACAGATAGTAGAACTATTTTTAGAAAATATTATTATATATTATAAGATATTAAAGTATATCATATCAGATCAAGACAAGTTATTTATCTTAAAGTTCTAGAGATCACTCGCAGATCTTATGAAAATTAAAGAATAAATAATAATGGCTTACCACTCACAAATAAATAGATAAACAGAAAAAATTAATTAGATAATTAAACAATACTTAAGATATTATATAAACTACCAGTAAGATGATTAGATAAATTTATTATTAATAATACAGTTCTTATATAATAATATCAGTTACTTGATTATTAGAGTCTCACTGTTTTACACTAATTACAGTTACTATTCCAGGTTTCTGGAGACGCTATTAGAGAAGTAATAAGTTATTAATATAGTTAAGAATATTATTATATTTATAAAAAACATATATTTATAGTTATCTCAAGACATTGAGTTCATGAACTTATATAACAAGATATACTATGATTATAAATATAGAAAGAAATCTGATCTAAAAAAAGGAAAGAAAGTATTTCTACTCTGTAAAAACATCAAGATAAAATGATCAAGTTAGAAGCTTGATTATCACAAGCTAGGATTATTTATTATTAAAAACAAGAAGAGACCGGTCAACTACAGGTTAAGATTACTAAAATCAATAAGCAAAATTCACCCAGTATTTCATATCTCATTATTGAAACCTGTATCAAAAAATGCTAGAATTACAGAAAACATGGAGATTAATAACAATATAAAGGAAAAATATGAAGTTAAAAAGATCCTAGACTATAAGAAGATTAGCAGCAAATCAAGATATCTGATAAAATAGGCAGGAAATGATATCTCAGAAAATACATAAAAACTTATTAAGAATCTGACAGGCTATTATTAGCTTATGGAGCAATATTATTAACAGACAAGTTAAAATTCGTCTAGAAAGAAGGAGAGCCAACCAGTTAAGACAAACTAAGATCGGGCTCAGACATAGTGGCTAGTTTAACATTATTACTTGCAGCAGTACTAGCTTCAGTCTCAGATATTACAGTCTTTTAAGCATATAATCTTTCTTATACTTTATATTCTTTTTATTCTTACTTCTCAAGCTCTTTCAGTTCCTTAATCTCCTTTATATCGCGAGTTATAAAATTACTAGCTTATCTTTATAATAATCATTTCTGTTTCTGTAATTGAAGAAGTTTTGCCAGAATGACTTTCTCTTCTTCTTTAATAGAATTTTAAGCCTTGATTAAATATTTTCACTCAGTGTCAGAAAAGAAAGGATCAGATATTTTATAATAATCATTATTTACTTTTATATATTTACTATAATAATCAGAACTCTCAGATTTAATACACACCTTATATAGACAAATGCAGCATTTACAAGGAAAAATTGTAAGAAAACCCTCATTCTCAATCCATCAGTAAAGACTCTTCTTGCGTACAGAAGCACTGGACAACATAATTAACGACTTAAACAGAAAATTTAGAAACAGCACTGGATACTCACCTTACAGGGAAACGCCACTGATTTATGTTCCTTGAGGATAAGAAACCTTGAAGAGGGGGAGTGGTATTACAGACCTCTGCTAGCTGAACAACTAGTGAGGCAGACACGTCAGGCAGAAGGCTACGCCCGGACAGATGAAGACTCTTATTAAGTAGAATCCTGATCTGAGTAACCGACGACCGGAGCCGTTACACGACACGTGACCATGATGAACATATCACCGATAAGCTATAATATATCAGCGCTACGACAGGACGTATCAGTGCTACGACAGGACGTATCAGCGCTACGATATGGCATAGCGATGCTACGACGAAGGATAGGATATAAAGACACTCTTTTATATACTTAGCTAGTTCTGTTCTTCATGCTCAATCTAATTATCTTTAAGTAACCATATGTTTTGGTAAAGCTTAGTAATAATACTCATCTGTACTCACTTACGGATAGCTATATGGTACTATCTAGCCTTACTTCTCTTCTTCTGTTCAAGACCAGTTCTCTTTGGATAGTCATCAGTCTGACCTACCTTGATTCAGTTCGAAGGTACGTATTGGAACGGAAGCTAAGCTAACAGGAACAGGGAGAAGCGATCCTAGGGTTTGACAACAAGCTGATAATAGCCTGTCAAATTCTTGATAAGTTTTTATGTGTTTTTTGAGATATTATATTCTTTTTATTTTATTAGATATTATGATTTGCTGCTAATCTTCTTATGGTCTAGAATCTTTTTAACTTTATATTCTTTCTCTGTATTGTTGTTGATCTCTATATTTTCTATGATTTTAGTGTTCTTTGGTGCGGGTTCTAACAATGAGATATAAAATGTCAAACCCTAGGATCGCTTCTCCCTGTTCCTGTTAGCTTAGCTCCCGTTCCAATACGTACCTCTGAACTGAATCAAGGTAAGTCAGACTGATGACTATCTAAGAAATGACTGGTCCTGAACAGAAGAAGAGAAGTAAGGCCAGATAGTGCCGCGCAGCTATCTGTAAGTAAGTACGGATGAGTGTTATTATTAAGCTTTATCAAAACATATGGTTACTTAAAGACAGTGTTATTGAGCATGAAGAACAGAACTAACTAAGTACATGAAAGAGTGTCCTTATATCCTATCCTTCGTATACCATTTCGTATACCATTCAGGATAGATCAAGGGTTGATCCAATCATGTTCCTAGATCCCGTATACCATATCATATACCCTCAATGGTAGATCTGATGGTAGATGGTCACGTGACACAGCGCTGCCTCGGACGTTACTCCGACCGGGATTCTACTCAATAAGAGTTGCTGGTTGCCCGAGTCCTGCCTGGTCATCACTTTCTGCCTGACGAGTCCGCTCCGCTAGTAACCTGGCTAGCAGGGGTCTGTAACATAAAATACTGGATGAATTCTGTTCATCGATTTTGGTAATCTCAACTTATAGTTGACTGGTCTCTTCTTGTTTTTAATAATAAATAGTCTTAGCTTATAATAATCAAGCTTCTGACTTGGTCATTTTATCTTAATATTTCTGTGGAGTAGGAATACTTTTTTCCTTTTTTTTAAGTCAGGTTTCTTTTTATATTTATAATTATAGTATATCTTACTGTGCAAGTTCATGAACTCAATATTTTAAAATAACTAGAAATATATGTTTTTATAAATATAATAATATTCTTAGCTATATCAGTAATTTACTACTTTTCTAATAGTATTTTTAAAAATCAGAAATGATAACCGTAATTAGTATAAAATAATGAGACTCTAGTAATTAAGTAACTGGTATTATTATATAAGAATTATATTATTAATAACAGGTTTGTCTAATCATCCTGCTAGTAGTTTATATAGTATCTTAAGTATTACTTAATTATCTAATTAATCCTTTCTATTTGCTCATTTATTTATGGATAATAAGTTATTATTATTTATTCTTTAATTTCTATAAGATCTACAAGTAATCTCTAGAACTTTGAGATAAACAGTTTATCTTAATCTGATATAATATACTTTAATATCTTATAATATGTAATGATATATTTAAAAAATAGTTCTATTATCTATATTACTGATATTATTATCTTATTTAGTATAAGATAGATATATTTAGTGAAGTGATCAGTGATAACTGTAATAATATTAAATTTTTTTAATTCAGATAATAGATTAATAAAATTAATTATTATCTATTTTTATAGCTGCTATAGTATCTTCTATACTTGTATTTATTTATAAGATTAATATTTTACAGGCTTATTCTTAATATAAGTCTTATATTATCTAATATAATTATATATTTTCTATCTGAGGTTCAGAATGTAGTAATTCCTTATGATTAGTTTAATAATCTTTTCCACTTTTAAGTAATTCTTGAGTAGTTTGTTATAATATCTAGCCACAATCTCTATTCTTATTATAGTTAGTATAAAGATTAATTTATAAAAATAGACTAGTCTATTTTTATTAATAGTGATCTTCTCTGGTAAGTCCTTGCTTATTTTTTAAAATATCTTATCTTCTTTTATAATATCAGTTAATCATTTAATTAAATTACTATCTATTTCTAACACTGTTATAAGATTGGTTTTATTATAGTTAACCGATCTATCTATATTCTACTTCAGGATGACTAGTTCGATAGTCTTTTTCTTTAGTTTATAGTCTGGTCTATGGCTCAGTGTATTTACGTACTTATTCTCTACTTTTTTATAATATATAATTCTGAAGTTATATTATAATAAAATCTTAACCCATCATGCCTGCCTTCAGGTCAACTCTTTGATTATTATAAAGTAGGTTAAGTTTTTATGATCTGTCTTCATAATAACAGTATATTTTATTTCTTTAAGATAGACCCTCTACTGTTTAAATGCTATTATTATAGCTAGTAATTTCTTGTTATGAATATTGTAGTTAAGTTCTATTTAAACCAACTTTTTTAAATAGAATATAATTAGTCTTAACTTTCTGTCTTCTCCGGATTGTATTATACATATATTAACAACATAATCTAATATATCAGTCTTGATAGTGGTTTCTTTATCCGGATCATGCTGTATTAGTACTAGTAATATAATAAATTACTGCTTAATATCTTTAAATATACTCTACTGTGGTTTTCTCTACTAATACTTCTTTAATTTCTTTATAAGCTTGAAAAGTGATATTATATAGATAGCATATCTGTCTATAAATTATTAATAATAATTAACTAATCTAATAAATTACTGTAGTTCTTTCAGATTTTTAGATTAAGGCTAATCTTATATAACTTATACTTTAGCTCACTTAGTATGAATTCTTTCTGTGGATATTCAGTATCTTAGAAACTCTATTTTCTATATATAGAATTCATACTTCTTTAGTTTATATTATAACTAATATAAATATAATTTATATAGAATTAGTCTTACATATCTTACATATTTCTTCTTAATCTTTAAGAAGATTAATATATTATCTAGATAAGTAATTACAAATCTGTCAAGATATTTTTTAAAAATCTTGTTAATATATTACTAAAATAATACTAGTATATTAATAAGCTTAAATAGTATAACCAAGTATTTAAAATATCTATACTTTATTTTAAATATGGTTTTTCATTCTTTACCTTCTGTGATGTGTATATGATAATATATATTTATAATATTAAGCTTGATAAACCACTTTATTTCTTATATCTTATCTTGGATTTCCGAAATCAAAGATAACAGGTATTAATCCTTAATTATGATAATATTTAATAGCTGATAATCCATGTATAGTTATAAACTGTTATTTTTTTTTAGTATAAATAAGACTCTATGTCCTGCTAGTGACTTTAAAGATCTAATATTATCTTTATTTAGCTGGTTATTAATATATTCTTGTAATACCTGTGATTCTTTCTTAAATATTAGATAAATCTTTCTATATACTAGTAACTTTTTTCTTTTTATAGAAATAGTATGGTTATACTTTTTATACTAAGATAATTTAGATTATTCTAATTATTTGAATAAATCCTTAAATCTCTTATACTATGATAAGATCTGTATATTAGTCTTAATTATAGCTAGAAGTTTTTATAAATCTTCTAGTTTTTAGACAGTCATCTCAATCTTTATATTAGTACTGTTAATACTATTCTTTTAATACTCTTTTATTATTGTTGGTACCTATCCTGATAGTTTTATAAACTAATCTTACTATAATGGCTTGATTGCTGTTATTATTTATATAACTATATTTAAGATATTATTTTTCTCTAAGTTATTTTTAATACTTGATATATTAGGTTTTCATGATATTCTTAACCTTCTTATGATAAGTTGCTTAATCCTTGTTTCAGCTTCTTACTATATAGTGAGCTGTATAAATCTAGATTCTATATTTAGTCCTTGCTAGTATTGTCTTAGGCAATCACAATTTATGAATTAGAGACTTTCAGTCTTCTAATTAATCTATAGATTATGATTTCTGAATCATGGAATCTTTAACACAATATTATATTATTTTAAAGATATTATATTAAAGTCTATATATTTATAATAATTCTTTATAATTATAAATATGGTTTCTGATTTAACTATTAATACAAGAGTTCTTAAATTCTCTCTATTTAGTCCTGTAATTAGTTCAGGTTCTGCTTTCTATTATCTGAATATCTTAAGTTATTATATAAATTATGGATTTATAAAGTTTTCAGTCGTTCCAGAGTCTACTAATACTTGGGCTAATTAATTTAATATAATTACTTAGATCTTTAGATATGGTCCTGATTTAGTAGCTGTTAACTGCTATTCTGACTAATTAGGTTCTAACTATTGTAGATATCTTCTTAAAAATCTTAAGCCTTCTATTTTTACTGTGTAGTATATTATATACTGATTATTAAAATATGTTAATTAATATATTAATCTATAGTAAGGATATTGCTGATACTCTTTATACATATAACTATAATTTAAATATAAATAATAGTTTATCTTAGCTTTTACTACTTCCAGTATTCATCAGTAATTAATAATATATTTTTAATTATAATATATTAAGCATGTATTTATATAGTATATAAGCTAAGAGAGTTTATTATATTTTTAATGATTTTTACTTTCTTTAAAATGTATGTATAAATATGGTTTATTATATTAAGATTCTGTTTCAGTAATATTTATCTTTTGACTAATCTTTAATAGCTGGTAATAATAGTCTGTATTATCTCATCCATATATTAAACAAACTTCTAGATAATAGGAGTATTTCTGTAAATATTATTTTTAAGTCTTATTTTATGATTTTTAATATCTTAAATCTTAATATAGATAATACTGCATGATTATCTTAAGCTCTAGACAGAATCATACTAGATTCTTTAAGATCTCTTTTAAAATGTGGTCTAATTAATAAGTAATATCTTCTTTATTATTTTTTTAGTTTTTCTTATCCTTGTCTCACTGCAATGAACAGGATTTACTAATTTCTGATAGAGGTTTTTCCAGGATATTAGATATCTTATTAAGACTTTTCTTACTAGATTTAAAATCTTTAAATAAAGTATTATACTCTTTATCTAATAATTTAAATTCATTCTAAACTATACTAGGATAGTTATTTCTTAAAACTAGCTTATAACTATTATTATTAACTTCTATAGTCTAAACTAATAATATAGATAATTATTAATCCTTTTATTAACTTAGTGGTGCTGTTAGCTTATCCAGAGTGATTTATTATCTTAATTAATTATAATATATCCTATTCTCTAATAACTGACTATACTAAATAATATATAGCTTCTTGCTATCTAATATCCACGTTATAATTTTTATCTAAACTTTATATTAAATAGTAATAATATCATAGACTTCTCTATCTTAATCTTGGTTTATAGCTCTTAACTGTTTCTGAGGCTGTTACTATTTCTAACTATAGTTTTTTAACTAATAATCTGCTTTGCTGCAGCTAAAGCACAAGCAGTCTTATTTATACTGTTTAAGTTTCTTCTTAAATATTTGAGTCTGTTGAGTCTAATGCTGTGCTGCATCCAGCTTTATGGGTTTTAGTCTGTAAAGATCTTTATATCCCAAGCTTCTAGGTTATGCTGATCTTCCATTATTAACTCGGTAACCTGATTAACTATTTTGTCGAGGTATAGACCCGCTGGTTTATCAACCCTCTTATTATTTTATATTATATTTGTACAACTTGTTATTAATCTTGACTATTATTTTAATTATTTTTAGCAATATATTCAGTTGTTTTTACTAGATGAGTTTCTTTTAAATCTCTATCTTGAGTCCTTCTTTAAATTGTGTGATGTAGGTATTATCATTCTAATCTAAGTAATTAATAACTTGTAAAAACTCTGAAACATACTTAGATATTAATCTAGTCTGCTTAAATTACTATAACTTTCACTCAATATTTTATACTGTATTAATATCTTTAAATATCTGTTCAAGATACTGCTTAAATCTAGCATAACTAGTGAAGATTTGCTTTATATTATTATTCTGATTATCTACTAACTTCTCTTAATACTTATAAATATATGGTTTAAATTAATTAAACATTAATCCAGTCAAGTAGATAGATATAAAAAGAATCTTATTAATCTTACTTTTGAGCCTTTCTCTATTCATGCTGAGATATAAGTCTAACTGGGTCAAGAAAGCCCTGAGCTTTGCTTAATTGCTGTTGAATGGCTCGGATAGTCAGACCTTAATAGACTTAACTATTAAACAATCTTCAAGTAACTGGTTTTATTATTCTAAGGCAGTGATGCTTTTTTATAACTGACTAACCATATTCATCAGTTCTTGTATTATTAGTCTCTGTTGCTGTGGGGCGCGCGATGAGTTTAATATAGTTAATATAATGAATGGTTATTACTGGATAACACTCGTACTGACTGGTGCTTAATGTATCAAACCCTAGGATCGCTTCTCCCTGTTCCTGTTAGCTTAGCTTCCGTTCTAATACGTACCTTTAAACTGGGTCAAGGTAGTCAGGTCAATGACTATCTAAAGAGGACTGGTCCTGAACAAGAGAAGAGAAGTAAGGCTAGATAGTGCCGCGTAGCTATTCATAAGTAAGTACAGACGAGTGTTATTGCTAAGCTTTTCTAAAACGTATGGTTACTTAAAGATAGTTATATTGAGCACGAAGAACAGAACTAACTAAGTACATGAAAGAGTGTCCTTATATCCTATCCTTCGTTGTAGCATTGCTATGCTATATTGTAGCGCTGATACGTCCTGTCGTAGTGCTGATATGTCCTGTTGTAGCGCTGATATGTCCTGTCGTAGCGCTGATACGTTATAGCTTGTCGGTGATATGTCCGTCACGGTCACGTGCCGTGTAACGGCTCCGGTGTTGGTCACTCAGATCGGGATTCTACTCGATAAGAGTCCTTATCTGTCCGGGTGTAGCCTTCTGCCTGACGTGTCCGCCTCACTAGTCGTTCAGCTAGCAGGGGTCCGTAACAACCAGAAGACAGGCAAGATAGGCTAAGATCTTATTATAATATAATTTCCGTATTATATACTGTAAAAAAACAGAAAATAGATATGCAGATATACTGAGTCACAGACTAGACTATAAAATAAAAGAAAAGATTATAAAACCAGCTATCTTAAAGCAAAATGCAGATAGATCAATCAGTTATAACAAAGCCAATCTAGCAGTAATATTAAAAATAGATAGTAATTTAATTAAATAATTGGCTGACACTACTAAAAAAGATAAAACACTTTAAGAGATGAGTAAGGATTTACTAGACAAGATTATTATCAACAAGGATGGACTAGCCTACTTTCACAGATTAATCTTTATATCAATCATTATAAGAATAAAGATCATAGCTAAACATCATAATAAACCACTCAAGAGCTACTTAAGAGTTGAAAAAACCATAAAACTAATCACGAGGAATAACATTCCAAACCTCAGACAGAAAATACGTGGTTATATTAGATAATATAAAACATATATTAAGGATAAGCCCGCAAGACACTAACCCTATAGATAAATACAAGTATAGGAGGCACCACAATAATTATAAAAATTAATAATAATTGACTTTGTTAGTCTGCTACCTGAATCTGAAGAATATAATACTATCATAATTATCACAGACTGCCTTATTAAATATATCTATCTTATTTTTAGTAAAATAATAATAATAGTAATACAGATAGTAAAACTGTTTCTAGAAAATATTGTTATAAATCATGGGATGCTAAAGTATATCATATCAGATAAAGACAAAATATTTATCTTAAAGTTCTGAAGGTTACTTACAGACCTTATAAAAATTAAAAAATAAATAATAACAGCTTACTATCTGCAGATAAATGGACAAATAGAAAGGATTAACCAGATAATTAAGCAATACTTAAGACATTATATTAATTATTAACAAAATAATTAAGCAAATCTGTTACTGATGGTGTAGTTCTCATACAATAATGCCAGTTACTTAATAATTAGAGTCTCACTGTTTTATACTAATTACAGTTATTACTCCAGATTCCTGGAGATGTTATTAGAAAAGTAACTAGTTATTAATATAGCTGAAGATATTGTCGCGTTCACGGGAAATATATATACTCAGTTATTCTGTGATATTAAATTCATGAAGCTATAAAATAAGATCTACTATAATCACTGACACGGGGAGAAATCTGACCTAAAAAGAGGGAAAAAAGTATTCCTACTCTGTAAAAATATCAAGATAAAATGACTAAGCCAGAAGCTTGACCATTATAAACTAAGACTATTTATCATTGAAGATAAGAAGGGGCTAATTAATTACAAGTTAAGGCTACTGAAATCAATGAGCAAAATTTATCCAGTGTTTTATATCTCATTATTAGAACCTGCACCAAAGAACACTAGAATTACAGAAAAAATGGAGATTGATGATAATACTGAACAAGAATATGAAGTTAAAAGAATCCTGGACTACAAGAAGATTAACAACAAATCATATTACTTGGTAAAATAAGAAGAATATAATATCTTGGAAAATATATGGAAATCTATCAAGAATTTGATAGGCTATCATCAGCTTGTGGAGTAATATTATTGATAAACAGGTTAAAGTTCGCCCAGAAGGAAGGGGAACCAACTAACTAAGTCAGACTAGGATTATCTGATACAGTGGCAAGTTGAGCAGTATCATGCTTATTGGCCAGACACTCCAGCTCTTGGAGATCCTTGGTGCTTGGAGGATCCTCCTTGTCTAACTGCTTTAATATATTTGAGTTGTGATTTAACATCCGCTCACCACGATCCCTTAGAAACTGTTATTGTTTAAACAGGCGAGCCATCTTGGTAGAGATACGAGCCTGTTCAGCCAGGGCTTCAGCAAGTTTGCTTTGTATCTTTTATTAATTTTACTTTAACTTATTCCACTTCTTATTATTATAAAATCATTTTTCATATTTCTGACTGTGATGAGTGCAAGTAATATAATTTCAACTTTTTAAATCTATAATATAAGAAATACCTTTCAGAAAGCAATATTTATAAGAATTCTTAACAATATGACTGTCCTCACAAATCTTGTCAGATTAACAAATACGCTCCTTCGGCCAGTTATGATTAATATAATAGTAAGACATGTTGACCTATCCTGGAAAAAAGAAGAAACTGAAGGACCCAGCTGTTACGGACCCCTGCTAGCTGAACAACTAGTAAGGCGGGTATGTCAGGCAGAAGACCACATCCGGACGGAAGGGGACTCTTATCGAGGAGGATCCCGACCCGAACCGTCAGGCAACACGGATCACGTGACCATGGTATACGGACAAGCATGTGGTATACAACATACCATCATGGTCTATGACTACCAAGTGGGTATACGATAGACCCGATGGTATATGGAATGGTATACAGAGAACAGATATATAAGGACACTCCTTCACGTACTTAGCTAGTTCTGTTCTTCATGCTCAATAACACTATCTTTAAGTAACCATATGTTTTGGTAAAGCTTAGTGATAATACTCGTCTGTACTTACTTACGGATAGCTGCGCGGCACTATCTGGCCTTACTTCTCTTCTCTTGTTCAGATCAAGTCATCTTTAGATAGTCATCAACCTGACTATCTTTGATTCAGTTCACAAGGTACGCATCGGAACGGGAGCTAAGCTAACAGGAACAGGGAGAAGCGATCCTAGGGTTTGACACCAGCCAACACATACGGGGGGGATACACACCTTTATATTTCTTGAAAACAAGAAACCTTGAAGAAGGGGGAGTGATGTTACAGACCCCTTCTAGTCAGATTACTAGTAAAATAGACTTATCAGACAGAAAGCATCAACAAGGCAAGTCTCAGACAACCAGTAACTCTTATCGAGTAAAATCCCGGTCTGAGTAATGCCCGGAACAACTTTATATTATATGATTATCTACCATCAAATCTACTATTAAAGATATATACAAGGTATACTGGAATCTTAGATTATGATTAGATTAACCATTTAATCTACCTTGGATGGTATATAATATGGTATACAAGGGATAGGATATATAAAGACACTCTTTTATATACTTAGCTAGTGTCAAACCCTAGGATCGCTTCTCCCTGTTCCTGTTAGCTTAGCTCCCGTTCTAGTACGTACCTGTGAACTGAATCAAGGTAGTCAGGTCGATGACTATCTAAAGATGACTTAATCTGAACAAGAGAAGAGAAGTAAGGCCAGATAGTGCCGCGCAGCTATCTGTAAGTAAGTACGGACGAGTATTGTTACTAAGCTTTATCAAAACATATGGTTACTTAAAGACAGTGTTATTGAGTACGAAGAACAGAACTAACTATATACGTAAAGGAGTGTCCTTATATATCCGTCCTTTATATACCATTCTGTATACCTTCCCATATACCACAGACATATACCATATACCCGACCATATACCCTTTCGTATACCCGCAGTCACGTGACTCGTGACACGTAGCGGCTCAGTCCGGGTCCTGCCTGATAAGAGTTGCATCTCTCCGAGTGCCGCTCTTCTGCCTGATGTAACCGCCTCACTAGTCCCTTTAGCTAGCAGGGGTCCGTAACAGCTAGTTCTATTCTTTATGCTCAATACTACTATCTTTAAGTAACCATAAGTTTGGAAGCTTAGTAATAACATTCATCTATACTTACGGATAGCTGTGCAGCACTATTCAGCCTTACTTCTCTTCTCTCATTCAAGACCAGTCTGTTCTAGATAATCATTAGTCTGATACATCCTCGATTCAGTTCAAAGGTACGTATACCAGTGAAGCTAAGCTAACAGGAACAGGGAAGCGATCCTAGGGTTTGACAATATTATTACAAGAATTAGTAATATTATAATAAGATAATATATGATAAAAATCTAGAAAGAGAAAAACTATATTACTAATAAAATCAGAATAATCTTTATTACTGTAGAATTTATAATATTTTTTTAGTTAACTTCGTGAAGACCCCGGAGACTATAATATAGTAAATTTTAAATATATATTTTAGAATTAACAATTTTTTAAAAGCTAGATAGAGGATCCTGCTAAGATCTCTATACTGTTATAATAATTAATTAAATTAGCTGATCATATTATTATAACAACCTCCAGTAAAAATATTAGTATTTCTTAATTAAAGTATCATGAAGTTATTATTCTTAATATCTATATCAAGATTATAAAATTCTTTTTAATACTGTATTAAAAAGATATTATAAATATTCAGATTAATAAGATTAACTATATAAATAATTACTAGATTGTTAATCAATTATAAGATGCCAGGGTCATCCTGAGAAAGTAAATATATAATTCTAAACTTAATAATATTAGTTATATTATCTAATTTCATGCTTACTGGATAGTCTATAGTAATTATTAAGTATTTAATATTAACTTTAATAAGTTATTTATTCCAGTAGTAAATAAGATAGTATTAAAACTACTTTTAAGTCTTATTACTCTGAAAACTTATATTATAAGTAATAAAATATTATTATTATAGTCTATCTCCACGCGTTAATCTAAGATAAGTAAGTTTTTATAAAGTAGCTGACTAGCTATTATAAAGAATTCTCTAAATATATTTACAAGTTAAAACATACTTTATATAGACTTTATCAAGCTGTATTTTTATAGTATTAAATATTTATTAGCTAACTTACTGAATTTGGTTTTGAGTTACTGAAGAAAGATCTCTGTATTTATTAAAAAAATATTATTATTTTCTTAATATTTATTAATAATTCTGTAATCACAGCACTGAAAATAGAAAATCTTAATAAATTATTACTTATTTCAGTTATTCGGACTAAAAGAATTAGATGAATTAAAGATTTTTCTAAGATATAATATTAAATAAAATTATAAAATCAGAATAATTAAAATATTATAATTTATATATTAAAGAATCTCTAATTACTACAGAAATACAATACTTCTTTGTTACTTTATATTAATAATATTATTATATTGAAGACTTAACCGCGCTAATATAATAATACTAACTATTAATATTAATATTTATTAGAGTCTTATTAACTAATTATACTACTTAATGGTGAAGTCATATTCTAATCTTTAATACTTTATCTTCTACTTATAATAATAACTTCAAGTCTTTACTGAGCTAGATATAAAAGCCTTTAAAATAACATACTAATATATAAAAATAGATACTAACTTAAGTATTATTCTTAGTAGGAACTCTATTAAAGATATAAAAGTCTTTATTAACATAACTTACGCAGACTATAAGAATAGCAAGTTTATAAAAAAATATATTATATTCTACATGGGATTACTAGTATTATAAGTTTTATAAAAATAAATAATACTAATCCTCTTTTTTACTGTTACATAATTCTGTGTATATAACAGTACTATTAAAGAAATATTATATATCAAGAAATTGATAATAATATTTAATCTTATAATCTTATTTAATAGCCGGATCCCCGTGTTTACAGACTCAGCTAATTTTTTTATAATTTATATTAAAAATCCTATTCTTACTCTACTAGATAATTAGACAATAAATATTTTTTTATTACTGACATAATTACTAAAAGTATTATTAAAATATTGTATATTACAGGAATAAAGAACTGCAAATAGTTTTACTAATTTACTTAATTTAGAAACATTCTGGACCTTTCTAGTAATATTAAGAATAATACTAAATCTTGTAATCATTATGTTATCTAATAAATTTATATTAACTGTCTAATCAGAAAATAACATTAACTTTATAAAGACTGATTCAAGTAAGATCTTATTATTTAAAGAACTGTGTTAAAAGACTGCCGGTCCTTTAAAGTATAATAAGCAACTACAGTCACGTAATGCTTCTTTTTCCACACTGCTACTCTACCTATATAGAGGCTGTCAGTAGCAATGCTTTAGATAGTCATCCAATTTATTCATTCCCACTGAATCCACGTTGTATCGCTTCAGTAGCCATTCCGACAGTTACCACCGTCCAGGCTTGCTCAGCACATGGAGTCTGCGGACAGATACATAGATGCCATAGCACATAGGTTAGGAGATGGTATTGGGGGAAGGTGCTAAAGAGCCAGTGATAGGAAGTTAGGAGGTCGGATGTTTTGAGCTCGTCGGCGAGGGTAATGGTCTCGATGGCTAAGGAGAGGGTTTTGTCTGTTGGGGTGGTAGCGGTAGTGGTGGAGTCTTGGTGGTGGAGGAATACCTCGAGTCTGCCGAGGCAGATGCGGCCAAGAAGGAGAGCGCATTTTTGGATCGGGATGTGTGGGTTACAGTGTTGGAGGTATTGAGTGTGGAGGCGGGTTTGGAGCGTGGAGAGGAGAGTTTCGAGGTGGGATTTGCGAGAGGTTGGGGGGTTGGAGAGTTGCGAGGCCTGGCGCATGGCGCGGTTCATTTCGATGGTTATTAGGAACATGGTTGTTTCGGTCCAACATGCTCGTGGGGTTGGCGGTTCTTTCATGTTAGGGTATAGCTGGTGGTCGTCGATGTTGAGAGGGAGCTCGGTGTCGCTGGATGGACCTGGGTCGGGGAGAGAGAATCCGTGGTCTTCGGCTACTCGCGTGTCGTAGCCTTGGGTCGCCCACCAGAGTCGACGGCGAATTTCGCAGTCGAAAGGGGAGAGATGGAAGTGCCGTCCATCTCGGTGCAGGCCGATTGACTATGCTGCTCGGATGACGAGGCCGTTTAGCACCCAGCGGGAGCGGCCTCCGTTATGGTTGCGGCGGCAGAGCTGCATTGCGGGATTAGTTGAGAAGGTTGGGGATTGAATGGAGTCTTACCAGGTATATTGCCATTGTCTGTAAAGATGGAATAGTGGGAGAGTCCAAGAATGAGGCCATATGTAGGGACACTTCCAAGCCCCGCTGGTATCTGCTGAGCACAGAATGGCGGTCCTCGCTGAGGATGACATGGGTAGCAGACGAGGACAGGCTCGTCACTGCGGCATAGTAGATAGCAAACAGAAGTGCTTTCTGATCTGCTCGCGTCTGCTTTGGGTTGCTGATGGCGGCGAAGAAAACCGGCTCGGTGGCCGGGATGTGTAGTATCTTCAAGAGAACATCCACATTGTTCAGGTATACTTGCCACAATTGCGCCGCCTGACCGCGCGATGGATGGAGTCCAGACGCTTCCTTGCCTAAGAGAGGGTTGGAAAAGAGACCGTCGAACCCATCATCCGCCTGTGTCTGATCACTGTCGGTGGGATTATCCGGGATGTCAATGGCCGATTGTAGATCGCACTCCTGCTCAACAGTCAATCACAGCCATGACCACCGGTTAAGAACGGACATTTTCCAAGACCCGTGACAACAAAGACTCATTGATGTACCGTGCGGAGGAACCTTCCTTGACCAGCAAACCGTTTGATAGTCTCGGTCCCTCAGCTTCCTCCACTGGCTGGCGCTCCGATTTGTTCAGGTCAGTTGCATCTCTGTCAACCTCCGAAGGCCCGTTTATGCCGGCTACATCTCGCTCCAGCATCTGCAAGCGAGGCCGGGGCTTGGCAGATAACCTCTTAGAGCGACGTTTTACCCGCTCAGGACCGGGATAGCAGCATGGTACCTTGGCTCTAAGGCACATGGAGCAGGGCGTGGCTTTGTCGCAACGGAGTTTGCGCTCATGGCAGCGGATACATGACCGTTCCACATCATACCGCCGCACCAGGGCTGGCGGCTGTTCGCCGCGATGATCCATGCGATGGAAATATTGACCAGGTTTTGACAGCAAAATTGATAACCTTGTAGCGCCTCAGTGGGATTCTCCAGAAGGCGGATTTGAAAGGGAGTCGTGAATATGGCGGGGGCCTGGCGGCCGTTCGCCCGGATTCCTTCGCAGGGATTAATTAGTCTCGGAAGTTCGGAGACAGCCTGAAGTATACCCTGGCCAGTCCATGATGCATAAATAGGAACGTATTTTCCTGTAGGCTGTTCACTCCATCAACTTGAATAATACAATTTCAGTTCCAATTCCGGTAGCATGTCTCCTATCACGAAAGTTGCCTTGGTGGGGGTAAGTCAACCTGACATCGTGTCTTTTGCGTCATATAAGAGTGTATTAACCCTATCTCCATCGATAGGCCGGCGGGAACCTTGGACCAGCCATCCTCGACAAGCTCATCGAGCACTGCTTCCAAGTCACGGTCCTGAGCCGGATCGGCAGCGTCCACACTTTTCCTCCGTCCATACAGGTCCACCACGTCGATTACAGCTCGCAGGCCTCCCTCACAAATGCCCTTCGCGGGCAAGACGCTGTCGTCTCAGCCTTGTCTCCCCGCGCCCTAGACCACCAGCTCATCATCATCGATGCTGCAGTTGCTGCCGGTGTCCGACGCTTGATCCCCTCTGAGTTTGGCTCCGACACGAGCAATCCCAAATGCGCAACTCTGCCGGTATATCACTCTAAAATCGAGACCCAAAATACCCTGAAGGGTACGCCCAGCCTTACGTACACAGTCATTTGCACCGGACCATTTCTGGACTGGGGCCTGACTCGAGGCTTTATGGACATCCAGAGCAGGCGAGTTACGTTGTACGATGGCGGTGATCGCGTCTTTAGCACCACGACGCTTTCCACCATCGGTCGAGTTGTCTGCGCGGTGCTGGCACATCCTGGGAAAACGGAGAACCGTGTGATCCGCGTGCATGACATCGCCACGACGCAAAATAACCTGCTAGCAATAGCACAGAAGGCCGTCGGCCCGGACGATTGGACAGTCCATCGGTGTTCGGTGGATGACATGCACGAACAATCCTGGGCGGCTTTTAAACAGGGAAAGCGTGATATGCAGACTATGCTGGGATTCATCGTGACTGCTGCCTGGGGGAAAGGGTATGGTGGTCATTTTATCCAAACGGAGAACGAGATGCTGGGAATTCCTGAAATGACAGAAGCGGATCTTCAAGAGGTGGTAGGCCAGCTGGCTAGGAAATAGCCATGAATGGTCCCGGAACCAAGGCAAAACTTGCAAGTTCGGCGCGATCCAAGTTGCTTTTATTGGGGCAAACTCTCACAATTGGTGAGCTTCTCTGATATGGGCTTCCAGTTCATAGTTCGACAGGGTGAAGCCGTGGTAGTTGAATCAATTCTCAATTGATGCAGGTACTCCGTATTCGTGTGGGGATTATAAAGACGCGCGGTGGAAGAATTACTAGAGGACAATGGATACCCCTAAAGGCGGCTGGCCCTGAGCGTCAATGACCAATCGATGTTTAACATTCCAATTGTTTGAGTGATGATCTGTAGTTCCTCGGGGGTAACGACGTTCTATGGCCAAGGCTAATGAACAGAGGATACTTTGCTGTCATCTGACCCCAAGCATTTAGCCAAGTGAGCCAGGATCATGACTCAGCTCCCATGATGAACCTTTCCAGTGCAGCCGCGCAGTCGAGCTCCTCATTCTCACATTGGATTTCCAAGGAGCGGGTTTTGAAGCTGGAGTCAGTCAATATTTTGTCCACGCCGTCCCGGATGGCCTCCAGGGTAGGGCTATCGGTCCGTAGATTGATGCCGATTCCAGCCCATTCGACACGCATCGATACCTCGGCTTTGTCTTCTAAAATGCAACTATAATCAGAAATCTGATCCTCGAAAGCGAGTAATCTGGACTTACGACCCGTTCCAGCCATGACCATGGGAACCCCATTCATGATCCCGTGCGTGAAGCTGCCGTATCCTCCATTGGTGACAAATACGTCGACATAAGGGAGCACCGCGTCGTATAAGAGGTAATCAACGACTCTTGCATTGCTAGGCACCTCAAAGCCGTCTAACCTCGCATCCCTCACACCCAGCACGCCAATGACCATGACGTCTTCTTGATCAGCCAATGCCTGGATGGTGGGAATGATCAGCTCCTTGTAGTCAATGCGGAATGTACCCTGGGTGACGAAGATGACTTTTCTCGGGCTTGCTGTCTGCTTGTTTGCTTTCAGATCATTCCACCAACCGGGTAATGGCATTGACGGATCGATTTCCGTACGCGGGGTGCCGCCTACAAAGCGGACCTTAGGCGAAAGATCACTGCGTGGATACTCCACGCTCGAGGAGCAAGGCTGCAGCATGATGTCATGGCCTGTGGTCCAGAAGTCGAACAAAGGCTCGGTCACTTTGACAGTGGCCCCGAGCTTCGTATACACGGTGTTGGCGTAGTCGATGAGCTCGGCGTCCATGTCCTTCATGGCACTATACATAGCAGCATTTCGAGCACGACCCTCGTCACTCGAATCCGGCGGCAGGCCAGGTCCAAAAGGTGCCGTATCGATACTTGAGATAAGCAATGATCCGGTGCCGAAGATAATTGTCCTAGGAAACTTATCATAGCCATTCGGCAGAGAAGCACCTAAGATGAACGGCCAAGTGCCCATATACAAGAGCTCCTGTACGATGACAACGTCTCGGTTGGGATGTTTCTCGCGAAGTGTCTCCAGCACGGTCTGCAGCGTCTTCATTCTTGTTGCAGTCACATCGATGAAGTTTGTCTTTATGTTGAAAATGGCTCGTTCAGGGCCATCAGGAATAGCTTCCAGCGTCTGGAGGGTTTCGGCAGTGTATATGTTCTCTGTCGGGTAAAAGGTTGCGCCGGTTTTTTCAATGGCATTCTTGAAGTCGGGGCCGCTGATGAAGGAGACATCAAAGCCTTCCTTTGTCAGATGGCTGGCGTGAGGGAGAAAAGGGAGCGTGTGCCCGGAGGCTGTCGCGCAAGCAATGACAACAAGAGGTTTATTGCTGACCGTCATTGTAAAATGAAACTGTAGAATGAATAAATCACAGACAATTGAAGAGTTGTGTTAACCTCTTTCTCGAGTTGTCGATATGCTTTGAGTGGCTTCAGCAAAGCTGACTGGCGATTTGCATGGAATGAGTGATGTCTCTTGTTGAACAAGGCCCTTCTTATAGAACGATCAAGGATACTCGGCTGATGGTGAAGTGGAGCATGATGCACAGGCAATAAGCACTAGATGCCGGTGGGTTTGACGGGCCAATAGGTGCTTCCACTCGGGACTTGAGCAAACGAGCGAGCCATAGGACCTATGCAGAGGTTCCTAGTGCGAAGCTAATTCGGTTCATGTGGAAGTAGAATCCGTTGTCTGGTCACAGATGCCTTCTGAGCCTGAGGAGGCTGTGGCTGTTCAGAAGGATTCATGTCGGAGATGAATATTGAGGTGTATTCCTGTAGGATCAACGACTCGGAGCGCTTAGAGATTGGTTGCACGATAATTTTTGGGATACTTGACGAATTGAATGACTGATGTAATTGGATGAAGATGGAGGGGAGGGGAAGACACAGATGTGGATGGAGGAAGCGGAACAAAGGCGACAGACGGCCTGGCGAGATCACCTGACAAGCAAAAACTTTGGTCATTGCTGGCTGTCTCTCAAATAACGGTTGAGGTTCGAACAGATTGGTTTTCTCGGTTAGTTGTCTGTAAATTATAAAAAGTATGAAAGGTGGCGTTCAAAATATATATATCGGGTACAACAGAGTTGTCGCCTACAATAACGGTACACACACCAGAGATTACTATCAATAGGATTACAGGCAAATTTAATTTCAAAATACCAAATACCAACACGATGGGTAGGCAACATACAGTGAATACCATTTATAAGAATCTAACTTCATTTCTATCGACCACCACCCCGGTCTCAACCCACGACGGCGGCCGTCAACACGTCTATCTCGTTCATGTACAAGGGTATCGGTGAGAACCATGGGCCTCTCGTAACATAGGGGGACTCCTAATGTGCCAGATTTCAACGAAACGAATGGAGAAAAGGGGAAAGAACAGCGTAAGGAAGAGAAGAGAAAGATCATGAAACAAGGAATGATTTCGTCCCACGTCCTGCCAAAGACCGCAAGCGAGGATATCAACATTTCACAGGGCTTCAAATATTTTCGGAGAATGGATAAAAGAGACAGCAAAAGAGAAATCGTGGATCATCGTCTATCAAAAAACCAGCTCGTGCGCTTGCCGGACTCCTGCGACTGGACTCCGGCCACTGGAGCACTGCTCTCGTTCCCTCCGCCGCCGCCCCGGAGCGGCTTTGCAATTCGCGAGCCGCCAAAACTGAAACCGCCGCTGCCATCCATACTTGGAAGACCCCTCGTAGAGCCCTGTTTCGCAGCCTCAAGCCGCTCTTTGACCGCCGTGAGTTGCGCTTCGAATCTGTGTCACACAGTTAGCGGTACGTTCTGTTAGCAAGGTGGAGCACGCCGTACCGGTGATTGGCTTGGGTGAGTTTCTCCTGGCTCTCCTGGAGCAGGCTCTCCAAACTCGCGATCCGCTCGTTCCGCGCGATGAGCTTCCTCTCCGCAATCGCAACCTCCTTCTTCAGGCTGCTGTTCTGCTCCACCAGCTGCCGTTGCACATGAGTCAGCTGCTCCAGGTTGCGCTCCAGGAACGCCATCTTCTTCTGCTGCGCCCGGTTGTTCGACGACCGGAGAACGTTGTTGTACTGCTCCCGAGCATCGTCCAACGAGATCTCGAGCTCGACGACGCGTTCGCAGCGGTTCTGCAGATCGCGCATGAGCGACTTCTTCATGGCGTCAAAGTCCGCAATCTGCTGCTGCAGGTTCTTGCCTGCGGTCCCGTTGGTTGAGACACGGGACTGGGAGTCTGCAAGGGACGCGCGCAATTGGTCCAGCTCCTCATCCTTGCTTGCAATCTGGTTTCGAAGGTCCGTGACAGCCTGGATTTCGGCCTCCTTCCGGGTCACGTACACCTTCTCCAGCCGCTCCCGGATCTCATCCACGTCGCCCTCGCCCAGGTTCCGCTCCAGAAGGTTCTCATAGTCCCGCTCGAGAGTCGCCAGCTTCTGCTCAAGTTCCGCTCTACGGCTGTCCTGCAGCTCGCCTAGTTCACCCCGGTCGTTCATCGTGAGCTCGGCTTGACGGATGAACCCTTGGGTCTCCAGAAGACTCGCCCGCAGCTCCAGAAGGTCGTCTGGTGCGATCGTTTCGCCCGTTTCGCTGATCTTGTGCAAAGCGTCGACGCGCTGGATCAGATCCTGAAGCTTCCGTTCGTTGTTGGAAAACACGTCCCCGCCCAAGTCGAATCCGGCCATCATCTTCGCCATCTTCTCAGCCTTCTTCTTCTCCTTCTCATCCAGTGCGGCGCTGGTCTCCTTGGCCTTCATACGAACATCCAAGAGCTGCTGCTTAATGTCGTCCAGCTCGGTCGTCAACTCGGAGTTAGCCTCGCGGAGACTGTCCATAGTGATACCGGCCTCCTTGCTCTCGTAGGACACCTTCTCCAGTTGCATGCGAAGTTCATTCACTTCAGTGGTCAGTTTATCGTTGTCTTTACCTGAGCGCGCGGAGTTCTCCTTCATGTTCTTCAGCTCCTCGCGTGCCTCACGGAGGCCTCTCTCAATATTCGCAATGTGCGACTCCTTCTCCGCGATCTGATCCTGAAACTCATTTTCGCGTCTGAGGAACTCTTCCCTTTCATCCTTCTCGAGAACAAGGCTAGGCGTGCTGGAGCGGTCACCCAACCTCGACTCGGGGCGAGGGGTCTCGGACCGAGGGGTGTCCTGGAAACGAGAGGGCGTACCGGGTCGCGGCGCGCGAGCCTCGGCCTTGGTCATGCTCACGGCATCCCCGCGAGAAGGGGTCCAACGGTCCTTGGGAACAGCCTCGCCACTGCGCCATACGTGCACCTCAGTTTCAAGCTGCGAAATATAGGTTTCAAAGTTCGTCACTTGGCTTTGGGCCTTGCGGAGGAGTTGCTTCAGTTCCGAAGGGCTCAGCTCAGCGTTGACCTTCGCCTTGTTCTTGATCGCCTTGGCGCGCACACCGAAGCGCAAGGTGGAGATGGTTTCGGCATCGTTGTAGCTGCTGGGAGAGCAGTTAATGATCAAAGTCGTTCTCGAGTTACCTCCCAAACTCTCTTGCAGGATACGGGTGAGTTTGGAATCACGATACGGGATATGCGTCGATTTGCCGTCAGTCAGTGCGTTGATGACCATTCCAAGAGCACTCAAACTCTTGTTGATCTTCTTGGCCTCTTCGAGCGTCTGACCACTGGCGCCAGTCTTGCCAACCTTCTCACTACCTGCCAGATCGACCAAGAACAGCTGTCCACTCTTTGCAGAGCCCGTCTCCAGGTTCTTCTGGGTGACGGTGATGACGAAGATGGAGTGGGATCGGGAGGATTCCTGATTCATGTTTGTCGCCGCAACCGCTCGCGCTGCACCACCACGCCGCATGACCTCGTACACCTCCTGCACGCTCGAGACGTATACCTCAAGCAGACCCTTGACATAGACACCCCTCGACTTCTCCTCATGGACGGGAAGGTTGTCGTTATGGGGGACCAACAAATCGCGAATCCGTTCCATGTAAATTTCCATGTAACTCACCCGAACGGTGTACTCGATGTTGCTTGGACTCGTGAGGATGCTGGCGAAGATCTGTTCAACAATGCGAGGGATGATACCCTTGCCCACATCGTCGTCGATATCTGAACCCATCATGGTATACGACTTTCCCGCGCCTGTCTGACCGTAAGCGAAGACCGTTCCATTGTACCCGTTCAAGATGTCGTCGACAGTGGGTCGGACCGAGAAGTTGAAGACGTCGGTTTGCTTCGAGTCCATCGGGAACACCTGGTCGAATGTGAAGGCTCCAGAGCCATCGCGGGCCTAGTCTGGGTCAGCTCATGCAGCGAGACTGCCTGCGATCCTTCGAAAGCTCACGTTGACATAGCAGGATTGCTCATTTTCGAATTCAACAATCGGCTCTCCTCCAGAGGCCAGCTCAACTTTGTTTTGCGGTCGGAACCTCGCAACCACTGTGTGCGAACGGTCAGTTTGATGACATCCAGATACTCAACCAACGACCGGGCCGGGGGGGGGGAGGTGATGCGCACCCTTAATGGTGTTCGAGGGGCCAGATGACCTGTCAAGCGAAACAAATCAGTTCCCACCCGCTCCCACGGTGAAGCGGTGAAGCACAAAAACTCACGCCATGATCACTCTGACCCGAACAATAAACGGCTGGAGACGGGAAAGGACAGTAGGAACGCCCCGAGAGGAGGGGAGTGAATGAAGGACTTCGTTCAGACCAACAAGAGGCGAGTCTGCTGGAGGCCAGGGTCGGTGGGCGGTGTTGTTTGGGTCAGGGGCCCACGTGCACTAGACCGAAACGAACGTGGGCAATAAATGCGCGTTCGGCAGCCCCAAGATTCAGAGGTCGGGCAACAGGTGAGGGACCCAGCACCCATGGACAACGCGAGTGGTTGTGACGTGGACTCGACTGATTTCCCGGCCTAAGGTGGGGAGACGATGATGGGGGAGACAACCAGGGCGTGGGTGAGGGATTAGGTATGCAGCAAGCATTGTTTGGGAGTTGCAGCAGGTGTTTGGCAACCCCCTCCCGTTTAGAGTGTTCTTGGCGCCCGCCGAACAGTACCGTCGGTAACAACAATAATCATGCGGCATCTCTCATCCCGCCACCCAGGAATGTTTGTGCCTGACGGAATGTCCATGTGAAGCGCCCATCGGAGGGGCTTAAATGGGTTCAAATGGATATCCCGGAGCTAGGAGATAAGTAGGTGACATGCAGCAAAGATTCAACTCAGAACCCGACAAAGTTTTATGCATTATGCAAAATCACACCGTAAATGATGCAGCTATACACTGAACCGAACGAAAATCATATGAACCAGGCGCCAAAACCCCACGCTGTGCACGTCATCAAATGGTGTGAGACTCCATCAGGCCAAGCTACGAGTCCCCCCACAAACGCATGAAACGATCACAGCAGCTTGCCGTTAGCTTCCGTCGCACCGAAGACGGGCAAGTCTGCTTCATCCGAGTGCCATACCAAAACCAACCGTCTCTACGTCCATGCTATCCTAGTCCTCCCAGCTCTTCTCGACCGTCTCACGCACACGCTTGATGTACTCCTTTCGGTTGTCTTTGTAAAGGTTGGAGGCTTCTACATTCGCCGGAGATGATGTGTTGGGGTCGTTCAGCAGACTACACGCGAGGAAACACCCATTAGCATGTCTCACTTGTTCCTTTCGCCGCGTCTCCCCGACCACATGGGTGTAATACCTTTGGATACTGGTAAGGATGGCTGCCACGTCATACGTTGGGCTCCAACGGTTCTGCAAAATGTCCAGACAAAGCTCGCCCGTTCCGTAGACGTTTGGGTGGAACATCTGGCTGATAAACTTGACGCCTGGGGGCTTGTTTGGGTACTGCTCCTCAAAGTGCATGACGAGGCGGAACGTGCCATCTTCAAAGGGAGTATCAGCGGGACCGATGATGACGGCGTTCCTAAACCCGATCAGTAATAGGACTCGAAAGGCGAACTTAGGTGACCAGAGCAGCCTACCATGTCATAACATTATCCGCTACGGGAGATGCGGAAACTCCAGCAGGCGGGTCGGTTTGCATACGCTGCGTACGGCAAGTTAGCTTAGCTCACGCAACCATAATTGTGACCGATGACAAAGCATTGCGAGACCTTCCAGGTAGCATCAGATGCAAGGGTGATATGAGCATTAGAGGTGAAACGGAAAAAGAAACATGGAGCGCAAGGTTCAAGTTCTGCTCGCCGATCCACATACCTTAAAGTCGCGCATGAGACGACGACGGGCAGAGGTCGACATGGCGGCGGGGTACGGGCGATAAACGGGAGCTATTGAGATAGGGAAGAAGCACGAGGATCAGATGTTGGCAGTGATCCGCAAGCGTAGGTGGGTGGCGATTAGTTTAGAAGGGAAGGGGAAGGAGGAAGAAAGAGTCCCAGGCAAAGGCGGAGGGAAGGGAGGGGGAGGTGTGACGGAGTGGGAGAGTGAAATCCAGAGAGGATGATAGCCACTGCGGGAGGATGAGCGTTGATCCAAAGACCGGCGTGTTGGGCCGTGCCTCCTCCTGAGCCGTTAGTCAGGAATCGGACTCCCGCGGTCGCTCGCCGCCGTTATTAGGCCTGCAGAAGCTCACCGCTTCGCTCTAGCCCGATCCGGAAAAGCTTGGGGCGCCACCAATTAGGTAATCGCAACTGAGGCACGTGACTACACCGCACGTTCCACGGCCCCGAACGGGGAACTAACCTAAACGAGCACCAACCATAGAGAGCTCTGCATCGTCCGCAAATGGATCCTCGACTCCTCCCAGTGCATGCAGCAGGCCAGCAGCGCGTTGTGGGATTGTCCATGCTTGGGAGTATCCATACACAGTACATGCTACGCCCTTGACTCCGTGCGGTTATCATGAATCGACAATAACCATACAACGATTGTTATTGCAAAAATGTTGGGCCCTCTGGAACTCCCGCTCTTCCCTTCATGCTATGACTGCCTCTCGTGGTCGGCAGATGGGGAGCTTGCGATCGCCGCCGGAGAATACATCCAAATCTTAGTCCGTACCAGAACCTCCCTCCAAAAACTGAATCTAATTCGAAATAGACGCCGAAAAACACGGTTGACCAAGCTGAATACGATCCGGGCCAATCCCCCATCAACAACTGGCATTCCAGTCGCTTCCGTGTAAATGTTTTCACGAATAATGAGTGGCCGACGATCGATCCCCAAAATCGAGACAACTTCTCGCTGGGCGCCGAGCAATCCATCAGCACCGTCGTAGCTTTGGCCTGGTCCCCCCCAGGACTGTCTAAATTTAGGCGCTGTGTTCTCGCAGTCCTGACATCCAACCTACTGGTATCTCTCTATGAACCTGTCGGTTTCCAGGGCAAATGGACCCGAGTTGCCATTGTCAACCATGCCTTAGGAAATCATTTCAGGTCTTTCATTGAGGATGATGACACGAATCTGCGAAAGTCTAACATTAGATCTTTCGCGTGGTCTCCGCCGTTAAAATTGACAGCCACGGAGCATACTTCAAATCCCTACGCTGTTCTCCCTGCTGAGAGCCGATGGGGCTGGCACTTGCTTTCAGTCGCAAATGATGACAATGATGTGATCTTCTTGAGGGTTCAAAGGTCAATAGCAGAGATCGGTGTGCCATATGAGGTTGTTGTTTTATCTGTGACCCCCCTCAATGACCCAGAGGGGAATTATTCACAGCTGCAACCGTCATCGGTTTTTGCCAAAATTCTCAAGTCGAAGGTTAGAATTTTATCAATGTCATGGGGGCCATGGGTCCATGCATCGACGGAGAGCCAGAAGAACTCCGCAAGTGGACATCTGGCTGTCATTTATGGAACGACGCTTAAGATGATTCGACTGGATATAGATATGTTGTCTCACAGCCAAGGAACAAGGACGCATCTCAAACTAGAGGCTACGTCCAAAGAAAACACCCCCGTATGCGATCAGGATTTAGGCGAATACCACTTCTCAGGACCTTTAGCATGGCTTCATACGGTATGCCCCAGAATCGCTGCAACTGAACATTGACTGATCACAATCCTAGGATGACTCTCCTACTATTTATCTTGCCGCCGGTATTCTGGAAGGGCTCCTTTTGATAGAGCTGCCAAAAGAGCATCAGAAACGCGCACGGTCATCCGGCCGAGCTCGGTTGCAGGAATTGCCATTCTACGAAAGCCCAGGAACCAGACCAACGGACACCCTGAGGCACTTGGAACCGATAACCGGTAAGCAACGTTCTCTATTAGTCATTCTTTCTACTAACTTAAGAAGCCATGCTTATAACAACGGACACTGCATCTCAGACCCTAGTGCTCTATGGAGCCACAGCTGGAGGATATATGGGAGCTGTACCCTTTCGTCCCGGCAAGAACGAACATTCGATCCATCCGGTTCCATGGCAAGATCAACTTGATGATATCCGTGAACGATACGACTTTGACCGCGATCTTGGAGGCCTAGCCGTTGCGCGAGCTTGGGGTCTGACCTCGTACAACGGAATGGTCGCAGCTGGAATTACCGTGCACCCGGGGGATATGATTGAATATCGCACGGCAGCGGAGGAGCGGCTAACGATCATAATATCAACACCTGACAGGTCTCAATCCAACGGAGCTGGTTCCCAGACGGCGGATAGCCCTTCTGATCTTCAGCATAAACGGGAGGCTGTTCTTGGCTACATCCTACACTTTGAAGATAATGACGGGGGTCGACCACCGTTGTCTTCAAAGATCCTCTATGCGACGGCCTGCTGCGCAATTGTCGAATCCACTGATGCGGCTTTGGTGTACCAAGCCCACAAGGTTTTAGTGAGGTTAGCTACAACCACGGGTGCGGATCTAAACGACGAGCTTTCCAAGTGTTCGATTTCTAAGAACAGAATCGCCCCGAAGTCGGCAGACGTTCTTGATGGACCGGGTAGCCAGATTTTCGAACGATGTGATATTTGCGGTGCTGGGGTTGATTGGTACTCTAGCCAGGAAGCTCAGTGTGCGACGGGTCACGTCTTTGGTATGTTACGATGTGGCACTGAAGGAATCGCATATTGCTAACTTGGCTCTCTTTATAGTTCGCTGTGGTGTGACATCATTGGCCATACAAGACCCTGGAGCATCGACACTCTGCTCGTCATGTGGAAGAGAGTATTTGAACCCGGATGGAATCGAGTCATCTGAACCCGATCTACAGAAAACCTGCCGGACACTCTTCGATGCGTTTGATACGTGCGTCTACTGCAATGGCAAATACCAATTCTAGGAATTTGAAAAGCCGGAGGGAAATCTTCGCTGGTATCACATTTCCACTTGTAATTCTCTAACCTTTCCTTCTACCTTCATGAGGAGATGGCCACCGGCTACCCTTCATATGAGGCCTAGCAGCTTTCCAGCTACGGGATTCCACTCGCCATCCCATCGACGAGAACTTTCCTCTCGCGCACCAGCACGAAGTTTTTCAAGATTGTCTTGATCCCCAAACAGATCCTCGAGATGTTTGACAAGTTCATCGGCACTTCCAAAGCCTCTTCCGTTACGACCTTCGGTGACCAGCTCCGGCCATGCCTCGAAACGGTTCCAGCCAACAACAGGCAGGCCAGCGCCAAACATATCGACGACTTTCATGGGCAAATCAACTCCACTGCTGCTGGTGTGCAAACTAACACCCAGTGAAGCGGAGGCCAGCAGCCGCGCGTAGTCTTCTATGGTTAGCCACGCGGTGCGAATTGTCGCTTTCTTAAGTTTACCGGCCTGCTCGAGCTCGGCAATCTGTCTCAGATACATCTCACGTTGAGGTCCTTTACCCGTTATAATTGCCAGAATGGAAGGCAGGTCAGGGCAGGTCTCAGCCAAGTCCGAATACTGGCAGAGGGCTTCTATGAGAAGCGAGAAGTCCTCGTCTGCAGTCCACGAGGTTGAGCTGACCAGGACTCGGATTTTATCGGACCCAATCAGCGGCCGGACCGACTCTGTCTCCGAGAGGGAAAGCAGAAACTCCTTGCGCACGCGCTTATCTAGAATGGGCTGGAAATGATCGGCTGGCCGGTCATGTAGCGGGAGAATGGGCGCCTTCAATGCAAACTCCTCCTTCAGCACAGATGCCATGGCGTTGGTAACACAGAGATGGGCTGTCGCGTACTGGCAGAAAACTTTCTCGTACCACTTGGAGAGTCTGACTAGCGGATGAACGTCACCGAGTTTGAGGGCTAGGATGGTGTATCCAAAGTTATGCCAATCGATGAGGAGGTTCGTGTGACGCAAGATACAAACGAGGGATGCGATCGCGAGCGTCGGTATAGAAGGAGGGTTCTGCAACAACACGAAGAATTAAATTGGTGCTGTCTCAATGACACCGCGAGTCTGGCACAACCAACCTGAACCAGGAGCCATTTGGCCGGCTTTGTACGATATGCCAGGATCCACAGCAGGCAGCCGACTTGGAACAGAACTTTCAGCGGGCCGTATAGGAGGAATAGGAGCTTGTTGCTTGTCTGGAGGCAGGTGGGATGTGGAGGAAGGGTGACGATGGAGATTCGAGGGTGGGAGGAGATCTCGGGATGTACGTCCGATTCTATAACAATCGCGTTAGTGTGGTGTAACAAGAGACAGACAATTAATCTTCTGGCGCACCATGGTAACCAATCATATCTACCTGTCCACCGTTTCTAGCAACACTCAGTGCATGGTACTGCATGCGCGGACTGCGGCCGATATCCCCTAGAACGAGTATCTGGACAGTCGTCTTGGGCTCGTTGGGCGCATCCTGTCCGGAGTCGCGCTTCGACGCATACTGCGAAGGCAGCAGGAAGATCACGAGCGTGATGGCCGTGGAGATGTAGAAAGCGATACTAATGAGCGACTCGATCATGGTGTAGGATCGTATGGGTGAAACAGGTTTAAGCAGTAGGAAACAACACCATCATGGACGGATTGGAGGTATGCAGCTCAGCGCATGGCCATTGACCAGTCAATGCCAAGGGAAAGGGAGAGGTGTCGATGAGAATCCCACGAGCCTCGGGATAAAGTGCGGGATGCCAGCTGGACTCCGAACGGAGGAAACCTGGGCCGATCCCACCCCACCCGGTGCCGCGTCAAAGCACCGCAAGCGCGCGGCTCCGACTCGGATTGGTAGGATGCATGCAAGACATGGGGGAGAGTTCTGCAGGAAAAAGACGGGAGAATCTCAACCGAGGATACTTGGTAGCGTTGGAGTGGTCGATTGCGATCGAGGCCGGGCGATCCTCAGCAGCGGCGAGGACGATCACGTGGCCGGGGTTATCGCGAGGGCTGGTGACTTAGTGGCTACCGATCGCTCTCCATGGCGGCGGCGGCGCATCTCTCAGTCTGTCTGCCAGTCTGGGGGCCGTCACCACTTCTCGCCACAAGCGCCCCGTCAAAGCTCCCTCCCTCCCTCCTTGTTTTCCAGCTTCTTCTCCCTCCCTCCTGGGCGCTATGCTGCCTCGTCCCTCTCAATTGTCCGGCCGCCCATCTGTTCTGAGCTGCTAGAGCTCCACTGACCTCCTATCTCCCCGCCTCGGCTTTGTCTCGCTTCTTGCTCCCTCCGTCGCCGCTCATCTCCCGTCACGAACCACTGGGGATCATGTCGACTGGGGCTCCCGTGTCCATGGTGGATACGATTCCTCAGGTACATGGTCTCGGACATAGTCGTGGTCACGGTCATTCACGCTCATCTCGCTGGTCACAAGGGCCCATCTCCCTCTCAGCCTCCCCTTTGAATGCTGCCTCGCCGCAACAACAGCCCCCACAGCCTCTACCGAATCCACCCCCTACCAATGGTCATCCAGTCAACCCAACGGGGCACGAACACCATCACTCCCATTCTCATTCCCACTCCCATTCACACTCACACTCGCATTCGCATTCGCACTCGCACTCGTCATCCCATAATGTATGGGAGCAACACACCCACCATGGGAGTTTCGACTCGATCAATCACAGCAAGAATGATAGCGTGACGGGGATTATTGGAGCTCAGTCACTCAGAAACTCAATTGAGCTCCAATCAAGCACCATGTAAGATCTTGATTGAGCCGGTCATGATCGTTTCTAACATCTTTCAGTCAAGAAGTTCTCTCTGGCCTCCTCCTCGCCCTACCGTGGATCGCCCTATCCTGGTACCACCAACAACACGCACATTGGCAGACGGCGACATCGGTAAAAGATGATACAAAAACGCCTACGTCTGAAAGCGGAGGATTTGAGCAAATCGCCAGCAAGACCTCCATTTTGACCGCCGTTACGTTGATTCTATATGGTTGTGGACAGCTGGTTCGAGGAGGGAGTGGCTCGGGGCTTGCACTACCCAGAATAGACTCTGGCGCCGCGAGTGCCGTCTTTCTGCGTGCATCCTCCATTGCGTTACCGATATACGCGGCATTGAAAGTGGGGGGGTTCCTTATCGCATGCACCTTGCTGCTTGCCATGGGGTCTGGAATGCCGACCGTTGTCCAGGGCTATGGCCTCCACAGCAGTGCACAATCCCGCTTGAGTCAAAAGAAAGTAACGGCCATGCTTCTCGCCACCATTGTGCTTTTGAGCCTTTGGGGTATGAATGCGACGCGAGACCGTCACCCAATCTTGGGTTACGCCTCCCTGCTCGTCACTGTTTTCGTTCTCCGGCCTCCCTTTTCAGGTGTACACTCGAAGTCTGTTGATCTGGATATCTCCAATGGATCAGTTTCGCATAAATATTCAAAGCAGGGCTTCGATAAAGATGCATCTAGTGAATCTGTTTTGGTTATTCTTTCAGGAATCGTTCTGGCTCTTGTTACAGTCATTGTGTCTGGCAATGTGTCTTTCGAAGCCTCCGACTTGATGTACCAGCTGGCAGCTGCTGGAACATTTGCAGCCTGTCTGGTATTCCTCGCCCCCTTTCATCTACGCTCACCGCACAAGATTGGCTTAGCCATTGGAACTGCAGGTGCTGCGCTGGTGTGCTCACCACCACTACAAGAGAAGGTTCACCTGGCTTATGTTTCTCGGGCCATTGCAACTGCCGCCTCGTTTCTTGCTGCCAGATTCGATGATCGGCAATTGCGCCTTTCAGCACACTCTCATACCCATCATCATCATAACACTCACTCTGGGGTGGAAGCATCGGCAATAACGAAGCTTATCCTCCGCTATAGCGAGCCATATCCCCTTCTGTATAGTATTCTGAAGGAAAGCGATTCACGACGCATCTTCTACTTTATGAGGTACGTCCCTACGTTATCCTTTCTTCTGTGCTGTCACTGACCGAGTTAGTCTAAATTTTGGCTTCATGCTCGTGCAGCTATCATATGGATTCTTGACAGGGTCTCTGGGTCTGCTTAGTGACAGTATCCATATGTTCTTCGACTGCCTGGCGCTCGTGGTTGGTCTGAGTGCTGCTGTCATGAGTAAATGGCCACCGAGCTCTAGGTTTCCATACGGATACGGCAAAGTGGACACGCTTTCCGGGTTTGCCAACGGCATCTTTCTCATGTAGGTTTTGCTGACAATCGTCTGGGGTCTCTCGGCTAACAATACGTAGGATCATCAGCATCGAAATCATCTACGAAGCGGTTGAGCGACTCTCCTCTGGCAGTGAGATGCACCGCCTTGGCGAACTGCTGGCTGTCAGTTTTGCTGGTCTCCTCGTCAACCTTGTCGGAATCATGGCTTTCGACCATGGACACGCCCACGGACACGATCACAGTCACGGGCATTCGCACGGGAACGAGAACATGCACGGTATTTTCCTACACATTCTCGCCGACACGCTTGGCTCTGTGGCTGTTGTGATCTCGACCATCCTCGTGCACTACTCTGGCTGGCCAGGGTTTGATCCCATCGCGTCCTGTCTGATTGCAATCTTGATTTTTGCCTCGGCAATCCCGCTTGTCAGCAGCACTGCCAAGACGCTGTTGCTTGCGCTGCCAGCTGATATTGAATACAATGTCCGCGAAACCCTTGCTGGCGTCAGTACCTTACGGGGCGTTGTCGGGTACACCGTTCCGAAGTTCTGGCTGGATGATACGGGGAAAGACTCTGGCCATCACCACGATCATGGCCATGATTATGGCTGCGATGGTCACGATCATAGCCACAGCCACAACCACAGCCATAATCATAGCCACGATCACGATCACGATCACGACCATGACCACGGCCATAACCATAGCCATACACACAGTCACGACCATCACCACAGCCACCATGATCACGATCACCATGACACGCACACCCCCAATGTCCTCGGCGTAATCCACGTTATCGCCTCCCGCAGCTCCGATCTCGAAGACGTCCGCCAACGCACTGTGGAATACCTCCGCGAAAAAGGCATGGACATTCTCGTCCAAGTCGAGCGCGAAGGAGACGGCCGTTGCTGGTGCGGCGGCGGCGGCAACAAGAATCCTTAATCTAATCTACCCTTTCTTTACACGAACACGAAAAACTTTGGTTAAGTAGGTAGATAGATCCGACCACCTACCGGGGTCTTTTTTCTTCCCTTTTCGTTTTCTTTTCCCCGTTCTGGTCTTTACCCCCTTTATTGATTACCTAGGGTACTTGTGGGATTCCTCCTTCTTCTCTATACATATGTCTAAGTACGCTGATTCCTCTTCCGGGATGGGTTATGGTTATGTACATGTAGAGAAAGCAATGCAAATACTACAGCTGAAGTTTATTCATTCATTCATTTATTCACCAATCCTAGTCTGTGTAACCTCAATGATCATTCCTACCTCGGTAAGTAGATAGACGGAGGTATCTCAACAACATCATCCCTCATGATATTTTCAACTCCAACATTTCACCAAATATGAAATATGCAACATTGCCTGAGGTACCATCCCTATCATACGCTGCGCCCCGCTCACCGGCAATTTCCTGCTGTAGAGTTACGAATCACGTTACACCTGTGGCTCTTCACGTGCATGAAGGTACCACACGTACGATTGAGTACAGGTAGAGAGAATACGACTTGCACGAGTCACTAGCGCTGATAGTCACTACGTCGGTATATGAATTTCTCAGGGGAGGGTGTAGTGTGAATCTAAGGAGGGCCAAGTATTCTGTGGATGGGGTGGATGAGATTGATACTCATGGCAGGCAGACATTTAGGTTAATGGATCACGGGGCTGATAGGTACAAAGGGGCACGGTTGTAGTATGAACGGCGCAATAATCAGCCGACTCTCGGCCGGTGGTACCGGGTTGCACACTCGCTCCAGCGAGGTAGTGCAATGGTTACTGATGTCTCATATTCAGTCTCGAGTAAGTGTACCATGTGATGAGGACGGGGTGTATATAGGTACCCGTCGGGTGGTTTAAGGGGGCAATGGGAGGTTTCCATGACGGGGTGTCCACAAATGTCTTTGTGCCCTTGGTATACCCGTGTCGCGCGATATATAGGTCGGTCATCTCGATGCCAGGTCAGGACCCTGCCCCGTATGAAGAGGAGGTCAGAAGGAACGGGTATGCGACGTCTTTCGAGAGGCAGACTATTTTCCTGACGGGCAGTACGGGCTCGTTGGGAGGATGTATCCTGTATAAGCTGGCAACGCAGCTTCCGACGCGGAGGATCTTTGTTTTGGTCCGTGGGTCGTCGGACCTGGCCGTGCAGAAATGGAAGAAGACCATGCCAGATCATACACAGGCGATTGTGAACACGAAGAAGATACACTTCGTCATTGGGGATATCAGGAAGCCGGACTTTGGGATCGAGGCTGGTGTGTTGGAACAATTGCGTGAACAGGTCACGCTGGTTATCCATGCAGCGGCGAGAATCAAGCTGGATGCGAACATCTCTGAAGCGCTTGAGAATAACTGTCTGCCAGCGTTGGAGCTGGCTCGGATTGCTTCACGGTTCCGTCGACTCAGGCTCTTCATTCAGATCTCCACGGCGTATGCGAACAGCTTTCTGCCGGATGGCCATGTTGCTGAGCGACTGTACTCCATATCGGACGAGGATCCGGAGGAGGAACTGGCATCCATACAAGCGACTGGGTTCTCACCTCATACGGATCGATTTTCTTCATCTTATACTCAGGCAAAGAATCTCATGGAGCGTCTGACCTTCAAGCGGTACCCGACGTTGCCGGTGTTATTTGTCCGGCCGACAATCTTTGGCCCGGCCGTCCGAGATCCCTACCCGCTGTACGGGCCTGAAGACTCGACTCCCCTGACCAAGTTCTCTACTCTTTATTTCGAAGACCAGGGAGGTACGCAGGTCTGGCACGCCGCCGAGGGTTACAAAAGTGGTGCAAATATCTTGGATGAGATTCCCGTGGATTTTGTGGCCAATGCATGTCTTCTACATGCAGCTGCAGGAACGCGTGGAATTGTTCACGTTGGATCCCAACTATATGTACGGCTAACGTTCGACGAAATTCTGGCCATATGCAGGGCCCATGCCCCAGAAGAGCTTCAGAAAGAGTTACCAACAATCGTTTTCGTGGAAGACCGGAGTACTCCCCAGCATATCCTGGCAGAGCTAGTCAAGGTGGGTACACGGAACTGGCTGTTTGATTGTGGGCGATCATACTGGCTGAAGCAACTTGGAGGCCCTTTGAGCTTAGCCATCTGTCAGCATGACTCAGATAAGCTTGCCGCGGCACGGACAAAAGTGGCTTATGAGAAAGTGCTGAGGAGGACGGGCAAGCTGTAGGGAACTGTCCATAGTCTTGGAATAGTCGTCTGTGTGTGGTATTTATGGGCGATCATTTTGTTCGCGGTTCAATTTGTGATGATAGAGCCGTATGCATATATACGCTGACGGTGCGCAATATGATGACAGCGTTGCAAGCTTCGTTTATTTAAGTCGTACAGAGGCCCTCATGCAGTAACCATAACGTCAGGTTAGGTGGGCCAGTATATCAGCCCGTAGACATCTTTCAGAGGCCTATTTTCCGTTTTGGCCACTGTAAAGCGCCTTCCCATCGCACGTCACAGGGACGAAGAGCTCTTAGTAGCTCGGATACCAGAGCTCTCCCAGAGTTAGTCGCCCACCACACCTTTCCATCGAGCTCATACAGAAGGGCACCCCAGTGTATGAGAACTAAGAGTGCAAGAGGTTGACGGCATCTCAGAGCATGGACGAATTCTTTATCAACGGTTGCAACCCAGGCAAGGATGGAAGCCACATCTCGGTTATGATCGTATCTGCAGAAACAGCGGCGAAGGAGGGATACTGCATTTTTGATAACGCGGTGTTGCTCCACATTGGCACCAGCCAGCATATCGTTGTTTAACGCGGTTAGTCGATCCAGAGCAGCCTCCGTTTCACTGTCTAATATGGAAAGCTGGGTTTCCCAAAAGCCCCGTCGGGATGTGAACAGCTTATCTTGGAGCCATGGACGGCTAATGCTGAAGATGTTACTGGTCCCGTGCAGTAGTTCGAAAACAACGATAATGTTCTCGGTCATACTCTGACTATCTTCTCGTGTGGCAGCCAGTTGTGGAAGCGCTATACCAATAACTGTTGTAAGGACCGAGTGAGCAAACACAGCATCACAGTTCGCCGGAGTGAGGTTATCGATCGCATGCCGGAATGGTGCAAATGCCAGATCATGGAACTCCAAAGCCGTATCTATATAAGACAGCGCTTCTGGCGGTTCACGTTCCGATGCAATGTGCAGAGATGCAACTGCCAATACCCCGCTCATGAGGAAGTCATACTCGAGAGCCTTTCGTGGAATAACGGACTGCCACACATGGTGGTCCGTAGGCTCGTTGCAAAGGCTCTGATAGGTCTCCGTGGAGAACTTGTGCATCAACTCGAGCTCTCGTAGACTGGCGAATTTTAACGGAGATGGCCCGTTGCGGGAGAGAGGTAGACTGGCATAAGTTGCTGTTTGCGAAGGCGCTACTTTGCTGGGGGATTGCATAGGAGCAGGGATTGCTGCTGGTGGACTGGCCTCTTTTCGTGCTCCCGGGATATTGAAGTATGTGCATTTCAGCTCCCGACTAATGCAATTGGAGCATGGTGGGCCTCGTTCATCGCACTAACGCTGTCAGAAGAACGCTGTGGGCCGCACCGACATTAGATGAGTACCGTTGTGGCTCCAAGGAAGATGATCCTTCTGAAACACCTCGGGATGAAGCAAGGGATGTGATGCGTACCTTGACGCGTCTCTTCTTACACTGGTCACAACCATTGCGTGATTTGGTATGAGTCCTTCTGGGCGGCATCTCCCATCAATTTGACCCCAGGTCTTATCCTTTGCGAGCTTAGGCGCACCTATAAGTCTGGCGCATACTGGAAGCCTATTTGACAACGGTGGACTCGATCAATGCAAGGTTGGCATCGGATGAGCTGGAACGGAGAGTCGGAGATGCTGGCGAGGTCCCCACGTGCCCACGTGGGCTGACTAAGTCGCCGGAGTGGTCACGTGATGCACATTTCCTGGGCATCGACAATCTCAGACGATCCCTCTTTTTCGCTCTGGCCGGAGACATGTGCGGATCAAGCATCGGCATCCCGACAGCCATTGCAATGAGCATCGCTGTTCATGATTGCTGTTCCTCTCTTCAACCCCAACACCAAAAGGGGCGCAATGACACTGGTGGAGATGTGAGTACCCACAACGGCCACTATGGGGCCGGTTAAATTGCATGCTTACTGAGTCCTGTCCAGGCACCGCGATATCTACAGCATCAGACTCCAGCAACAACAACAGATGGGATGACGCAAATCTATTCCTCTGGGATTCTGACATGATCCGAACTATCCATGAAGCCAAGAAACATGTACCCAAGACATTCACGCTCTCCACACCAGCAACCAGCGCAATTGACGGAGAAACGCTGCCGTCGGCGATAACAACGGATACGACCGCCCAGTGGGGCGCTGCGAGAACGAGAACGAGAACGATAACGAAAGCGACCCAATCAGCATTGCCTTTGCAGGGATTTTATACAGGCCTCGCTCCACCCATCATGGCCGTCACCAAGTCCCGGCAAATCGGGGTAAAGAACGGTCGACTTTAGATTTCTTAGTTGGTCTTGTATTAATAGGTCTAATCCCCAGCACCTCGATCAAGATGACCACCCTATCTCTATCAAAGCCGACGTCGAGGCTCTCTCTCTTTGTTCTGCCTTTCCCTCTCTTTTCCTTCCTTTCCTTGCACATATTCCACATCATATAGAGTCGACATCTTAGCGATTTGCTGTCCTAATTCCTTCCATCTGTCATTCTTTTGGCCTCCTCTCCTTCACACCACCCATCCACCTACCCTCCACTCATCCCAACCAAACCCGCCACCATGAGCGCCCTCACCTGCACGCACGTCACGCCCGAATGCCCTGTCACATCCACCACATACGGATACTACCCCAACCTCGGCGGCAACATCTTCTTCACCGTCTTCTTCGGCATCTGCGGAACCTTCCAACTCGGACTAGGGATCTACTTCCGATGCTGGACCATGATGACGGCCATGGTAATCGGCGCCTTCATGGAACTAGCCGGCTACATCGGACGAATTCTCATGAACCACAACCCCTGGAACGAAGGCGCCTTCAAACTGCAAATCGTCTGTCTCGTACTCGCGCCCACCTTCATCGCCGCCGGAATCTACCTCACCCTGAAACACGTCATCCTCTCCCTCGGCCCTCAATACTCGCGTCTCAAACCCCAACTCTTCACCTGGATCTTCATCAGCTGTGACGTCGGATCCCTCATCCTCCAAGCCGCGGGCGGCGGCGTCGCCGCTGCAGCAGGCAGCGCTAACCAATCCCTCCTCAAAGTCGGCGACGATATCATGGTCGCGGGTATTGCCTTCCAGGTTGGAACGATGACTGTTTGCGGGTTACTAGCATTGGACTTTTTTGTTCGCGTGGTGAGAAAGGGACCTGGTTTATCCGGCGAGAAGTTCGATAATGAGGCTACGAATGGACGGAAGAATATTCGTTTGGTCATTGTGGCGGGTATTGTGGCTTATTTTACCGTGCTGATTAGGTGTATTTATCGGTGAGTTTACCAACCTTTCCCTCTTCTCTCTATATGTGCGTTGAGGGCATTGGTGCTGATGATGATGTGCGTGCAGTATTCCGGAAATGGCGGGTGGATGGGGAAATCCGCTCATGCAGAAGGAGAACGAATTTTTGGTCCTGGATGGGATGTAAGTCAACGTCATATTATCTGTCGATAGATGGATGGATGGGCGATAGTACTAACTGAATTCAGGATGATGGCTCTGGCCGTGAGCTTGCTTACTATCTTCTACCCAGGACTGTTCCTCCCGTCGATCCGGAAGGGGGTCAAGAACAAGGCCTGATATCGTATACATCCCTACCAACCATACATATAAATACTAGATACCCATTGCTGGAGTAGAGTTCGACATCCTAGCAGCGTTTATGATCAGATAATAGATTTCAGTTCCAGTTCATTGTTTGTTTTTTTTTTTTCAGACTACGACACCATCGCATTTCTTATAAGCCACGACCGGAACGAAATCCGCCGACAGCAATCCAACGGGATATATAACCAGGGCAAAATAACATACGACAAGCATGGATGCATGCAGGTGGCCAGAAAATAAGCATAGAAAGAACATTAGAATCGACTCCGTCCTAAACCAGTCAGAACAAAGGAACAAACTCCGCAGCGAATAAAGATGGGCGAATAGAAATAAAAAGAAAAAAGTGAAAGTGAACATGAAAATGCATCTCATCGATAGACATCAAGTGCATCCGCCAAATGGTCCAGCTGTTCAGTCTATCATGCAGCCTCACAACAAGAAGACGGGTTGAAAGTAGATATTGAGAGAAATAGCCGAGGTAGAGAGACTTGTTCACTACCGACCGCCACGAACAGAAGGATGTGGATTCACTCCTCTCCCAAGCTGTCCCGGACGCACTTGCGCACCCGCTTCTTGAACTCCTTAGGGTCCTCCCTCCATAATCTGGCAGCCTCGACGTTGGCAGGACTTTCGTCGTTGGGACTCGAAAGCATGGAGATGACGGAGAGGAGAATCGTCTCGGGTGTTTGCACGGGGGACCAGCGCTCGGCCGCGGATTCGTAGCCATATTTATCTTCCTCCGGGGGGTGGAGGATGGAAATGCAGACGTCACCGTTAGGGTAGACTAAACAACATTCACAAGACATGTAATCAGTATTATGGCCTTAGGTTTGTTTTTGAAGGGATCCGGAGGTGGACGTACTGTTAGGGTGGAACAAAGGCGTCTCGAACTTCATCTTCGGTGGCATATGGGGGTAGTCGGTTGGGAAGGTGAGACGGGCGCGAAAGAAACCTCCTATATTGATTCCAAGTAAATAGTGTTAATTATGGCTGCTCAAAAGATGGGACCAGGGGGATACGAGACTCACCACCGTACAGCTTGACATCATCGGAGATCATAAGCATGACCTCCCATTCGAAAACATTACTGTCGACCAAGCCGCAACTAATCCCCGGAATGTCCTTGTCCGACTGCATTTGCTGCAGTTGACGCGAGAGCATACGCCCGGCTGGTGTCGTTGCCATGATTGAGAGAGAAGGCGGAGAGGGGTAAGGGAGGGGAGGAGGTGAGGGGCGAAGTGACCACTGTTGGGGTAGAGAGAAGAAGAGGAGGGTGGATGGTGGGTGGTGGGCAGAGATACGGCCCTCGATATGGGGAGGAAGTCAGGCAGAGGAGAAGGAAGGGATGAGGAGAGTAGGAGGGAAATCCCCGAGGCGTAGCTGGGAGGAACAGGTAGGTAGACCGAGGGTCACGAAGAGACTGTCAGTTGATGGGGAAGAATCGCTCATGCCAGGGCGGTGAGCGAGTGGGAGGCGGGGCTGCACGATAACGCCGGCCGTGAACGAGTACCTGGCGGGATGATATTATTATTAGGGGCTAGGGATCCGCGAAGTAACCCTCCATGCAGGCAAGCTCAGGGCCGTCCAAGTCAGGCTTCACTCCTATTTTGCCTCGTGTCACACACCATACCCATCATCACAGAAGCGGGGTTTATCGGGCTACGAATTGCAACGAGTTCAAAACGGGTTCATCGTGATCAAGTTACAGGTAGCCGCCTAGGACAGACGTGCAAAACTATGCAGTAGCGCTTATATTCAACGAGTAGGGAGGTATGTATAGAGTCATACAGGAGAGCAGAGTCGTAGCCGGTTAGATCTTCAACTTGTACACACATCGGTTTCTGACTATGGTTAGGCGCTGTTTCCAGCGAAGCCGTAGGTCACTGCACCGGCCCAAATCTGGGCGATCAGCAGCGTGCTGAAAAGCACAACCACCGCAACCTCGATGGCGAAGCCCTTGGCGATGGCCTTGACAAAGCGCGTTAGGGCAGGCCGATCAAAGGTCTTCCAAGCATCCGTGATGCTCAGCTTGCCACTGCCTCCCACAATGGCAGGGGAGACCTTGCCGCCAAAGGAACGGTCGAAAGGCACAATAGACTCATCCTCTTCAGGAAGCATAGACGCAGCCACGCGGATGAAGATAGCCCGGGCCGGGATGGACACCACAAAAGAAAGTAGAGCAGGTAGGGCGACAAGAGTAGCAGCGCTCGCAATAGTCTTAGCCGGGGCATCACCGTCAGCCGGGTTCTCGGCACCTTTGAAGCCACCGCAGGCACTGGTCAGCGCAAGGGGGATGTAGTAGGAGGCAGCAGTAACGGTGTGTTCAAAAGCAACAACCGGAGCAATCTTCTTCCAGGCATCAAAGCCGGGGATCCGCTGGTAGAAACGCTTGGGAGAAGGCTCGGAAATGACAATGTGAACCCACGCCAACTGGAGGTTGGCCAAGAGAACGCTGGTGATCATGCTGACGAAAAACTGAGACAGGAAAGCATCGATCGAGAAAGGCATGATCGAGAGCACCATTACTTGCGCGAGGCCGTAAGTGGTGAGCATGCTCAGGCCGCGGAAGCGGGACAGGAAGCCGGCACGATTGCGTAGGTGCTGAATGGTGGTACGGAGTTTGCTGGTGACGGGTTGGGGCCGGGGAGCTTCAATCTCAGGGTCGGCATCGGGCTCGTTTGCATCGACGGGCTTGTTGGCATCAAAGTTGGTATCGATACGGACGTAGATATCGGGGTTGGAGTCTTCAATAGCGGCGAGGGTCGGAACCAGCATTCCGTAAGTGTACTCCACCTGAAATACGCGTCAAAGAGTGCCCTTCACATTATCATAAATTCAAATTGCAGCTTACCGAAAAGCCGATGGCAATAAATGCCAGGACCGTGAAGACGAAAAGAGCGGACAACCATCCAGCGAAATGGATGGTGGGTTGGTTCGGGGTAGGCTGCTGAGAGCTGAAGTCTGAGACAGCCTCCACACCTCGCCGAACGAGGGAAGAGATGGCCATAATGAGACAATATCCGTATGACAATCCGGAAGACTTGATGAAGTGGATGGGTATGATAAAGAAAGACGACCGGATGGATGGGATTGATGATGACGACGATGGTGAAGAGGAGAAAAGCAACGACTAATAAATGGGGAGAGGCTAGCCGGGGATCAGGCGGCAACGGGAAATCGCAGGCAGTAACTGACTTGCCGACTACTGACTAGCTCCGACTGCGGCTGAGTGGGCGCCCGCGTCACTTGCCGCCAATCAGGAGGCCTGCCGCTGTTGGTATACGAGTCGGCGCTTTGCTCGGACGCCTTGGCGGACGCTTGCGTTGCCCGACCCGACTGCCGTTCGTCGTTGATGGACCCTGGTCTTGCCCTTATCACGAACTGGTGATAGCGCAATTCCAATTAGCCCAGAACCAGGAGGCTTCGTGGAAAGAGTTTGCAGAAAAGGGGCTCGCTGTCCAAAGGCTTCGAGAGATATTATGCTTCTCTCTGCCAAAACACAATAAGTTTCAAGCCACAATGTTTCAGCTACTGATTTTGAAACCTTGGCTTTCACTGGCCAGAACCTCTTCAGCTATTGCGCTAGGCCATAGAACGATGGATTATTTATAGATGCGAGAGAACCAGGTCGACTCGAAATGTTGATCAAAAGACAAAATCTCTATGCAATGCACATTCCTAGCACTAGTACAGATAACCAATAAACTGTCTAGTCTAAGTCGAAAACAAGGATATCCAGGCTTGCAAAATGCTTTCCGCAGAAGGACGAAAGGACGAACGCCACCCTCGAAGATACCGATAGACTTACACCACCGTACCTGCAGCGCGCAGTGTATCGTTTAATCGAAGAGCTTCGTCATGAACTGGTGAGCCAGCTCGACACCCGCACTGTTGACACATTAGCAACATTACCCACAAAGGATACCGGGGATGAAATAACATACAAGGTAGCCGCATTGGCAGGAACAGCTCGTGCCAGAGCGGGACCAAATCCAGGGAAGAAAGCCTTGAAGCCACCGCTGGCGTACACGGTGCGAATTGTGCCGCCGATCGTGGGACGACCCGGTGCGCTCTGCAGACGGGACTTGATGGTATCGACGGGGAAAACAGGGATCCACATGGCAATACCGGCAGCACCACCCGCAGCCAGAACCGCCGGCATGGATAGTTGACCGGTGACATTGCCCTGCGCATCCTTGGGGGTCAAAGTGCGCTTGATATATTCATATGCTGCGAAGTATGCGGCAGATCCCGGACCATCACGAGCCAGAGTCATTGCGCTACCACGGAACACACTGCGGATACCGCCCTCCTTGTATAATTGCCGAACAACGTCCAACCCGCCCGAGTACTTGGGCTTCTGACCCGGAGGTGGAGGGTTCTGACCCTGGATCTGCAGAAGCACCTTGACGCGCTCGAAGGGGGCCGTGATCAACGTCATGGGGATGGCCGAAAAGAATCCAGCAGCAGAGATCTGGCCGATGGTGTATTGAGGGGTGTTGTTCTCCACGCGAACCTCGGAAAATTTGCTGACAAGCGTTTTACCCACATCGTAACCCTGATTCGACCGTCAGCATCGGCGCAAACGAGACAGCTGTGCCAGCTAGTATACGTACCCAGAAACTGACAGCGACTGAAGTGCAAACGGATTGTTAGTAGTTGCGACAAGATATGGTGCAGAAGAAGCTTACACATCGGCGTAACTCCCACCAGGGGAGCGGAGACACCCGCATAGAGACCCTATGCTAGTCAGCATGTGCGCCAACACAGATAAGCCTGACAACTTACGCGAACAAGGCCTTCACGGGCCACAGTCCTCTTCACGACATCGATCGCACCCGAGTAGACGCCCTTCTCCGCAGTCTGCAACCGCACTTTCACCAGATCGAAAGGGTGTCCAACGACCACTGCGCAAACACCACCAGCAGCACCAGCAGCCAGAGAGCGGATCTGAGCAACGGTCTGATTAACGGGCTTGGCTTCCGGGACGATCACATCCTTGGGGACCGTTTCAGCGACGGAAGGAGAATCAGCCATGGTGGCAGGTATGAAGTTGCAAGGAGCGGGGAGATAAAGCGGGGAGGAGGCTGGGGCAGAAGTCTTGTCCCGAGCGGTAGCAGAAGATGAAAGAGGCGACGACGTTGAGAACGAAAAGACAAAGCGAAAATAGCAGTCAGAAGTAGCACGTATTCAGATTAAAGAAAGAAATGAGAAGAAGGGAAAAGTAGCTTTGCGACGGTCACGCTCCAAATGACCAAGCAAGGGAACGATACCCCGGACCTCGGCTCGGCGCGGATCAACGGGCCTTCCGAGAAAGGCACCCCGTGGATTTCGGCCCAGCAATCCACCTGCAACCGACGGACCGGGGCTCCGTGGAGCAGTTGCGTGATCTGATATCGCTTCACTGTGCAGTTCCCTGAGATCTAACTACGACCGTTGTATCTTTCAAGCCCCTCTATTCTCAATATACTGTCTCATTTCCAGCATATGAAGCTCCACTGAACCAGAATGGCCGGCATCGGATGAACGGACACCATACTCGAATTGACTTCGACATGCGGGCAGGGCAGTCTTACTGCCTTACCCAAAGCCTTCAACCCATTACTCCGGTCATCTGTTCCCGTCCAACAACCTGCTGGATTTCAGCAACGGACGACAGGAAGTGCCAGTGTGCCACAGCTCATGCGATGTCCCACATGCACTGTCCATTGTCAGTTGACGTGTCGCTTCGTCATCGCCACTGCCACCCACCGCCAAGCTTTCACATGCATCAATCCAGACAGGCAAATACGCACAAGCCCGGACTCCGGTTCAAATCCACTCCAACCATTCCATTATATATCCAGAAATGAACCACCATTCTAACACCAGAATGCATCCCAACAATTCGATTTATACCCTCACTTCCGTAACCTACCCCACTGCCGCTCTCACAATGCCCTCCACGACATCCATCTCCGCTTCATCCCGCGGAGCATAAACAAACACCCACCCGGGCGGCACTCCCTCCAACGGGGGAAACCTCGCTCCCCAGCCTCTCTCAATCACCGCCCTCGCATCCCGCTCACTCAACCACACATGCAAACTATACTCCGTGGGATGCACATGCGCGATCTCCCGGTCCAGGATCGCTACCTCCCTGGTCACCGGGTTCAGCGTATCGACATCCGCGCGCGCATACAACCCATCCGTTGTCTTGCCTTCCGTCTTGCTGGGGCTGAGCTCAAAGAGGTCCGGATGTGCGGAGGCTAGGTCGGGGACGATGGAGTGGAGGCGGGATAGCATGGCTGGGGGAATGGGTTCGGGGCGTTGGCGTTGGGGGAGAATGCGCGGGATGATGTGTGGGCGGGGACTGCGGCGGGGAGGAAGAGGCGCGGAAGGGAGGTACGAGGGCCCGGTCTGTTTGAGAACAGACGCATCGAGGAGGTTGTTGTTCGAGAGGGCCTGTTTGATGCGGAGTTTGGTCATGCGTAAGTAACCTCTGCTGTTCGTGGTATTAGCATATAAACCAGAGGGATAGGTAGCAGGTAAGTCTCACGACCAGGTAGGTGATGATCCGCCCGTCCCAAAAGCTATCCACTCTCGGAAATCATGGATCGTCCTGATTTCTCTGTTAGCCATGATATACAATGGCGAGGTACGGAGTAGATACACCTTACCAAACAATACCCAACACAGCTGTAGCGCAGATCCCCGTAGCCACAGGGTTGGACGTCAATGTCGCGATAATCTGATTTTGGGATATCCTCGCCATCGTCTCCAATAAGGCACGACGCGTCGATCAACTCGATTAAGATCAGAAAAGGATATTTTTCTCAAGAAGAAAAGCTAGAGCACGTCTACAACCTGAAGTACACAATACAATAGACTGATCTCATATACCCGTCATGGCTCGGACTCGGAGCTCGGATTTGGTCTTTGCACCGAGGTCGGAATAGGCTGAATGAAGTGGTGAGGTTCCTGGATGACGTTATATTATGCAGGGATCGTCGGAATGTGAGCTGTCATGTGTTGTTGGGTCGACTCCGTTGATCCTTTTATACTATACATAGTGTTATATTGACATCCGGGCATAATTGGTCTATTTTTAGATATACTACAATTTGTCTGATTCTAGTAAATATCGTATTAATTGCCGAGAAGAACCTCGGCCTCAGGAAGCAACTTCGGTGCAGGACACGCCTTTCGACTTTTGTTCCTAAGGCATACAATACACAGCCTCAACCTCTCGCTCCAGCACTTCCACATTATATTCGATTCAGCCATTGCAGTCCGGAGTACTCCGCACCTGGAGATCCCTTCCGTCAAGCTTCCCCGTTACCTTCGACAGCTGTGTAGCACCCCTTCCATCCTGTACGGTGTCATCATATCCCCCGTCAGAATAACCCCTTCCCCACAGTCAGTACATTCTCGAGCCCCAGAGCGCGCCAGATATGCGGCTCCTTCTTGATCCTGCTAGCGGGCGTGACTCCATCAGCAATATGGAGGTCCGACTCTAGGAACATCCGGCAGCGTCCATAGGAATACATAGTAGAAGTTGATGCGGGGCTGCAATATTATAGAACCCGGTGTCTAGATTAACGAAGATATTCGCGTTGTAATGGGGGCGAGGTCTCCCATGATGGAGCAAATAACCTTGGAGCCAATTCTATTGAATCGATGCGTGGATGTTAGATTCAGAAGAGGAATGGATGGATGACTTAACTCCGTCGGCGCCGACAAGGATGTCTTCCTCAGTTTGGTAGACGACAGCAACGCCTTTATCATCGTGCTGGATTTTCCTACCCCATTTGCCTCATGCTCGTGCCCCTGTGTGAATTTAACATGTGTAACCAGAACATATAGGCCACCCTCTTGTACTAGAGTAACACCGGCTTTTTTTCTAAAAAACACTCCGGTGTTCAGACCGGTGTTGCTTTGACTATTGCTCAGCTCGATCCGAATTTAGTTCCATCCGGGTTTTGCCTGCAGAGGTCTGATATCACTGTGAAGTAGCCTAGTACATACGGATAAATTCATGGCTCTCACTCCCTGGAGTTGCAAGTGGATTAAGCTGAAGCTGGCTGTGTTGTTCGTTGGAGACGGAACTGTAACCTGGCCTCCGATATATACTAGGTCCTGGCCTGCGGGAAGCCCCAGCCCAAGGCATTGCAAAGCGCCTTAGTAAGCAACATGCAACGCACTTTGACCGCATTTAAAGAGCTTCGTCAAGCGCATGTAAAGGGCTACTAAAGGGCTCCGTTGAGCGCTCCTAAAGGGCTTCGTTGAGTGCATTTAAAGGGCTTTGTTGAGCGTATTTAAAGGGCTACTAAAGGCCTTCATCAAGCGCTACTAAAGGGCTCTGTTGAGCGCTTTTAAAGGGCTCAGTCAAGCAGTTAAAAATGCAGTACTTAATTCAGACCCACAGTCTGAATATAGACTGGGGGGCCTTCCCCCCCCCAGACCCCCTCTGAGACCCTTATTGGGCTGAAGCGGTGAGTACTGGCAATATAGTTTAAGTCACGTTATGAGTGAATTGAACAACCAATCAGGAAGCTGAAATTGAGCAAACTATCGGATTAATGAGAAGTCTTGGAGCTGGAAACTTCCCTAGCAGGACTGAACCTAGTATTGCTCAGTGCTAGCGCGCTTCGCAAATAAATCACCGAAGGAAGCTGAACAAACATTGAAATTGTTCACAGGATCCAATGGAAGGCTCATCTGCGTTTGCTTCAGCTACCCAGCCATCTGTCCGTATTTTACTTAGTAGAGCAATTTGAGTACGGAATCGAAAAACGGATTAATACAATATTGTAGAGACATATGGAGTCAGACAATCGACAGCTGAATACCTCAGGCCTGTAGCAAGCAAAGGCGGTGGGTTTGTGCCAGTTCAAAGACAAGTATTCCCAACAGTAGGCGGAGTATGAGTTGGGTTAGCCTGGCTGATGTGCTGTAGCGCAGATAGCAACATGTAAATAATGCGCTACTTCAGTTGTAGAAGATATATCGTCGCCTTGGCTACAATTATATCAGACCTCCTGACCACTCAGCCAACAATTCGCTGCATGCCATACTTTGGGACGTTGCGCCAGGACAGTGACGGTTGCCAAGCCGTGGGACCACCGACATCACACAGGCAAGGATGATCGGCTTGCGTGGATCGCATCATCACTACGTTACAACAAAAGATCGGCCGTCCGAGCGCCAGTCAGAAACTCATTTTATTCAATAACCCGAACGAATAAAGAGTGTAACCATTCAACAAGCTGCATTGCCTAACCTTGGTCATCCATGTACTCCATCCATGCTGCTGCTCCACAACCAGGTCCTGGGCAACGCGCAAATTATCTACTAGCCATTATGGTATGACCCATCTTATTAACATATACAAGCTGCAATCGAAACGTAGAAGTCGTAAACCATCATAGTGAAACAATCCAAGTCAGGTCTCGACAGGCCCGCTTGGCGCCTTGGAACCTCCAGGCATCGCATCATTCAGGCGTCGTCAATCATTTAGAGAAGGAACATAGCGGCCAGACCAAGAACACCGACGGCTCCACTGCCGGCAACCGCAAGCTTGGGAGCAGCGCCCGAAGAGGTCTGCGAGGACGAGGGAGCAGTTCCGGTGGCGGTGGAGTCGCCAGAGCCGTTGGAAGAGCTGCCAGTCTGGGATCCGGATCCACTTCCAGAGCTAGAGCTGGAGGAAGAAGAATCGGAAGAAGAGGAGCTAGAGATAGTGCTGGTGATAGTGCTCAGGGTAGTCGCACCAGAGGTGGTGGCACCGGTGGTCTAGGAATCGTTAGTACAAGCACTTGGGACCCAGGAGAATAGTCATCATACCGCTCCAGTGGTAGCGCCAGAAGTGGTAGCTCCAGTCGTAGCACCGCTGGTAGCACCGCTAGTAGCACCAGTAGTGGCTCCAGAGGCAGAGCTGGTCGAGCCAGTGTTCGAGGCGGAGGTGCCACTGCCAGTAGCGGACGAAGCATCACTGCCGCTGGTCGACGCAGCAGAGCCAGTGGTGGAACCAGCACCGGCAGCGCCAGTGTTAGTGCTAGAAGCGCCGGTAGCGGAAGCGGAGTTGGTGCTGCCTGTTATATAGTTAGCATCGGTCTTAGCATCTCCAACCGTGTCAGCAGAGCAACGTACCAGTGGAGGTGGGACAAGAAGCCAGAGCAGACGAAACAACAGCGCTGGCGTCGTCATTGGGGCAGGCCTGGGCGGTGCAGTCGCGAATACCGTAGCTGTAGTCGGCCTTGCTGCACAGGCAAGACAGATCGCCGCTGGTGCAACCCAGTTCAGACGCCTTGTTGTTCATGTTGCTGACGCACATTTGCTAGAACGCGCTGCTGTCAGCCAAACCTCGTCAACAATCCTATCGACTGGGTAACATACGGCGCAGTCAGTGACGGAAACATCAGCGCTGACCATGCTGGCAGCGGCCAGAAGGGCGAGGGAAAGCGAGGTCTTCATTGTGATGGAGTAGTTGGAGTAGTTGAATAAACGCGCAAGAGCAGAAATCGAAGGGCGACGCCGCGACAGAGGGTATCAATTGAAGCGAAATAGACGCGAAAGGCAGATGATGGTAGTAGACTCTGGAGAGGAGAAGAGAAGAAGATCAAGAGGGACGAAGAGGGACCGGCGAGATTTAAAAAGAAGGCAGGAAAGAGCAGGAAAGAGCAGGCGAGCGCAAATCCCGGGCCGGCGTGCCTTCCTCGTTGGGTTCTCGTCGGTGTTCCCGTCGCTGGCTCCTCTTTTTTTTCTTTTTCTTTTTTCTTTTCCTTTTCCTTTTTCCATTTCAACTTTTTTCTCTGCGTGTCTCTCATTTGCTTCTGGGGGCGATCATCCAGGCTCCCACTAAACACTACCTACCTACTAGCAAACACCCACCAGCTAACGTGGCTCAGGACACCGTCACGGGCCAATTCATGCAGTCATGGCTGCTCCACTCTAGCCTTAATCTTGGACTGGAGGAAGGCCCCTCGTCTATCTACCCGACCCAGACGCCGTGGCTCACGGCGATCCACCTCATCCCCTGCGTGCCTCCCATAGGCTGATCGCGAAGTCCTCCAGAATGGCCCAGTGGCTGAGAACCGAGGGAATTGAGATGCGCGCGGTGGTTGATCCCACTTTTACTCAACCATCCATCTTGAACCCTTAGTCGCATGGCCTTTTTCTCACTAACCATGGGACTGGAAGCTAAGGAGAAAGCTTTAGTCTCGCTTACACTAGTCAGTGCTGCTTTTTACTTCATCCCGTATTCCATGCTTGTTCCCGGTGATGGGCTGACCCTGAGAGCCTAGGTCGAACGATGGACAATGCTGAGGCCAAAGCTCAGTCGCACCACCTACGTCAAGGAGGAGGGGATCCTGGATGCCCAAGCGGCCAAGACGTGAAGACCGGGAATACAAACAAGACCAGCAAGCGGGCAGGGTCTTAGGGTCCTTGACCGACAGGATGCAGGGGATCGACGCGATGGAGCCGATCCTCACGGCCCAAGATCGTGATTTGTGCTTGGGGCTGGCGCTAAAATCAGCCCACCGCCGGTGTGGCTCGAGATGGCGACGAGCCACATCTGGATGCCTCAGCGTCCAGGCTGGACCACTCACGGTCGGTCGGGTTCTCTAGCGTCGAGTCGGAAGACGACCGTCGCGATTCGCGCAACTGGTGGTGGTACCACAGCAACGCGGTAGCCTGGGCCGATGTGGGGAGAGCCCAGGAGTTTTCCGCCACCCGCTAATTTCGATCTATTGATTTAGCCAGCTCCCACTCGTCGAGCAACCATGGGCGACTGCCAGGCGGAAAAAGAGTTCCAGGAGTACGGCCGAAAGGAAGGCTGGGCTGTCCAGCCACTGTGATTTCCGCGGGTTACATTGGCACGGCACGTACGGAGCAAGGAGGGGTATCTGCATCTTCAAAACACAACTACTACAAAGAAGAGAATTGAGGAGGATTCTGAACAGCGACCGACCATTTGGAGGATCAAGCCTGTCCACAACAATAATAATCGTCAAGGCAAAGACAGGATGCCGACCAGATTTACTCCGCTCCGTGGAGGCGACGACTTAGCCAGTCTGGGTAAGAGTAATTGATTGTTTAGCCTGTGGCGGTGCGACAGCGCATCCTTCTTTGTTTTCCTGCCCGGAATTCGCCCGAGAACCCCGACTGCTGGTCTCTTACGTCATGGGTCCCTGGCCTGCTGTCCATCACCGGCAGGCACCGAATCCTCGCAGGGCTGTTACTTGCCTCAACGTCACTTGGCTCATACCTTGATGTTAGGAGTAGCTCCCCCCAGCTTTCCATGCGGCAGCTCCCATGATGCAATGAAGGCGAAATTCATTTACAGGGTTCATAGAATCTTGGCAGAAGCTTTGGAATGGTGTCAGTCGCCTGCCAAGACAGCCAGTGCAGTTGCCCCAGTGCAGTGCATGTAGGTGCATCCTCTGAAATCGTTTCGACTCATACGGAGTACATAATTGCAGATGCAATGTGATGTTCCAGAGCTTGTGCCTTGATTCAAGAGATGAAAGGATGTTCACTGCTTGCATAGCTGTTCATTGTCTATCATCATCATCATCACTATCATCATCATCAGGCAAGGAGTTGCACTCAAAACAGCATACACAGTATAGTGGGCTCCATTAGGCTAATAGAATATGACTTGACTGGACTTCACGCACTCAAAACAAGGATAATCTGGGATGACACACTACACTTCATGATGACAGTGTTTACTATAGCAGGTTCGCATTACTAACATAATAGATATTGATCAGGCCACTGCACCGGTAGCTTATTACATATTAAAAACGACAAGCAACACTGATCTGCGGACCACTGGACTGACCCACCGGGAATCATCGTCAAGAGCATGCCTCCAGGCCCTGATAGAACGTGGCGGCTTCATCTCCGGCAATGCGACCGAAGACGACACATTCCAGGAGTGACGATCCTCCCAACCTATTCTGGCCATGGAGTCCTCCGGTGATCTCACCTGCTGCCCAGAGGCCTGGAATGGGCTGGCCCTGGCCATCGAGCACCTGGCTGCGCTCGTTTATCACCACGCCTCCCATGGTGAAGTGCACGACCGGCGTCACCTTGCCCACATATACCACTGACTCCGGCTTCACCTCTGTCAGCGTCCAGTTTCCAAACGACTCCCGTCCAAATTCATCCTTTTTCTTCCCCGACACCACATCGACATACTCCCGCAGCGTCCCCTCCAGCGCCGGCATCTCCTCCCCGAGCTCACCCACCGTCGTCTTGCGGATCAGCCCCTTCCACATATAAAAGCCCAGATGCGACTCCAACGCGGCGGCGGCCCCCTCATCCAGCACCAGCTTCACATCCCACTGCCTCGCCTTGGTGGGCAACCTCTCCGCCTGTTCCATCACCTCCCCCGTCACCTTCTCCCTCGTCTCCAACTCATTGACGAACCGTCTCCCATCACCCAGGACCAGAACACCCCCCTCTCCCCGCAGCGCCTCCGCCGCCAAGATCTTCACCATCGCCTCCCCATCCCCACCTTCCAGAAACCCCGTCGGATGTACCTGCACCTGCTCCATATCCACCACCGCGGCCCCAATCTCCTGCAGGAGAGGTTGTGTCCCTTCACGCTCCTCATTTGTCGACGGAATTCCCGCCAGATCCGGGCGATACTGCGCCAACAATCCGCGCGCATCACCCGCAAACCCTCCACTCGCAACCACCACCGGCCCATACGCCCTCTCCAGTACCGTCTCATTCCCCTCCTTGGCAACCGTATACTCCACCCCCGTCACTTTCCCCCCACCCTCATCCCTTAAAATCCTCGTAACTCTCCTCCCCGTCTCCATCTTCACCAATTCATCCCCACCCACCTTCCCCAACAACGTACTCACAATATCAAACCCGGGCGTCTTCTTCCCAGCTCCCCGATGCGTCCTCGCAACACTATGTCCCCCCAACCTCGTCACCCGACTCAAGTCAACCCCCATCTCATCCGTAAGCCAATAAATCCCTTCCGCGGACCGTTCCACAAGCGTCTGAACCAACTTCTCCCGCCGAGCCTTCTCCGCCCCCGTAGCCGAAACATATGGCCCACCAGCCGAACTAACCGTATCGGCCTGAAAACTAGCAATACTGTCAAGGTTAGGGAGGGGTTGAAACCGCGTCGGAGCACCGCTGATGCCACTGGAGGCTTTGATGCTGTTTCCGCCGGGTTTGGGGAATCGTTCGAGCAGGAGGACGGGGATTCGGTGGGTGAGGAGTTGAGTGGTGGTTGTTAGGCCGGCGAGGCCGGTGCCGATGATGATTATGGTGGAGGGGGTCATGGTGTATTTCTTGTACTTGTACAGATGATAGAGATGTGATGATGATGGTGATGGAAGATGGTGGTTTAGTATACTTGTTGAGATGAGTGTGAGATGAGGGGGAAGGACGGGATCATACGATCTGACAGTGGAAAAGATGGTATGTCCCGTGGTTGTACGATCAGATCAGGCCAGCAGCCAGCTCATCATGTAGCCAATTAGCGGTCGGAGTTTCCTCTGAGTGGTGAATATGTAGTAGGGTGAGAAAATTAGTATAGAAGGATATGTTTAATTTGGTTCCGTGAGAAAGATTCTGGACTTGTCCTTTGCTAGGTACTTACTTTCGCATAATTAGTGGAGGTGATAGTAAGTTGGATTGGATGCGTACTGGCACTAGGACTAATAGGGGAAAATTCCGGGCACCAATGATATTTCAGGTTTCTCTGTTATGATTCTCAGGTTGGCATCCCATCCATCCCGATTTAGTGTTCATGGCTGTGGTCCACATGCTCTAGAATGACCCGGTCGGTCACGAGGTTCTTGATTGAGTATCGGTATATTATTTAAAGCGCTACGAGGGATGTCTTCAAATGTTTTGACTGAAAGAAAAGATCCGAAGACAAGATAGGTACTGTGGGTACTAGGTAGGGGATATGGCAATTTCGCGTTAGACTAGTACCTAATAAGAGAGAATAATAACAATCTGGTTTCTGCTATGTCGACTGAAAGACAAACGAAAGTGTATTTTCTGAGCTGGGCTAGATCATCCAAGGGATCCCTGGAAATCCATGTCATATGAGAGCTGAAGAAATAGCCGTGTGATGTTCCTCATAATCTTACTCAGGGTAGGCCGCGCGGAAGGCCTCCAGGGCATCTTCCATATATGCAGCATTGTTGGGATCTCGACGGGCAAGGACCGCGTGCCATTCGGCGAGGTTTGAAGACATAAAGGATGGAAGACCGACAAATGGATTGTCCTCGCCCGCTTCCTCGGTCCGCAACACACTAATCGCCTCGCTGGCATGGGGAATTGCGTTCTGATTTGCCACCAGCCAGTCATGCACGCCGTGGACAGCACTATCCAGAGCTCCCACAACCCAGGCATGCCTGGGACTGGCGGCTTCTCCAATAATCACCAAGTCTCCCGAGGGCTGGATAATATGGGGCCACATGCTGGAGAACTGCTGCGGGCGGAAGAAGGCGAAGGATCCCATTGCGTTGGGATCGTGGCCCCAGTCGAAGGCGTGGTGATCTACATACAATCTCTTGATAAGGTTGTAGAGGTTCTCCTCGCTGTCAGGGGTAGTACTGTGAAGACAGGCCAAATCACGGACGATCTGCTCCTTGAGGTCTTCCTCTTTGGCCTTGTCGCCGTGGATTAGGGAGGATATGCGCTGGGCATCCTGTTGCCAAGTGTACGAGCATAGGAGAGCCGCAGGCTCATTCCTGCCGAGATTGTAATTGTAGGATGGATAAACGCACGTCCTGATCATTAGATCGGAATGGCCCAGTCCACCCATTGTGATATTATGTTCGCCCAGGTCATGGATCCACCAGGCACGCTCGAACGTCATTCCCACGTTGGCGGATTCTCCATACCCCAAAGACCGGATGGCCTGTTTGGTACCGTAATTCAGATTGGCGTCCTTGGTCTCCATGCGTTGCGGACAGCCCAGGGGCACCGAGCTAAAAACCCCGGAGTACGTCTTTGTTTCCTTTTGTTTTTTTATTTTTTGAATCGAGGTGTTCAATGTCCAGCTCCATATTCATGGAAGTTTGGCCAACTGCACGAATCGCGTTCACGCGACGCTCAAACCGTGGCGATATCTCCAAAGCTTCCTGCATCCTCTTGGCAATTATTTGACTACTACCACGGACACACCACCACGACGTATTGTCGTCATAGTGGAAATCCAGTGACTCAAGGACTGTTTCACTATGCGCCTGGTCATACCAGCTCGTGCCTCTTCCGCTCGTTAGCATCCTGATAAAGCTAAGCAGATTTTTCTTACCCGTTAAATGTTTCCATCCATTCAATGGTCTCGAAATTGTACGGCGGGGGCGGAATGTCAAGCCTCCTCTGTTCGGCATTGACTTGTGGAGGTGGAGTGCTGGACAACATGAGACTGATAAACTCTGATATACGGGTCTAGCTTACCGTCTCAGGAAATCCCGAGTACTCATGGAGTCATAGTGCATGAGTAATTGCCACCCTTGATCGTCTTCTCTCTTCAACGCCTCTCTGATATTATGAATAGCTTCATTCATCACAACATCCGGGGTAAAGTTCAACAATCTGTTCATTATCAGCTTCCCACCCAATGTCACGTAGCATACTGGGGAGATAACTTACCGTACGTCAATCTTTCCATCTGTGTTCAGGTTGAAGGGGCCTGCGTGTCTGGCCTGAACTTGTATCCCTTGGAGATTCCCCCATTCGGTAATGCTATTGAACCGCCATGGCTCGTCACCAGCGTCATTCTGCATATAATACGGGATGAGCATTCCATTCTGCGCTGCGGCGATGTCCTCTGTTCTTTCCATTCGCAGGCGATTGAAGAGTTTGAAGACACTAAATGTTATTAGAACACGTACTTGGATGGAAGAATACTCCCACATGAAGAACACTTACCGACTCATGACGGGGTTGTCCGGGAACCTCATCGCTCCCACATCATAATAATCAAGTCTGTCGGCCGAACCAAAATGATGAGTGTACAGCCGACCCCCAACCCTGTTTTCCCTCGCTGCCTCGATGATCTCGTAAGACACATCCAGTGCCGCCTTTCTTCTAAGATAGTCGAATATCATTCCAGTGAAAAGACCCGCAGCTCCAGCCCCAATGATTGCTGCCGTGATCTTCTCTGACGGACCTCGCAGTTCGGGGGAGGTAATTGGAAAAGGTAAGGGGGGGAGGTCACCATCCCCCTCAAGCTCGCGCCTAGTCTTCTCATCGAGTCCGACTGTCGGGCTTTCACGAAAAAGTTTCTTCAACTCATTCTTGACGCCCTTGACGGCCACCTTGCGTGCGAAGTTATCTAACGATGGCCTGCAATTTTTCCTGGTCTGCAGGCGTGGTGTGGGTTTTCTTGGCCGTAGACATGGTGTAGATTCTCTCGATAAAGGGGTTCAATGATCGTGAAGATTGAAGAATGAGACTCTGGCAATCTCTAGTCAGAGCTGTGCGGGATTCAAACGAGCCTGTTCATCGTGTCTCTGACATCTATATATATCCAATTTTGAGAGAGGTTAGACTCAGAGAGGGGACTTGACTCACACCCCGCACCTCATCATGAATGGCACTTGATAACAGAACCCGATTCATGGTGCTGGTAAATGCGTGTCTCCATCCAATACGATGCGTACACGCTCAGAAGGTCCAGGCAAATAGCTCGCTCTGGACTTCTCTTCCTGCCTATCACCAACGTTCCGATCATCCCGACCCCCAATGTCGGAGTCAGCTTCAATCACATCGCATCGGAACATGGCCTAGTGTCCGCGACATGCAGCTAAACTGCAGACCGGGCGCCGAGTCATGGATGTGAGGGGCCAGGTCAATAGGAAGCGGGGTCCCATGGAATGTTTTGAGTATCGTGCATGAGACACTGTAGGTGATATAGGAGAAGGCAAGTTGCATGATATGGCATGTGGTGGGTGGAGGGGCAGCTGATCCATTTCGCTCTTTCATGTTCTCTGGAACCAGGTCGATTCCTATTCGTGACTAACTATCAGCGGTAGGCTGTGTAAAGGAAGCTGATCGACATACCCAGTAGCTCTGCAGCCAGCCACGTCTCCACACCCAGGAATCTCTGACAAAGTGCGCTGGTAACAGGCCACATAACACAATGCCGAGAGTGGGACAGAACTGAGGCGGGAGAAGAAGTGTGTGGAGAAAGCTTCCGGAAGGTTGTGCGTTCGGGCCTTCCCGCCACGTCATGCCCAACATCTACTGACTTCCCATTATCACTCCCATCTCGGCTGTTATGCAAAAGCATCATGCGAATCCCAACGTGGACTAATCATTGGGAAAGACGGTGCTCAGCACGGACAGTGAAGATACCCGTAGACGGCGATGCACGAACGGGGGACCTGGTTGGTCGATAGTGCATCTCCAAAGGTATCTAGTAGGCCCACGAAGCCATATGCTAAGTAGACAGCTCAATCCAGTGCATTGCATCGGAATTAATTACCGCATAGTACGGACTATCCGGGTCGAGCATCGAGAAGTATGTAAGCCAAGGCACATTGGCTGTCAGACCACCCCCCAAGTGGTTGGAAACATGTCCTTTTTGACCGAATGGCTACTCGACCTGGCCAATGGCCGCGATTTCTACAAGGCTCTAGGTTTTGTCGGCAGTGGCACTCTCATAAAGTGACTATTTCTGGTTGGGATGTTGCGTTTCATAACTATGTTTAATGGATCCTTCTTTTATAGTTCAATACTGCGATTTACCTGTTACCTGGCTTAGATGGGACTATTAGGGGAATTAATTGAAGACTTTAAGCTATTCTATTTTCAAGTAAACCACAAGAAATCGTAAGATATGCGATCAGACAGAGTAGTTGTCATGGGTGGTGAGTGTATATTGCAGAGTCCGCATGGATCACTGGCCGGCCCCGCTTCGTCCAACAGTGGGAAAGGATAGAAGCCATTTCCGTTGAGTCCTAAGGCTGGAATATCCTGGAGCCTGGATAAGCAGTATTTGGACAGTGCTTAAGTGTCACATTGCTTTGAATGACCCTGTAGATAGACTGTAATGGAGTTTCCTCGGAACTTGCACTCAGAGCACAGTGACGCAACCCCTCCCTCCATAATGAACAATTCATACTAGAACTAATACATAATCATCAAGTACAAGATCTTGTGCTGAGTAAATAGTACCATACCCCACAATTTACACCTTCAGTCCTTCCATCAAAATCAAAGACGACTATCCACCCCAAATGACCCTTCTTGCTGTCTTCATCATTTAGAACAATATATTGTTCTACCACTGGTCTATGATCTTTAGAATGTCATCTATCGCCAATCGCACACGCTCGATAATGCGTTGGCGGTTAAACGGTTCATCAGTCACGTTGGGACAATCCAATTGCGCGGTGATCATACTTCATCGTATGATGCCCACCCATATCAGGGATAGACCTTAATAAAAATAATTAAGTTCCCTTAGGTAAAGAACACCCGAATGCGAAGCATGTCGTGTATTGTGTTCTCGTCCAGTAGATAGAGAAGCCCAAATAGAGCAGGGCAAGATGACATTCTCCAGTATCACCAAGCGAGACATCCCACCCGCCCATCGGTTGTATCGTGTTGTCCCTTTGTTAGATCTTTAAATCCCCACGGTAAGTCGTCTTCTTTGCGACATCGGGTATATCAAGTCGAGGGTTTAATATGTTCAATAAGATGATATTCTTATTGTCAAGATTTGGCAAGTGGAGAGGTCTTTCAGACGTCCTACCAGAAATGCGAATGTAGCAGCAAATAGGTGCCCGATCTTCACACCGCTGGTGTCTGCTAGACGTAAGAAATCATCACAGGTTGTCTGTAGGGTATCACTGTCTTCCTCTGTGAGATCAACATGCTCGACGGGACTAGCGGGGTTACGCGAGGTGTGTAAGACCCGCAGCGGCGAGTTCATATTGCAACAGGATTTTCGAGATACCGTTAGCGTACATGTTGGAAATATAGTCATGGGCCTGAGCCATGACGGCAATCTGGTACCATTTCAAGAGCCTGGGTAACGCTTGGAGATGCGAAGACCGGGTCCCATATTGTCCGTGAAGGATCACCTCCTTGAGGCTTAACGTGCCACCATTCGGCCCGATCAGCTTATAGAACGCACCACTGAGTTCGGGGCGCATCTCAACCAGATGATAATTACTCAGGATCGGCTACTCCTGCTTGCCCTTTGCATTGAGAATAAATCGTGTTGGCTGGTGGACTTCGTTTCGATATATAGTATGGATGACTCCTGTTCCTTGGGAGTATTTTGCGCGCAGTTTGGGATCTTCTTGAGTCTCTTTCCGATGTTGATCGGATAGCTCATGGTTAGGCTTCGGTGTGTAGGTGCCATTTGCCGTGTCGGTTGAATTCAGCCGGTAAGGCGTACCTGGTGAGGGTTGCCTGCAAGTATGATGTATGTTGAGCATACCGATATCGTTGCTGTTGGCTTGGTCGGATATATCGGGTGCTGGATGAGTTATGCATCCTGCACACGATTCAAGACCTTTTTGGGTCTCCGATGTTGATCGGACCGTTTGTAGTTAGGCTTCGGCATGTAGTTGCCATTTGCTGTATCAATTGAACGCAGCCAGTCAGGCGTATCTAATAAGGATTGCCTGTAAGGTATGACATATGTTGAGCATACCGATACCGCTGCTGTTGGCTTGATCGGCTATACCTGGTGTTGGATGGGTTCTGTATTTTGCCCCCGATTCAAGTTCTTGAGTGTTTCTGATGTTCCTCGGATCGTTCGTGGGTTGTCTTGGGTGAGTAGTTACTCATTTCATTCTGCTGAACACAGCTGTGGAGGATTGCCTGTAAGGTACGACGTGCGTCGAGCAGACAAGATGTCTTTGTTGTCGGCTAGATGGGCTATATTGACCATACGTCTCTGTGACTTCGACAGTACCTCCCACCTGCCATGTTGGGCATGTGAGTACCACCACTGTGTGTGCGGTCCCGCAAGTTGTATTTGGATATCGGTAGAGTTTGGCTAGCAGTTCCTCTGCTGGTTTAGTGGTTATCCAGACCCATTAAGTTGATATGTGTTTCGGGATTCTGTACGAGGTCGCCTGTTGCGCCACGTATGTGTGTATCGCATCGCACCACATATCCTAGAGTCCAAAAGGAGCTATAACAGTTGTAGAAATAGAGCATCGTCAGAGAATTCCTCAGGACTACGCCCTGATCAGGACGGCCACTGTCGAGGATTGCTCATTGGCATGATTGCCCTGTAGTGGAGACCTTTTTGCTAGATCATCCAAGGGCCGCTGTGACCTGCGAATCTTACAGCAGTGATGTGCATCTGGCTGTCGAGTTCCGGATGTTAAGCCCCGTCCTTAGGGATTCTCCGTCAACTGTCCTCATTCCGAAAGGATCTATCCGCCCACATGTCTTCGTCTGACCCTGCAGACCGGCCAATGCGTCGATACACATGTGGTTCAGACATCGTGACCTACGCCGCTGCCGTAATCGCTGCCCTCTGCGTCTGGGGGAACTAAGCAGCCAGTTGATAGGGCTTACCTAACTGGCGCGATGACTCGACGACACATCTCGGCACACTGTCCAGGCCGTCTGAGCGAGCCCAGGGATAGCTCGGATCCTCTTCCGGATCGGTGTCATAATTCCTGCAACGTCTATGAAACGCTCGAGGACGTCCATTGTGTTGTCAACGAGGGCAATCGGTTAATTGGAATGCTCCATTTCGAAGTAGAAAAATGGTGGGACCGATAATTGCGAAAGGTGGCCGGTGGTGTGGCTATTCTTATATAGCTGTTCGCCACTCATTTCTCCTGGGGCCGCGACGGTTCTGAGAGGCCCTGGTAACATGTATTATAGTGGCCAATGTTACAGAATAACCACTCAGGGGCGCTGATCTAGATGAGCTCGGAGTATTTTATTTCTCCAGAAGGCGGGTCTGGGGAGAGTGAGAAGTTCGATTTCTCGCGGCCACCGCTTCATGTATTTGTTGTGCATTTTGGTTCGGAAGTTTGATGAGAGGAGTTGGGATACATGAAGCAACATAGCTGCCTGGAATCCTTGACAACCGTTTCCGCTGGAAGAGGACTTTGCCACAATGTTGAACTGTTTGCTGGTTAGAGATGCTTGATAGACTCGGTTGGCTTTTTATCGAGCTGTTGGAGAATAAATCACGCCACTGACTGCGATGAATATGGTGGGTTGCCTTTTTTAGCACAACAAGCTCGGGGCTCCCGGTAGTCTCGAGGTTGCCAAGGACCTGATATGAAATTGAGACTCTTGATGGATAAAAGTCGTAAGTGTCGGTTCTATACCTCGTTTTCAGTAGCGACCGTGGTGCATTCAACCTTTTTCGCAAGATCGTTGGCGTTATGGAGTAGACCAGGTCTACTCCGGTTCGCCAAAATCAGCAACAATGGTTCAGGAACCATGCTGGCTCGACGGAATGTTGTGTCCGAATGATTCGGACAGACGGCGGGAATTTTAGAAATGTCATGGACTTCATCTAAAAGGGTTTCACCCATATGCTTCCGGCTTTCTCAATAAAGCCTGTGTGGTCATACCATGGACCTTCTTCATATGCTTGCCGATTGTGCTTATCGGTTGTATCGTTGGATATTCAGCGGGATCGTTTGCGACATTCCCTAAGTTGACGAGGATTCCAGAAGCTTGCGTTAGACGAGTCGTCCACAGTGTACGACCAGTCCAGGGCTGTGCTGGAACGTTTCCTTGATTTGTCTGGGTATCCTTCCCTTCAGATGTAAAGAGGGTCGATCTCCACAAGAAGTGCAGTATCAGCCATATCAGTGCAAGTATGAGGACGGTGACATCCCAAGCAATGTCGTCTCTGAATGCCTCGGGATATGGAAATTGTCCCTCAGTGAGAGAGATGAGTGTAGCCAGATTGCTTCGGCAGTAACAAGAGAACTGCCCCCAGCTTCGTAAGAGCACTGCTGGCCAACAATAACACTCATTAAAAAGCATCAAGTATGGAAAGAAAAACGTTCTAGCGACGATACGAATTGTGCAGCACCATTTAAGGGAAATCTGCCTGAACAGAGATCATTCTCTTCTTGCCAATTCGTTTCTCAGAGACGACCTTTGTTCGAATAACTCTCTGCATTGTCTGTATCAGCCCTTGTATGAAAGGACACCGTAACCGCAGACAGCAAATCTGTAGGAAACGAGACCGGGGACATGTGTTGACCAGAGTCAAGCTGGCAAGAGTATGGACTCTGCTTTTCGGTACCGATACTATTGAAACAGCCGTCATCAAAGGAAGGCATGACGTATAAACAGATAGACGTTGACTACTACTTCCGCCAACTTGTTTGAGGCTTCATAGTATGATGATGCACCCGTCACCAACCCCTCGTACTTCATTTCCGCAATCCGCTTAATGCATACTGGCTGCCATATTTTCAAAGCGGTACCCCGAAACATCCCATTGACTTGGATATTTTCCTATCTGATATGGAGCTTTTGACACGCTTCATCTTCGTTATCAATTAGATAATTCTCACCATCCAACCACCTCACTGGTATGGGTAGCCGTTCGAAGTCTTCGACGGTCGGCTGTATGAGATTTTCCATATCACCCTTGACCTGAAAAGGTTATCTGCCGCTCGATATGTGTCAAACACACCAAGGGACACGGCCTTTGATGGCCAGCCAATGACAGTGATCATTCCCATGCAAGGTAGAAGTCTTTGCTTTTGAGGAAGAACACGATGACTGCCCTGTTGAAAATCCTTTGGTCTCGAGGACGTACGCTCAGACCGGCTATTCTTGTCCAAATCGAGCCATATCTGAATGCGCCTTGCTTGCATGACCCTTGCATCTTGCCTCTTTTGAGCTAGGCCTGATCTCGTCCTGTCTGGCCAATGGAACGACTGGAAATCATAACGGATTCCAGACGAGTAGAACGATGGCAGCAAGAACCCCATTGAAGGGAAGCAGGAAGACGATAACCATCGTTCACACGCTGAGGCATGTCTGGGTCGGCCAGTGCTGAAATGCCATTTCCTCCACTATGTGAAAGAGCAGGCGTAACTTCTACCCTCATTGGATGTGAGTCCCGTCTTTGGTAGACGCGCCCAAACCTGAGGCGAAAGCCGGATGGAATCGTACGGGGTATCCGACAGTGCCGACGACAACTTGCTCAACCATCGAGTCGAGACTTCTTGAAACGTCTTGGACAATATGCTCGAGGGATGCTTGATTTTCCCTGTGAAATTTGCGATTTTTAACGACTTCCAGCATGGTGACGAGCCAGAGGCCTTCAAGGATTGTCCAGGTGTCGTAAATAGCCACAGTGGTGGAGAATCCTAGCACTCCCAGTGGGTTTTCTTGGAGATAATAAAGTATGAAGAAGATTGTGTGAGCATGGCCGACAGAATTTTTATTGTGAGGACCCGCTTTGCAATACACAACAGTTCAGTATGGTGCACCGTGTTGCTTGTTTCTAGGGCGATCTCAGAATCACCGATACTTAGTTGTCAAGTTAAGCTGACAAAGCTTTGCATAAGCCGGTTCGTGCAGCGGTGCACAACTTGCAAGCAAGGATTGCGATGTGTTAATTCCTCTTCAGTAAGCTTATCGCTTGGAGATTGCAATCCCATATCTGGATATAGATGCTGAACTGGAAGCTTTAAATCGCTTGCTGCTGTTGTTGTATTGCGATTGTCCCAGTTCCGGTAATTCTGGATCTGCGTGAACTACTTAGACCATGTAAAAACGTGTTTCTGGTTATACTGAAAAGTTCAGCGCATCCGTCACTGTCGGCAGTTTGACGTGTGGAAAATAGAAGGGTGCATGTAGACGTTTCGCGAGGTTTTGCAACATGGTGGCAGATCTGGACCGTGGATCAAAGAGACATCACCAGAGCTTCTGTAAATCGACCATAGGGATTGGCATTAAAATGCGCACCACGGTCTCACAAAACAAGACGAATTCTTTCTATATCCATAAAGCAACAAGTCACCGGAGTCAAGCCGTATATGCTCGACCAGAATGCGTGCAATTCGTTGAGGTGGCGCTTTGTAAAAGATTACTTTTATCTCACATGGAGGGAGACAAAATCTGAGCTCCTGGCTTAGTGCTTTGCACCTTAGCGTCCAGAGCATTGCCGTATAGGGAGGATAGACAGGATCCTCGATGACTCAATGGTATTTGAAACCAAATAAAGAGAAAAATGAAAGATATATGATGGCCTGAGAGCTGCGGCACTTCAAGAAGATGTTATGAACGGAGGGCCACCATTCGTAGAGCCAATCCACTCTTGTGCAGTTTACATTCCCATTACTTGACGCAGATTTGAAAGAAGTGACCAGGTGAAAATGTCAACAAGGGTATGAGACTAAAGAACATTCTGACAGTAAGAATGATGAGATATGAGGCGGATAGAAAAAGGTGGATTAAGAAAAAAGTGTCAGAGCCGGGGCGGCCTGGTTCATATAAGACGTCGGTCGTGAATATAGTCATGGGCGAATGCTTAAGAGTGACGGATGGGATAACAGATGGGGTGATAGATGGGGTGCTCGTCACTGCAGGTGGCGAATGACTAGCGCCTGGCCAATTTGACTCGTCACTGGTGGTCATTTGGATGATCATAATCTGATAATTAGTTGCTGCTGATGAATTGTTTCCTTCACAATTCAGAGTGTATGATAAGCCATCTTCAGGTACTTCATGAATAAGGTACTAGCTAAACTAGTGAAAATCATTAACCAGATCAAAGAAAAGATGTTTGTAGAGCGCTGGTGATATTTTTGTAACATGCCTTGGAATGAGGATGTGCATGTTCGAATCACAGCAGTCTCGTCTTCACTGTGGGAAAGCCAGTCACAGAAATTCGTGAATCACCACCATGCATTCGCCAAGTAACATTGACAGTCAAGACCTGGTAATGGGTGAAGTTTACTGCATGAGAAACAATTGGATTAACCCTCTATGGAGTATTCAACAAACCAGATCATATGGTGTTGGATTAAAGCCTCACAGCGGATACTAGAAGGGGTATGCAGTAGCACTATGCATTATGCAAAAATGTCGGACAATCATCCCTTCCCAGCATATCTCCGGGGCCTACCAGTCGTAGACGAGCTCTGATTTGCTATGTCAAAAAGTAGTCGCTGCCTCTCGACCGTTGAAGTGGACCAGCATCAGCGCTAACAGCCATGGCAGCCGTTAGTCGGAGTCCATCGGCATCGGTTGCCGTCCGGGACGCGAAGAGTGTGTAACCCAATCACTAGTCCGGTCTTGCCCCGTCCCAAGATAAAACCCCCGATCATTCTTGTCCTCCGGCCGACTTGGACCTCCCCTCTGACCAACACGTGGCCTTCATCACCACAACCGTCAATCCATCGGTCGCAACCATCCGCAATGATGCAACCCGAGCCCGACATCCCGATCGAGGTAGACGCCGAAGATGAAATCAGCACCGGAATACAATCCTCGACCACGTCGCTGAGTTCCAGTGTGCTGAAATACGAATTCAAACATGGCCGTCGTTATCATGCCCACCACATGGGGAACTACCCATTCCCGAACGACCAACCCGAGCAGGATCGACTCGATATGATCCATCACATCTTCTACAGGCTGGTGAACGATCGACTCTTTCTGGCTCCGATGAACCCTGATGGAAAGCGGATTCTCGATATCGGCACTGGAACGGGAATCTGGGCCATTCAAATGGGCGATGACTATCCAGGCGTTGAAAAGATCGTGGGAACCGACATCAGTCCTATCCAGCCATCTTGGGTTCCACCAAATGTAAAGTTCGTCGTTGATGATGTGGAGAAGGATTGGGTGGAGTCGGAGCCGTATGACTACATCCACTGTCGGTACATGGCAGGGTCGATTCGAGACTGGCCACGGCTGATCCAGCAATGCTATAACAACCTCAAACCGGGGGGATGGTTGGAGCTACAGGAGTCCATTAACACCCTCTATTCGGAAGATGAGAGCCTCAAACCTGATAGTTATATGGTCAAGATGATGGATGGGCTTAAAGAGGCCTGCGAGAAGATCGGGCAGACGATGGATCCCGCACCTTCGTTTGAAACGTGGGCAAATGATGCAGGATTTAGCACGGTGCATAAGCTTAAATTTAAGCTTCCAATCGGGCCCTGGCCGAAGGATGCACGGTTGAAGGAGTGTGGCAGCTTCATGCGGGTGAATTTTGTCGAGGGCGTCGAGGCATTTACTGCTGCGTTGTTTACCGAGGTTCTGGGATGGAATCATGAAGAGGTAATGGAACTGAATGCTGGAGTCCGCCGCGAGTCAATGCAAAAGGACATCCATCCCATTTTTGATGTGTTGGTCATCGCAGCGCAGAAACCATTGTGAAATTTTGAGCATTTGGTATGATGCTTGGGTATCTGAGTCATGGTTATTTGTAATTTCATGCAGTAAACCATTTTTTCAACACTGGCGCCTGAGTTATAGTAGGGAAAGAGTAATCCCAGGTCCAAAGAGTGATGGCTGGGTACAGAGAGCCCTATTCCGATAGACAGTTTTCTTCCCGATCTGGATGGCCGGTGGACATGTCGGGTCGATTTCCGGATTTGGATGCGGTTGATGGCGGGTCGGCGGGTTTCCACTTTGAGTAAGTTTCCGCTCCAAGTATATAGCAGCGTGCCTGGACGATAGGAAACGATTAGCCACAATTGTCAGATCTCTGATTCACAGCATCCCACAATGTCACATGAAAGTAACATACCTGGGGGGAGTGCATCACATGTGTTTGCAGGGGTCCTACTGGACTTCGACGGCACCATTATTGATTCGACAGAGGGTAAGCCCCTAAATCCCTTGTATGACAGCCAATCGCCTAACAGTTGAGCAGCTATTGTGGAGAATTGGAAGAGGTGTGCTCATAAACCAAAAACTAAGGGAGAACTGCATACTGACGGAATACAGAGTCGGCCTTGAATTGGGAATCGACCACCAGGAGATCCTTCGCACATCACACGGAAGACGCAGCATCGATGTTCTGCAACAGCTAGATCCCACAAAGGCGAACTGGGAATGTATGCTCACCTTCTCAATCATTTGTCAGTTCACAACTGACGTCTAATTCCCGCAGATGTCAGCGCCATGGAAGCCAGAGTTCCCTTTCTTTGCAAATCACCTGCTGTCGAAATCCCCGGGGCCCGCAGGCTACTCGAATCGTTAGACAGACACCAGATCCCCAATGCCATCGTGACATCCGGCACAAGAGCACTGTTAGACGGATGGTTAAAGGTTCTTCAGCTCCCACAACCACAGGAGGCCACTGTTGCAGAGGATGTCAAGCTCGGAAAGCCTGATCCAGAGGGGTATTCCAAGGCACGGGCCAAGCTTTTGCTTTCGCAGATTGATGGAGGATGCACAGATGTTTTGGTCATGGAAGATGCCCCTGCAGGTATACGGGCGGGGAAAGCGGCCGAGTGTAAGGTTTTGGCTGTTGCGACGACACATGGTGTGGAAGAATTGAAGGCTGCTGGGGCGGACTGGGTGGTCAAAGATCATCGGTCGGTGGAGGTAGAGGTGGGCCCTGACAGGGGGTACCGGTTTGTTTTTCATCAGTTGCTATAGAATCGCGGATAAAAAGATATGATATTATAGAAACCGCATCTCAGGTGATGATTGAGGTGAAGGCGGAAGGTAGACTACATCATGATTCGATCACCTGACTACCCAGCGATTCATGGCTATTCAGTGCAAAGGGTTTGAGAGTGAACCTGTACAAAGTGGATATTCCGTGCGGTATTTATACCAGTTGGAGAGGTTGTCTGCCAGATCGCGTTCGAAGTAGAACATGAATAGTACCACGAGGGCTGCCTTTACGCCCAAGGTCTGTCTACAGCCTGCTAGTTCACCCTATCCCAGGAAATAAACAGATCAAAACTATCCTGCGGAAGATACTGGCAATGGGGACATTCCTTGTCCCTGGGTCAGCCGTATGGCTACCATGACACTTATTTATTTCTGCCGGATGTCCATATCGGAATAGGAACAGGAGCTGTCAATACCGCTGCTGAAAACCATGTGTCGTTGAGGTTCATCATTTGGGAACAAGTGAGTCCGATCCTCAAGTCATTTAGTCTATCTCGTCATAAATAGCAGGGGTATGTGGAATATATAGATATCAAACCGGTCATCAGCAGATCTAATCGTCAAACTCCTCCAGATCATCCATGTCATTGCCTCCATCATCATCCAGACCCTCGAACACCATGAATTTCTCATTCTTGGCATCAGTTTCCTCCGGAACAACGTTGGCATCCTGAACTTCGCAGTCCTTGAGCACGGATTCACGGCCAATCCTCGCTCGTCGGCCAATCAGACAGCCTGTTAATTGAGCCCTGGACTCAACAACAGCCCCTTCCATCAGGACGCAGCGAGTGAGCCGTGCGCCGCTGGATATATGGCAGTTGGGACCAATGACGCTCTCTTTGATGACACAGGTCGGTTCCACGGTAACATTCTCGGCGAGGAGACAATCACTCTTTGTAACAGTGCAGCGTTGAGCCACCCCCTCCGGATAGGCAATCTTCTGGTTATGGGAGAAAGGCGATGCTGCCTGACGGCCAACCTCCTCAATGGATTCTAGCTTGGCCAGCCGAAGTGATGTCGAAAGCAGTATCGCGGAGCTATCGACCCGCCGAATAAACGGCGTTGATCCTCGTTGTACATAGGCGAGTATCTGGGGATGTTCATTCGATTTCGAAGTCCGGGTGCCAGTCTTAGTAGAACTGATCTGTTCGAGATCGATTTCTTCCTCCAACAATTCGCCATCATGACTCCGATTCTCATGTTCACTGTGATCATGGAAAATTTCGTTCATTCCTAACTTGTCTCCTAGACTCTTTTGCCATCCCGCTTTGGCCCAGTAGCCAATGAGATCCTCACTTACTGACTCCAACTTTTCCTGATGACGCGCTAGATCCTTAACCCAATACGGGAAGACATAGAGATGTGCATCCCGATAGCTTGTCAACATCTTGACCTGCGAGTGCTTATCGACTAATGAATGGCGAACAAGGAAGCCTTTGTCCTGCTCCATTCTCTCCTTCACGGTATCCATAGGCATTGACATGACCAGTTTCGATAGGCCAAACCGCAAGGCTGCTGGCCCATCAACCAAATGTGATACTGCCGGCGCCTCATCCTCATCGAGCGGTGCGATGGCTACAAAGTCGCTAGCTTCGCCTTTAACGCTCTCCTCTCGGCCTCGTGTCTGATAGTACACGGCAAGCCCGCCGCGACGACCCCCTTGCTCCCCTCCAGAGCCCGAGTTATTACCTCCCAGAGCGCTCTGGGTCACCATCCATGCCTCGAGAATAGATTCACCAGGTATGTCACAGATAATGTCGCAGGGAAGAAGGAGGAAGTCGGTTCTGATACAGTCTTGGACTTCGGGTAGACGGAGCAGCTCGGCAGTTCCCGTGGTCATCTCGAGATTTTTCGGGGCTACCACTGATACCGACGGCGAGGGGAGTGATGTAAGATGCGGATTTTGCTTGAGGGCGGCCTGCAGTGGAGCAAGGGAGGACGGGGGCGTGATCAAGGTGATATCTAGAATGACCATCGAGATGCGTTAGTTAACTATAGTTTCCATAGGGTGTGATTAAAGACACCGATTTCATATTCATACCAGTGATTCCTGACCGCTTGCAAAAGTCGATTGGGTAGAATACCATGGGCCGATTTGCGATAGGAACAAGGCTCTTTGGGTACTCTTCGGGGTTGGATGTGAAGGTGTTGAGAGAGACGCCAGGGCCACACAGGATGAGGGCCTGGAAACCCGTCGCGGGCACGGGGGCAGACGATGGCATGGTACTTGAGGTCAAATTTCTTCGAGGAAGCTCAAATCACAGGCTGCGATCTGCGATGATCGATCACTCGGGTGAACCCCGCGACGCGGTGCTGGGATGGAGGGTTGTTGGGCAGTGCGCGATGGGGTGCTCTGAGAAAGCTTTCCGACAGCTTCGCGGTATGGGGGCAGTACGCAGACCACTCAGATGACACGCTGCGACCAGCCAAAGATAACAAGGTTCCTGGCGACAGTCCCAGTGGTCTTGGACTGCCATGATGGATGGCTTGGATGTGATTTCCCCCTCACGTGCTGATAGCGGGATGAGTCAGTCCTATCGAACAGGATCGGAAGGACGGCACATGACTTGCGCCCGTTCTCCGGTCCCGTCCGGTGTTGGCCGCAGTTCCGCACAAGCTTCGTTCTCACTTCTAGTCAAGTCTCAGCCAACTAATTGGGTGGGGCGGTCTCGACCCTGCTCAAGCTTCAAGATCAACAGTCGACCGCTTTGATTCAGATCAACGTGGTTCGCAATTACTTCCTCCGTACCATGGCTGGATAGAACGTGTCATATGCTGCGACTTGCGAGGCCTTTGGTTCTTCTCTCCAACAAAGATCGTTATCTGCCACATAACACGTCATCTCAAGTCATGCGCGACATCTGCAACGCTACGAAGCGCGGTGTGATCATTGATTATATCATGACCGTAGATTCGAGCTTGTTCCAACTTCCTTCGCCCATCATCATCGCCGACGGGTGGGGAATTCCCGCTCCGACCCCGATCAGGGTCTCAAGCCGCCTTATCTCCGTCGACCGTCCGTCCCCATCCCATGTGGACGGACGGTCGACGGAGGGGACAATCCTGGTGGGTGAGACTGGGTGAGAGTCGTCCTCTGACAAACCACGGCAAAAAGCCCCACTAGGCAGAGACCAAGACGATGTGTCGACTCACACTCATGCAAAACAGAGAGACACTAGCTCTGACCTGGGCACGGAGACGGCCCCATTTTCCCGTGGTCGATATCCCCGACAAAGATTCTGACTGGTGAAAACGGAGGTCATAAGCGCCGATTCCCGTGTCTTCGCCATTCACCTGGTTAAGTCCGAGTCGTTTGCTCGATATCCCCGACACGCCTGCATAGTATTTATCTCCCTGGGGCTGCTGCCCATCGATGGCAATGTTTCGTTCTCCAATACCGAGGTCAGAGGGTCTTCACCATGAATTCCGCCAAACATAGTCAAACAACACTACCTGCGCAATCAGTCAGCGTCACCGAGAAGAGTACAGCGGAAGATGTGCAATTACCGAGAGGTGGACCCCCCGAGGAAATCCCCGATTCAAAGCCCGATGAGCCAAAATGGATCAAGGGTATTACCTTGGTGATGGTGATGACTGCGGTCACGCTGGTGGTGTTTCTAATGTTGCTGGATGTATCGATTGTCTCCACGGTAAGCTGTCTGTCATACAGTTTTGAATGCTCCTGCCAGGGCTTTCTCGTACTGACTCCTCAGGCAATTCCTCATATCACTAGCGAATTCCATTCTCTCGATGATGTCGCCTGGTACGGTAGCGCGTATACGATATCCAGCGCCTCCTTACAGCCGCTCACCGGCAAGTTCTACAGCAACTTCCAGCAAAAGTGGACTTTCCTCGGCTTCTTCGGCGTGTTCGAGCTGGGATCCCTGATATGCGGCGTTGCTACCTCATCAAAAATGCTGATCGTTGGGCGTGCAGTAGCTGGAATGGGATCTTCCGGCATGGTCAACGGTGCGCTTAACATTATTGCTAGTTCTCTTCCGATGCATCGGAGACCGACATTCATGGGCATCATGATGGGATGTGAGTAGATCGCTTTCAGCACCATTTAACGCATACTAATAGTCGCAGTTTCTCAACTTGGGCTGGTACTTGGGCCGCTAATCGGTGGTGCATTTACGACGTATTCGACTTGGCGATGGTGTAGGTAGTCACTGAACTCCTATGTAATGATTATACTAACCAGACTAGGCTTCTACATCAACCTACCGATAGGAGGCCTTGTCGCCATTCTACTTGTCTTTACCAGCATCCCCGAGCCAGCTGGCAAGCCAAAGGTTGGTGAGGTCTTCCGGTCGGTCCTGTTGAAGAAGTTCGATCTATTCGGATTTGTTCTATTTGCGCCAGCTGCCATTCAGTTGCTGCTGGCCCTGCAATGGGGCGGAAGCAAATTCGCCTGGAAGAGCTCAACCATCATCGGGCTATTCTGCGGTTCTGCTGCGACCTTTTTTGTTTTTGGCCTCTGGGAGCGGCGTATGGGCGCTGAAGCCATGATCCCGGGACAGATGGTGAAACAACGAATCATTTGGTCTAGCTGCATGGCGATGAGCATGATGTTTGGGATGACCATGATTCTGGCATATTACTTGCCCATCTACTTCCAGTCTGTGCGAGGCAAATCCGCCCTCACGAGTGGTGTTGACTTGCTTCCCCAAATCTTATGCCAGCTGGTGATGGCAGTGGCATCTGGCATTCTTAGTAAGTGACGACATGCCTGCTCCAATCCTTCACCCGGCTAACAACCTCTAGCTGGCAAATTAGGATACTACCTACCGTGGGCTATTTTTGGTGCAATCTTGACCCCCATCGGTTGTGGTCTCCTTGCGACACTGTCCCCGACCACGGCGGTCCGCGACTGGGCGGGATATGAAGCCCTTATCGGATTCGGTCGCGGCGCTGCGACTCAGGTGGTACGTACATATCTAGTCCGACCTTTCTATTCACACACTCACCTCGTATCTGCAGCCCATGATTGCCATTCAAAATGCCGTATCACCGAACCAGATCTCCACGGCCATGGCCATTCTGACCTTCAGTCAGACATTTGGCGGCTCGATCTTCCTAGCCGTAGCCGAAGTTATTTTCACAGCAGGACTGCGGAAGAAAATCCCGGAATACGCACCCAGCGTTAGTCCCGAGACGGTGATCTCCGCGGGCGCGACTGGGTTCCGGGAAGTCGTCCCAGCCAAGGACCTTCTTTCGGTGCTAGTCGCATATTCAAAAGCTATCGACGAGGTTTTCTATCTCGGTGCTGCCCTATGTGTCGCTCAGTTCATCTTTTCGTGGGGCATGGGCTGGAAGAACATCAAAAAGGGGAAGCAGGAGAAAAAGTCTACCGAGAACATCAAGGAAGAGGTTTGATTTTAAGATCGCACGGTTCCATATCTAATAGAGTAAAACTCGACTTCGCGACTGTATTTCCTACTTACTAATTATCTCATCTCCCCATCTATCGGCGTCACCTTCTTTTTCTTTTTCTTCCAAACGGTCATTGCATAGCGCTCACGAAATTTCCTATCGCAATACTATTCACAATACTATTGTTATCAAGAGAATCGGTGATGATCCCCTCCCTTCACCATGAAAAACACAGACTACTACACGTAGTCGCCTTAGGTACTATTAGTATCTATGCTGATTGAAGAAACCCCAAACCATGACTATACTTATACGGCTATCATCATAGTAGCATATTATATATGCTGTAGCCCATCTAGGTCCCTTAGTACGAGACTGCAGTGTGGTGCCGGCTACTATGTCTATGGCTGTGGATGTTAGGTTGTAAATGATTTCCTTGAAATGAGGAATTTGGGAGATCGAAAAAAGAAAAGAAAAAAGACGGAGAACTGTGGTTTTATTGGGGAATTGAGGAGCCAGGGGTTTTGAGGCACACCCTGTTACTCGGAAGATAGGATTTTCTAAACCAAAAAAGTTTACTTATCTAGTATGAAATGCATCAGGAACGGAGGGCAAGGTACATTGGAGACTAGAGGAAGATGTGCGACGACTTTAATATTACCAGCTGGGAAAGTTACATACAGGAGTGAAAGGATCAGGTGTCCTACATACGTTCAACAACAGAGTGGACGTAAGTACTGCCTAATAATGCTGGGCTTTGAGTGTGAGGGCCAGGGGAATGGGACCTAGTTCGGCCATTGCTCTCGGGTTGTTAGTGTCCCAAGGGCCGAACTGATGCATCACGAGGAAGGGGTTGTTGTCGATTCCTCCGGTCTGTAGATAGGCGATGTAATCATCATCGTACTTAGCCAAGGAGATGTATATCTCTTGTCTATTCTTGGAGATCATAAGGTGATTATTATCTGCACGGTTAGCGCTGGGCAGATCCACTTCCGAGATCTGGACATGTTTACGTACGGTTTAGCCCGACGTTGGATGATCGGGGATTTGTAGTCTGCCAGTAAGCTGGCAACAATCTGGTGACTCTCTTGTATGCGAATCTGGGCCTCTTTCTTCTGCCTCAACACTGGCTTGACCTCTATGATGGCCTTGATGTCTCCACTGCGGTCTGCAAGGTAGCCATCTGTCCTTGCCTGGAACTTCACATCTGTGAACTCCGCGGTGAAGACATGCGCGAGACAGAGTCAGGATCGTTATCAAATTTGGGAGTTTCAAATTCAGAATCGGGTTTGCTGGGAGGCGTCTTGGTGAAGTCCGGTGGGGGGATTGGAAGCTGGGGTGCCTGCCCCCTGGAGCGAGTGTTGTGGATTTTAGGGGTAAAAAGAACACCACCGCCACTGAAGTCCTCTTGCTCAACTCGAGATACTTGCAGTTGATAATGGCGGGCTAATGCAAATGTCCGTTCAGGGATCTGAGTAGTGAAGCTGGTGCAGTATCTCCTCCACGACGACAGATTCTCCAAGTTGACTTTGGCGGTTGGAAGCCACTGAGTTAAGTCGAAGTACTTTAGAAATTCGGGGCCGGGATGGGTATTCCAAAGGACCCGGAGGAGTAAGAACTAGTCTATCTCGGCACGAGAGGCCGACTTCAGCTGGGTATCATGGATGGTTCGGTTGCCGAGACCCAGAAGATCGACCTGAAGCTGCCACTCTTCAACGGACCGGGGAATGGCTGTTCGTGTATCGCTCATTGTTTAGAGAGAGAAGGGAGCGAAATCAGCGCCTGAAGACATACGATATCCTAGAGCAAATGAAGCTGGGTGGAAGAGAGAATGGGGGTAGGTACAGTAACACTTATGAGTGCTGTGCCAGGAAGGTGCGGCCTTTTATGTATATTTGGCACCACCATAAGTTGCCGCTCTAACTCGGAAGGTCCAATGTATAGGGGAGAAAGATGATAAAAATATCTCGATTGATTGGAAAGGAAAGCAGGCGCTTTAGTAGACGCCAGCAGCAACCTAGTACTAGTACTCCGCATCAAGGCGCACATAGAGAGTCGTCATCGTTGTAGTGGCGGTCCGTGAGTGAGATTGGCCTCATCCAGGCGCTTTCTCGGCCATTAGGAAGGCAATTCACCCATCCTACTTCGTAGTGTGATTGAAAGAGGGGAAAGTGATGGCCAATGGAAAGGGTGAATCAATCGATGATGGCGGAGGGAGTGACGCGATCCATGATTGGCGGCTACCAGGCCGGGTCTCTGATTGGCTACAGACCCGTCACGAGGGGAACCACCCAAAATAAGCCCGCCGGCAGGGGCGGTGGGAAAGACAAGCTTCCATTCCTTCGTCGGAAGGATAGTATAGCTGGGGGTCACCCAGCCTTCTTCTCTCTCTGCCCCAGTTTAGTTTCTTCCCCTCTTTTTCTTCTACCTTGTTCTCCACCCCCAGACGCAGCCATGAACCACATCATAGAGCCCAAAGAACGCTACAACCTTCGCAAAGCACTCACTCTCATGGAACGGGAGATCAAAGTCTTGAAGGAGACAGAGACACATACCCTCGACCAAAGCATATTGAAACAGTACAAAATCCGGACTCTGCCTTTGAGTCTCCGAGTCGATGGCCCACTCTCACCAAAATTCTTCACACCTCTTGTCTCAGACAACATCCCAGAGCCTACAGCAGAATACGTCGACCACGAGTACTATACCGAGCCTACTCTATGGTCCAGCGAATGGGGGCGGTCGATATACATGTACCTGGATGCATATACTCGCAAGTTGGCGCTTCAGTTTCCAGAAATTTGGCGCGTGTGGTCCTGCAAGAAGTACGTTTGCTACCATTCAGATCTTGTCATTTCATGCTCATCATGCCTCCAGCATCGGAGATTACAACTTCGGAGATCTCTACCGGACATTCGAGCCCGTCTTTGGCACGTTGTTTATTTGGCATGTTGCGAAGGCATCCAAGCCGCATATCAAATGCATCATGCACAATGACCTCGATGTCGATGATGATCACTTACTTCGCGGAAAGGTGTTGACTGTTATTCGCATCATGTTGGGTCAACTAAAGCAGAAAGTATTTGTAACCCAAATGATTGCACCGGTGAGAATCCCCTTTCTACATTTTGTCGACATATGCTGATTCTATGGACAGGTCCTACTGTTTTCCTTGAACCGACGGCATCCACGCGTGATTGAGGCCTACTTTGATGGTCATGAGCTGGTGGTATGTCGTACGAAGGCTTATGACTTCACCTCGATGAATGCCGCTGGGTTCAAGACCTTGGCACAATGGTGGGTGGGTGATGCTGTTGGTGATACCTCGACGAGAGGGATCCGGACTTGAATATCATGGTGTTGGGGTTTCACTGTGGCACATCGAGTTGTGCTTCTTATCCAGGCGTGTATAGGTGTTGGTTCTAGTGTTTAGTATTTCATTTCCAACGACAAGTACCATGTTCGTTTCCCTTCTAGATTCAATATCATGCAAATCAATAACAGTAAAACAAAAACCCACGCACACACACACACAATCTACTCAAAATCCACTACCACCTTGCCAAAATGCCTCCCCGTCTCAAAATACCTAAACGCCTCCTTCAACTCCCCCAACCCAAACACCCTCTCATCCACCACCGGCCTCAACCCATTTACCTCAATCGCCAAATTCATCTCCTCATGCAACTGCCTACTCCCAACCAACACCCTCCTAATCGTCGAAACACTCGTCGTATGCGATCCCTCCCCATCACCACTAAACCCATTCCCCGCCCTCCGTCCAATCACCGCAATCTGCCCATCAATCGCCACAGCCTTGACCGACTCCCCCATCGTCTTCGCCCCCCCAATCTCAACCACAAAATCCGCCCCTCTCCCCCTCCTCGACAACCCCTTCGCCGTACCCCCCCACCCCTCATCCTCAACATAATTAATCACATAATCCGCACCGATCTCCCCCTTCAACCGTTCCGCTTTCTCTCCACTACTAGTCGTCGAAATCACCTCCGCACCACCTATCTTCGCGAACTGCGCCGCGAATATACTCACCCCGCCGGTTCCCTGCGTCAGCACGGTCTCGCCGGGTTTCAGGGCCCGGGGTCCACCGTATAGCGCGTTCCAGGCTGTCACGCCGGCGCAGGGGAGGGTTGCGGCTTCACGGAAGGTGAGGTGCGAGGGGATCTCTACGCAGGATTGTTCGTTGTAGATGGCGTATTCTTGGAAGATGCCGTCGTGTTTGGCCCCGAGGGAGGAGGAGAAGTTTGTTTCGTGGAACGGGCCGTAGAGGTGTGTGAGGTGGAAGATGGGTGAGACTCGCGTGCCGGGCTTGAAGCGGGTTACCTTTGGGCCGGTGGTGTGGATGGTTCCTGCTGCGTCGGAGCTGGGGTGGAGATGGGTTAGGGGTTGTTGGTGAGTGAGGGGGTTTGTGGGGAGGGGGGGATGTAGGTACCCGGGGACGATGCCGTCCCGGACGCTCCAGACGTAGGTTCCCTTATTTGTCTGTGTCAGTGGGTTCTTGGGGTTAGGATGAGATGAGGTTACTCACGGTGGTTATCATAATATCTCTATAGTTCAGCGACGCGGCGTGGAACTTGACCAGGACTTCATAGTCGCCTGGCACTGGGATGGGGACTTCCCTGAGGTGCAGGGATTCGGCGCCATTGGTGCCTTGGACATACCATTGCTTCATCATTTCTGGCATGATTTGTATTGTTGAATAGATGTAGAGATACAGAGAGAGAATTATAGATGAACAGTTGAGCAATGAGCAATGATGGTGAAAGAGATAGGGGCAAGGATACTTATAGTATAGTTATATAGCCGTGGATCCGATAGCTTCGCCACGAGCACGTTTATTGATCCTGCCTGAGCTACACCGACAATCTGCTTTGAAATCAAGTCCTACATCGATGCAAGCATAACTAGGTTTCCTTGTCTAGATGGGCAAATCGGTGCTATCAAGATTCAAGGAATGACGTACGATCGGGTAGCCGCGTCTGCCCGCTGTCGGCCCGGAGGTTATACGCGGGTTGATTGGCTTGGTTGATGGTTTGTTTCGGGCGACGGCGCCGAGCCCCGAGTGCCTCATACTATGTACTATCTATGACAGGAGGCTGCCTATTGGCATGGCCTGAAATTAGGACTGGAGCTAGATTGAGTTAGTCGTTTTTTGTAGCTAAATGCACTAGCGCTAGTGGCACACTTTTATATGAGGTATTAAGGTCATTCGTGAGAGGAATGCGCGGATAGGGGAGTCTCGGACAGGGATATGGTGGGGAGGCCATTGACTGGACTTGGATTGGGCGGCTTGCATGCGAGATTGCATCAGGTTAATTTCAATGCGTTGCTTCCAGTCATCATGGAGAACTTGTATCGAAGATGAATTGTGGAACAGTAGCGGGCAGGGAGCAGATAAGCCAGTATTAAGTTGAATATCGTTGTCGATTATATACTATTGTACAGCCAGTCAAGGAAGCCTCACCAGCCCAATCTTCTCATTCTCAGACTTGCTCCTCTGACTCCACTCTGGCGCTTCGTCGTCTCCCGCGTCCTCCTGTGCATCACCCTCTGCCTTGGTCTGATGCACTGTCCGTGGGTCGTGTTCTGCTGGGGAGTAGATCGTAACTACCTCGAGCGGCGTGTCTCCCACGTTCAAGAACTGGTGTTGGGTGCCAGCTGGTACTATCACGACATCATTCTGTTTGACCACTTGCTCCTTTCCAGCAACAATCGCTTTGCCGGTGCCGTGGGTAAAGATCAGAACTTGGTCCACGGTGTGAATCTAGCAATCTCGTTTAGCTTAAGTTTTGATGAACATCGAAAGAAAGCTGACCTCGTCACCAATTTCACCATTAACGGGAATTTCCATCGCCACAAATTGCGAGTATAGTCCTGTGTGTAGAACTTTGCGGAAGACGCCGAAAGATCGATTCGGTGACATCACCCCCGGCATGTACACCATCTCATTCTTGGGTGGTTGAGTAGTCATGTTGCCCTTATACTTTGGGATCTGGTCCGAATAACCTCGATAGAAGACACCCACAAGGTTAAATGTTGATGGATTGCGATTCCTCAAGAAAGACCCTTTTGAGTGCTGCACAAGTTGTCTTCCCAGACACCTTGACAATCCGTTCATTTTATCTGTGTTCGTTCAGCCTGCAATATGTCATCGGGCGCGGCGCGTATTGTTATTTATAAATCGGCAGGTCTGGACAGCCAGGTGGTGACGTAAGGAATGCCATCATATCGAGGTGTTCTTCATGCCTGCTTTCCGCATCCATTGTTTATAGCTAGAGCTACCATGGCTCACCTGTGAATTGTCAGCAGAGATTCCAGGCTTTATGTTTGATAATAACCACCTTTGCTCGGATGCAACACACCTGATCCGTGGTCTTGGCCACGTAGAAGCATCCGCACGTGTATAAGATAAATATGCGTCAGAAGATCGCTCTCGATGGGAGCGACCGGTGGCCATCAACATCAGGCCGATATTTATGCCCCAGGCACGAAATCGGCAATCACCACCAAAACGGCACTCAATGCGTGAGACGGTCCTCGCGCATTCCCGTCGCTCGACGCGTATTTCCATCGTGGTGAATAGCAAGGATACTAACCAATAAGCCAGCTAGAATTCCAGATCTTAGGAAGGCATGCCCTTGTTGTCTTTTCCCGTCATATCCTGGATGTATGAGAATCCGATCACTAACCGCCCCAGCTGCTGTTAGCGATCCGAATACTAATAGTGGGTCTAACCATGTTACTGGCCCCAGCATAGCGTTTTATAGTACCGTGGTAGATCGCTCACTCACAATTATCACAACTGTCACCCTATGAATTATTGCATCGAGTTCATACGGAAGACCTCCCCAAGGACAATGGTTGAAACACTTGGTGTTGGGTACTTGGAACCCGATGGACTCCTCGGTGGTCGGATATCGGCCGGTCCCCTGACCATCACTGCTCCTTGCCTGATCTTCTCTATAGAGTACCCACTCTGCGACCGAGAACATAGACGAAGATGCACACAGTATCGGCGGAATCCGGTACTCCGAGATGCTGCACGATTATTCAAGATAGGCAAGGCTCTCTTAATCAGGTACGTGTCAGCGTTTGCTGGTAAAATCTACTATTAGCAGTATGTGAGAAAGTCTTGAATATTCCCCGTAACCACTCGCCTGGGTCTCGCCATTGTAAATCTTCTCTGGCAAGCCGCTTACATCATTGCCCGCAGCTCATATCAGTGCACGTAGCCAGCCTGGTTGGAGCCACAAAGTACTCCCGAGGGTTGGGTAAGTCGATGTAAGGACACAGAAAGCATGTTTGACAGAAAGTGGGACGGAACTCAATTGCGCACAGGCCACGAGGTATGTAAACGGCTGAGGTGGTAGCACTCCCCTGCCAATTTTTGCAATAGGCCCTCGCCCGATCTATAGCCTCGGATATAACCCCTTTCCTATGTTGCTAAGACAATAACCCCGTGCCTCTTGTTTATTCGCCCGGCCAATCAAGTCAATGATTCTCAACGCTTGCCAATTTCTTTGGTGACCGTAACGAGCGATGGGTCATCTTTCCAAGGAATGACTGCGTCCAAACCCACTGCTCTCAGCCTCTCATTCATGGCTGCACTGGCCTGACCTTCCCCTGTCCCTCTAGCCGTCATCGCGTCGGCATGGAGTTAATCGATATTTGTAGTGTCCTGACAGGATCCACTGGCGCTAGGTGGCTTGCGGATGACGACGGACCGCAGTATGCGAACCAAAACATGCGTGGCTCGGGGAGAAACCGGCCCTTGGGATCGAGAGTGGTAGAGGGGGTGAGAGAATTTTCGGGTTCCAAGAAAATGCAGGCCATAGAGGAGAGGGCGCAGGTCGGCTTGAGAGGGGGCATATCCCTGCTAGTGAGTGATAAGGGCCAGCTGCATCAAGCGTAGAGTGGGATGGATGTTGGGAGAGTGGATAGGGATGAGACGGGGGAAAGACGGGGATCAACGGCGAGGGGGTTCAACTTCCTCAGGCAGCCACCATCCAACCGTCTCTTTCCTCTTTCCTCTTCCCTTCTCTCCTCTTCCTCTCTCTCCCACAACATCTTAGTATGCTTCCTCTTACCCCATCATCGTCTATCTCACATCGCTCCTTTCGAGGTACTCCATCATGCACCTTACTCGCGACTCCAGATGTTCTCCGAATCAGCTCCTACTATCTCCGCAGTCGCCAATCTGCCGATCCATTGTGAGTAAGAGATACGTCTACATATTACACCAGTACTATCGATAGAGGCCCCTCAGCATCATCAATCGACATTGCGCTATGGAGCAGCTGCGCCGTCTATCTCATCCCGCTCCTCGAGTACTTATGGTTTCCCAATATAGGCTCCACCAGACCCATTAATCCAAACAGCTGGCACTTGCTTTACTTCGCCATGATTAGCTTAAGAGAATTTGTGGCCCCCATCTGAGTTGGTAGGCGTGTGCCAAATACAGGTCTTTGAGGAGTCAAATCCGTCGGTCAACTCGCATAAAGACGTGTCGAATCCGCCAGCGCTCTAAAGACGTATTTCATTTCACGCGTTCTCTCTCATATTCAAGTCTACTCATTCGCCTTGTTCTTCTATTACAATGATCGCTCCAACGGAGCCCGTTCTCTCTTCCAACTCAGTTACTCCTATCACCCAGTTCCATCCGCAAATTACCCTGGAGGCCGTGGATGAAAAAGTCATTCTTATTGTGGGTACGTGTTCTGTTACATATATCTCCAGCTTCCCTATCCTTGCCCCAGCTTATCTTTGAGCAGGTGGTGCCAATGGTATTGGCGAGAGCCTAGTCGAACTCTGCTGTCAGAATGGCGCTTACGTATGCATTGGTGACATTGACTCAACCCATGGCGCATACCTGAGTTGGAAATGCTGTGAAAACTGGCCCGTTTACTCCGACCCCAATCTCCCTCCTAAACCTCCCCGGTCCACCTTCCAGCTGGTCGACATTACAGACTACCATGCTGTGCTTAGCCTTTTTGACGTTGCCTTCAAGACTTTCAAGCGCATCGATCATGTTGTCGTTACCGCCGGTAGTATGGAGCCGCAAGAAAACTGGTTCGACAGCACCTTGAACCTTCAAGCTATCCGCACGGTAAGCCATTCGTAGAAGTCTTTTTATAAGCATTATCTCTGAATTTTGCAAGCCTCCATCTACAAGGGACCTTGACATCAACCTCACTGGCTCCCTTTACGTCGTCCGTGTAGCAAGCGTCTACCTTCGCCATAACCGTGGCCCAGGAGCAGACCGCTCCATCATCCTCTTCTCTTGCGCCGCAGGCTTTAAGGAAACCCCCGGTGTATCTGTTTACCAGGCGGCCAAGCACGGTGTGCAAGGTCTGATGCGCTCACTGCGCCCCTACTTCTCCTCGCCTTACAAGCACAACCTCCGCATCAATACCATCTGTCCCTGGATGACCCAGACCCACCCGGCAGTCACCAGAAAACTCTGTGATCGCTGGGAGGAAGAGGGTCTCCCTATCAGCTCTGCCCTGGAGGTTGCACAAGTGACTGCTGGTGTTCTGGCGGACGAAACCCTTAACGGCACCTCAATGTACGTCGAGGGAGGTCGTGCCTGGGAAATGGAGGCGAATATTACCCGTCTTGAGCCGCAGTGGTTGGGCGAGGCCCCGTCTAAGACATTGGCTCGGGGACAGAAAGTGTTGAAGGATGTATGGGCTGCGTGAATCGTCAAGACCTCCAAATTTCGCCAAAAAGTTGCATCGTTGCTATTTATACCACAGCGTTGGGAGAAGTACACCTTCTCTACCCAGATTTTGAAGACATTAACAGAGAAACGGGCTGAGAGACAGAAGAAAGGCTGTTGCAAATCGACCTTTGGGCGTGTGACTTACTAGTTATTTGTTCATATCCATATGCTTTACTACAAAAGACCATGAATGTTGGCTAGCCGGTACTGTTTATGACATTCGGCGGATCGGAATGCTCTACAAGGCAACTATGGCGAGCATCACCGGATGGGCGTGCGTTTACGAGTTCTTGGCATCGGCCGGCAGGATATAGCAAGCTTCTTTTGGTTCGGTTCTGGTCTATTCGCTAGCATTATCTCGAATATGTCTTTATAGGGTGAGGTGGGGCCAAACTTTTGAAAAAGAAGTGGCATGGTAGATTTAATTATTAGTTCAATCGGGTATCGTAAGTAAAGAAATAAAAGGAGAAAAAATTAGACATTCGAAAAAGGTCAACGGCGTAGGTTGTGGGAAATTGAAGCGATCGTGGCCCAGTTCAACAGACAGACACGGGTAGGCCTATGGATGGATCGTCCTACGCAATCCCAGTAAAGATATCGCTCAAAATCCGGGAAGCCTCGGGGTGAAGCCCACGATCATCGAAGGCTGGGAATCAGTACACTCCGTGTCACTGGTATTCCTGATAGGCTCTGCAACATGGAATAGTTGCGTCTATCGGTTACCGGTACGGTCAGTGGTCGGTCATTTGTTTAAGGTTGACTCGAGTGACTCACATTGAATTTCAGCAGGATCAGAACAACGACTTTTTTCAGTTCCAGCCACACCACCTGAGCTCCTGGGCAACCGCGTACGCAGTGGTTGAATAGCAATAGCCCGTGCTCCATGCGGAGTCGCTGCTCGGCGTCTGCTGTAAGCCATCGCTCGGGTTGGAATAGGTGGACATCGTCTCCGAAAACATCGCTATCGAAGTGGAGGACTTGTGAGTTGAATGCTATGGTAGTGCCCGCGTGGATTGAGAATCCTGCCATTGTAACACCGTCTGCTGGGGTTAGGATCTCTTCTTCGAAGCTCGTTGCTGATGATAAACGCAGTGACTCCTTGAGTACTGCGTCCAAGTAGGGTAATCTATTTAGTTCCCTCCACAATGGTAGATCTGATAGTGATCCAACACAGAATGCGGTATCTATCTCATCTTTGAGTCTGGGAAGATATCTTTGGTGTTTCAAAAGGAAGTAGAACAGTGACACAAATGCCTTGGTAATACCGTCAGCTCCACGAGCGGCATTACGAGATCCCTCAACAGAGCTTGGATTGCGGGTCTTTGGCTGAGCTGGAGTAGCACCATTTCCTCGACCAGACATAGGAGTCGTAGTCATGGGCAATCCAGAACAGGCCACCAGACGACGTCCGCGATCTCGTTTCAATGCCGTTACTGGGCTTCGTACGAGCATATACTCCACTACCGAAAATGCGCTCAAGAATCGGTTCTTTGTTACCGTCTGGTCATTTAATTGTTCCTCTTTCAACAGTCCATCCGCGGTAAGCTCAGTAAGGAAAGTCGTGGCAAATATCCGCAGGGACGCTGTAAGGTCCAGCACGTGGTATTTTCTAATGGCTCGGACAAGCTGTTTGGCGGATAGGTCGATGGCCCCTTCATACTCTGGTAGTCCATATGCGTATTCCCATACCGGATGCGAGGTTTGAAGATTGTTGGAGCTAGTTATCAGGTCATCCGACGCGAGCATGTGGTTTCCAAATTGTGGGACTGTAACTGACTGTAGGGATTAGCGCACGCAATACGCCTACCGACTCGACGCATACCTGGCCCAGTTGATCCTGATCTATCCGAGAAACAAGCGTGCCATCGGCAATACTGACAAAATTTGGTCCTAAGCGCACCACCCTGCCATATCTTTGGTGAAGGTTTGATAAGCGTTGACCGTAATGAGGAAGATTGCGGACAAATATGCGCCAAAGATCCGACCATCCAGCGAGCGGGGGACCAGGAATGGCACGCAAGCATCTATAATTGCAGAGGGCGCGAATGAGTGCCGAAAGGGCGAGCAGGAATACTGCAATGACGTCTATTCCCATGGTGGAGGCTGGAAGCGCCGTTCATTGTCCTGGTCCAGGTTCATGCGATGGTGTTTTAGCTATATCAACCGATGCGGTCACTCTGTGGGGAGAAACACATCATCGTGTCTCCTTTCCTGCAGCCGCAATGTCCCGAGTTGAGAAAATGAACCGGAGGCGGCCGGGAGTGAATCATGGCCCCCAGGGCAAACTGCGACATACCTGAAGGTCCCCAGGCACCCAAACAAACAAGTTCAGGCCTAAATTTAAAACCTGTGGTGCTTGTTGGTGAATAATGGGTCCGAGTAATTACGCGATAAGAACTCGTGCCCCTCAGGGGGTCCGTTGTCGGTCGGGCCGAGGTGGTGTGGCCAGGCTGCTGCATTGACACCCCGTCAGAATCGTGAATGGTGCAACACAGTGTGGGGTCGCGCAACGCAAGGGGAGATAAGTCTTCTGATCAGACTAGAGTCATCACAACAGTCTCAACATTGTAGGATGTGGATGGAACTGCTTTCCTGAACCCACTCACGCGGCATTGGCTTCCACTCTTCACTTGAGCCGCCTTAGTTTGTTTTGTGCTCCTCTAGGCCGATCGGATGACGATTCAACGGTGTCCTGGACCACGCTTGTTGCAGTTAACCACGAGGGCTCCTTAGTCTAGTGGAGTCAGATCCGGACTCCTGGATATCCTATCACTCGCCTACCCCGTAGGGCCATTTCTTATCCCAGTCACGAACTCCTTGTCGAAGCCTGACCAAGTCAATCCCACATTTTTGATTCCTCACCTCCCCGCGATATTGTGGACGGCGATCGACATCTCAGTTTGTGTCCAGCATTTAGTGCTTGGAACCGAGATTATCTGGGAACTTGCGAACTTCCTTTCACAGTGTGCGCTATGGTGATTGTGCTGTATCAGTAGCAGGGACGTATCTACTGCCAATGGCTCAAAGAAAGGCTCGAACTGGGCTGCAACACCGGGCCGCCGAGGATCAATCCAATTCGAGACGGTCGATGGTCGCGTGCGTGATTGATCAAGGCTTGGTTTCTAGACCGTGGTCAATTAATAAAGCTCTGCAGGTGTAATCGATGCCGCAACCGAAAGACGCGATGTGCTGGCAACCCACCTTATGCGTGTGCGGCGTGTGCGGAGGTGGGCCACGAGTGTGTCTACTCTGAAGCCGAGAAGCGCGTGTCTATTCCGGAAAGGTGAGAGCCTGAGGGATCGATCGCTGCCTGAGCGGCTGACCAACTTCTTCTCCTTTCCCCGCCAGTTACTTTCGTCAGCTACGATCTCAGGCCCAGGCCAACCGTCGAGGTTTGTGGATTCGCCTCCAAGCAGTGATCTCGTTCGTCTGATGAGTTGATTGGAGCAGATGAAGGTCGCTCTGTTTCCTTCCCAAACCCCCCTGCACCCATTCAAAGCAGTCCGTCCAACGTTGAGGTGCCCCTCGAACGAGACGACTGGTGGTACAATGGAACGGAGCATCTGTTCCTGAATCGGTCTGGTGAACATCGTGAGCTTCCCTTGAATCCGGATGTGTTCGGAGACGACCTGACGTGTAGGCAGACTATGTTGGAGCATCTTCTACCACTCACCTGGCTAAACGCCTGAATCCCACGTCAACTAACCTAGCATGGGACGTGCGCCCACTATACGATGATCCTTCATCTTTACGTCGCTCAGCGCCTCGAGCTCTTCCTCAACTACCCCCATTCGAATATGCGAAACGCCTGTACTGGGTACAGTACGTCTATATCGGAACAATTTTCTCCCTGATTCAGCCCCATGATTTTGAAGAGCGACTCCACATAGTCTATAGCCAACCTCCAGACTTGCTAAATCGCGAGTCGTGTCTGGTTTACTGCCAGGTGTTACTTGTCATAGCCTTTGGTCTTATGTATTCGGTGAACCAGTGGTCCGGTGATGACGGCCCCCCTGGGTTCAAGTATTTCAAGCATGCACTACGCTTCTTACCCGACATTCACGAGGAAGGCTCTATATTCTTCGTGGAGATACTTTGCTATGTCGCTTACTACATGCAGAATCTCAATCGGCGCGACGCCGCCTTTCTTTACGTATGTGTAGCTTCCCGTGGTGACTTCCGTTACTAACCCTCGAGACAAATAGATCGGACTTGCTCTTCGCATGGCAATCTCACTGGGTCTCCATCAAGAGGTCCTCGACCCAGGAATTAGTGAGGAGGATCGAAATCGCCGTCGGCGGGCTTGGTGGTCGGTATACAGTCTAGATAGGTACATCTTACGCATCTCGGCCATATGACTCGCTAATACCCAACAGGCTACTCTCCGTTAAGTCAGGCAATCCAATCACAATTCATGATGAGGACATCGGCACCACATGGCCGCAGCCAGTCGTAAGTTTTGAACAATCCGCTGTACATGCGCTTTCTAACATGCAATCAGAGCGCCACCGATATGGTCCCTTGGCCATCGGTTGTCCTCACATACTATACTCAGCTATCCAGAATACTGGGTAGAATCGGGGAAGGTTTGGAGTTCTAGCCTTTTTTACTTCTGACGGGTCTTCTAACTGTTACTAAGAGATCTATCGGAAGAAGCCGCGGTCGGGGTCCAACCTGCTAGCCTCGGTACAAAGCATTACGGATGAGCTTTCCGACTGGCTTCGACGAGTTCCCGATCGATTACGTATAGACTTTTCCAGACTGGGTACACACATTAACCGCGAGTCGGTGTCAATATTCCTACACTTCTATTCGTGCGTCAACATGACCGCACGGCCCTTGGTCTTCTATGTAATCCAGCGTCGGCTCGATGCAGAGGCTGGTGGCTCTGCGACAGATGACTGGAGGGAAGGACTATCGCAGAATACAGTAGCGGTAATTGACAGCTGTGTCGCGGCAGCTCGGGCGACTACCCTTATAATGGATGCTGCAGCGAAACATAATTTAGTTGGTATGTCAATTCGCTCCTTGCGTTACCTAGAGTGACGTCTATCGGATATATGTATGTGACTGATACAATCGTCAGCAACTTACGGCTATCTCGACGGGGAGTACGTCTTTTCTGCCGCGCTCTTGCTTGTGATGGTCAATGCCGCATTCCCGCACAACACGGCCAATGCGCGGGCTATGGAGATATCAATAAGCTTGCTTCGCAGCATGGCCGATCGGGGTAATACAAATCTGGCTGCCCGACACTCGCTACTTCTTGAGCTGCGGTCATCCATCGGACATAATCGCGCGAGGACAGAAGGCGATGCTGTCGAAGTGCCGATAACGCCCAGTAGCACACAACAGACAACACCCTTGAATAATGTAGCCGGTCCGTCAACGAACAGTACGTGGACTCCACAGCAGGATTTGCCGTCAATGCAGGAGATCTCGTTCAACTTTGATATCAACGACGACCCGGGCCTCTGGGAAGAAGTTTTAGGTCAGATTGATATCGATATGGATACTGACTGGATTGAGAACACGCTGAAGAAGTAGAAGGGATGCGCAGGTTCCTATATATACAAGAGCGGGTCTAGGTTTATGCCTCAATGGAGATTTTATATATTCCAAAGTTGCATTTATGAGAGCCGTACAATGTGTGTTTTGCCGTGAAATCATCTATCAAGAGTAGCAACACTGGTGATACACCGCGTCGAGGATGTCACCATTATATATTTGTTAGGGCCCGCGCATAGTACATGCCTAGTTTGGGGCTGATAGCGCTCCTTAGACAAGTTACACTCACTTGATCTCTCAAGCAGGATAGACACGAGCTCAGAAAGTCCCACGACTCTTGCGGTACGGGGTACACGAAAAGACCATGAATAATAGTCACCTTCGCCAGTGAGATCCCTTGATGCCTATCTGGCGGGCTTATCAGCGGTTATCCGGGCTTATCGACTGGTTGATCCGGCGTCATCGGCCCGCGATTGCCGACCATTCTGCCCGTCGGCCCGACACGTGACCATCCACCAATGAAAGGCCTTAACCAGGGCGGGAGAGCAGTGACGACAGCGGATCTCTTATCGCGTTCCCCCCAGACTGTCCAGCTGCGGGTTATTATAACATGGGGAATGCCCCTCCATCATCCACCACAACACTACAACCATTGAGATACCCCCTTCCTTCCCTCTTTCCTCTTCCCTTCTACCTTCCATTATTCCCCTCTCCCCTCCTCGCAATTTACTCTCCAACATGCCCGGGTCAGAGAAAATCACCATTTCCATCGATCGCGGTGGTACCTTCACCGACGTGCATGCAGTGGTGCCCGGTCGCCCGGATATCATCCTGAAGCTACTGTCCGTCGACCCCGGTCACTACCAAGATGCTCCCACCGAGGGTATCCGCCAAATACTCGAGCTCGTTACGGGTGAGCCACACCCACGAGGCCAACCTCTGAAGCTCGACCGTATTGGTAGTCTGCGCATGGGAACGACAGTGGCCACAAATGCACTCCTAGAGCGCAAGGGCGCTCGCTCCGTACTGCTCACAACGAAAGGCTTCCGCGACTTACTCAAGATTGGAGACCAATCCCGACCAAACATCTTCGACCTCTCAATGGCTAGACCCGGCGTGCTGCCCGAGAGAGTAGTGGAGATCAATGAGCGTGTTGTCCCATGCCACCCTCTCGCCGACAAAGACTGCTTTACGAATGCTCGGATTGTGGAGGGAACAACAAGCGAGAAGTTCCGGGTGGTACAGGAGCTGGACATTGAAGAGGTTCGCCCGGTGCTACAGCAATTGAAAGAGCAGGGTTATCAATCGCTTTCGGTTGCACTCGTGCACTCCTTCGCATACCCCGAGCACGAACGCATGATCGGCGAATTGGCCGAGAGCATGGGCTTCTCCGTCACCCTGTCGTCCAAACTGCAGCCCATGATCAAGGTGGTCCCCCGAGGCATGTCTGCCGCGGCAGATGCCTATCTTACGCCCGTCATCAAAACCTACATCGACTCAATTTCGGACAGCTTCGAGGGTGGGCTGGAGAAGCAGCAAGAATGCCGGTTCGAGTTTATGCAGTCAGACGGTGGATTAGTCGACTTTCGCAGATTCAGCGGGCTGAAAGCGATTCTATCTGGTCCAGCCGCTGGTGTGGTTGGCTTCGCTGCTACCAGCTGGGACCCGAAGGAAAAGACTCCCGTGATCGGCTTCGACATGGGCGGTACATCAACTGATGTGTCCCGCTTTGACGGCCATCTGGAGCATGTTTTTGGATCCAAGGTGGCCGGTGTGCTGATCCAATCTCCTCAGCTCGACATCAATACCGTTGCTGCCGGTGGTGGTTCGATCCTGTCGTGGCGCAACGGCCTGTTCTATGTCGGTCCTGAGTCTGCATCCGCTCACCCGGGACCTGCTTGCTACCGGAAAGGCGGTCCTTTGACCGTCACTGATGCCAACCTATTCCTTGGCCGACTCCTGCCTGAATACTTCCCTCATATCTTCGGACCTAACGAAGACCAACCTCTTGACATTGAGGTTACAACGAAGTTGTTCAATGAGTTGACGGGAAAAATCAACACTGAAAGGAAGGAGAAGGGTCAATCGGAGTTTACAGCAGAGGAGGTGGCGCTAGGTTTCTTGAAGGTTGCGGATGAGTCAATGGCTCGTCCTATTCGCAACCTGACGGAGGCTCGTGGCTTCGAAACGGCGTCTCATCATCTGGCATGCTTCGGAGGCGCAGGTGGCCAGCATGCATGCACTGTCGCAGGGTCGTTGGGAATTTCCCGCATCATCATTAACAAGTTCTCATCGGTCCTTTCGGCGTATGGTTTGGCGCTGGCAGAGGTGGTCAAGGAATCGCAGGAGCCAGTCTCCACGGACTACTCGACCTCTCAGTCGACTTTGGAGAAGCGCTTCCACGACATGATTCAGGCGGCTACTGAAGATATGGAAACGCAAGGATTCTCGGATGACCAGGTTCGCCACGAGTTGTATCTCAATTTGCGTTATGAGGGCTCGGACACCAGTTTGATGATCCTGAAACCTGAGGATGAGTCCGATTTCCTGGAGCAATTCCGTGCCAGACACCGCCGAGAGTTTGGCTTCAACTCAGATAGACCAGTTCTGGTTGATGACATCCGCGTCCGCACAATTGCTTGCTCGAAGGTGCGAACGGAAAAGAGCCCTCTGGTGCAACTGAGGGAAGCCACCCTTAAGGACGTCACAGGTGGTCCGGACAATACCTCTCAGGCATACTTTGATGGTCACTCAGAACGAATCGACACACCTGTTTACCAGCTTAACAAGCTAGGCAAAAACACCCGCGTCCATGGACCTGCCATCATCATTGACGAGACGCAAACCGTTGTGGTGGCGCCCAATGCTGTAGCTAGTATTCTGGAGACATGCATTGTTATCGACCTCAAGGAGCTTCCAGGGGATTCTGCTGGCGAGGGAGGGTCGTCAGGAATTGACCCTATTCGACTTACTATCTTCGGCCATCGATTTATGTCCATTGCAGAGCAGATGGGCCGTACGCTACAGAAGACCTCGGTGTCCACTAACATCAAGGAACGCCTGGACTTTTCCTGCGCTCTTTTCTCCCCCGATGGAGGCCTGGTTGCCAATGCTCCGCATGTTCCGGTGCATCTTGGCTCCATGCAGTTCGCAGTTCGCTACCAGCACGAGAAGTGGCTGGGTAACCTGCAGGATGGCGATGTGCTGGTGGCAAACCACCCCAGTTCTGGTGGAACGCATTTGCCTGATATTACCGTAAGTGAATCGGGCGAATTTTGACTTCTTATAGCTAACTGTGGATTAGGTGATCACGCCTGTTTTCGACCGACCGGGTGGCACCGAAATCATGTTCTATGTTGCTTCGCGTGGCCACCACGCTGATATTGGTGGTATTCTGCCTGGATCGATGCCACCGAAGTCCACTGAGCTTTGGCAGGAGGGTGCTGCCATTGAGGGGGACAAAATCGTGAGCAACGGGGTCTTCGATGAGGAACGCATGATGGAGCTTTTGATCCACAAACCTGCCCAGTACGAAGGATGCTCGGGAGCCAGATGCATCAGTGACAACTTATCCGACTTGAAGGCCCAGATTGCTGCAAACACCCGCGGTATATCCCTCATCCAAGCGTTGTTCGCAGAATACGGTGTCGAAACCGTCCAGAAGTACATGTATGCCATCCAAGCCACGGCCGAGACGGCGGTGCGCAATCTTCTGAAAGACCTTCACAAGAAGTTCGGCGGCCAGCCCTTGGAGGCGGTCGACTACATGGACGATGGCACTCCTATCAAGCTGAAGGTCACCATCAATGGCTCGGATGGATCCGCCGTCTTCGACTTCGCCGGTACTGGTCCTGAAGTCTACGGAGGATGGAACGCACCGATCGCTATCACCCATTCGGCCATCATTTACTGCTTGCGATGCATGATCAACGCCGACATGCCTCTGAACCAGGGGTGCCTTGCTCCAATCGACATCCAGGTTCCATCGCCTAGTATTCTGTCGCCCACTAAGTCCGCGGCCGTGGTCGGTGGAAACGTGGTGACCTCCCAGCGTATCACCGACGTTGTGCTGAAAGCCTTCCAAGCTTGTGCTGCGTCGCAAGGGTGCTGCAATAACTTGACGTTCGGCACGAACTCAAAGCGCGACCCTGAGACAGGCGAGGTAATCCCCGGCTTTGGATACTACGAAACGATTGCAGGAGGCAGCGGTGCTGGTCCAACCTGGAACGGAGAGTCAGGTATTCATGTGCACATGACCAACACACGCATCACCGACCCGGAGATCTTGGAGAAGCGTTACCCGACGCTCCTCCGGCAGTTCACCCTGCGGGAGGGATCTGGTGGCAAGGGTCAGCATCCTGGCGGCGACGGTGTTATCCGAGACATTGAATTTCTGTCCCCGATGGAAGTCTCAATCCTGTCAGAGCGACGAGTCTACCGGCCATATGGTCTCGAGGGGGGAGAGGATGCCCAACCTGGGCTGAACCTATGGATCACGAAGGACCTTAATACTGGAAGGGAGCGTCAGGTGAACATTGGCGGAAAGAACACCGTCTCCATGAAGACTCACGATCGCATTATTATTAACACGGCTGGTGGCGGTGGCTGGGGTGCTGCATCTGCATGATCAATGAATGGGTTGAGGAGTCCGGTTGCATTGCATAAGGGATATGGAAAGCGTCTAGTGTTGGATTGTTGAACTGTTGATAGTTAGAAATTCTATTCTTCGTACATGTTCCCCGTATTCCCTACCGGTAACGCCATCTGGCATGTCAGACCCGACGGAATCCAGCTGCAGGATTGGCTGTGCCCACCACGCTATTGGCGTCCTGCAAGCCATGGCGTCTTATCGATTCGTTTCCACCCACGGACCCCCGATAACTCCGCGCGACTCCCTCGCCCGCTCCCCCGGACCAGCACCTCCTCTCCCTCTTTTGCCAACCCCCGACAATTCTCTCTCTCTCCACGACTTATTCATCGCACCCAACAGCAGAACATGGTTCTCCGACAAAACATCAATCCTATAACGCCCGAATTCGACGACCTCGTCGATAAACTGCTCGAAAAATGGAAGATTCCGGGTCTCACCATCTCCATCGTTCACGGCTCCAGCACCTACGCCAAGGTATCTGTCTACCAGCAATCCCCTCCCCAATCCACCCCAGCACTAACAGTCACTGAATCTCAGGCATACGGCTATGCCTCCTTCCCTTCCACCCCGATGACCGTTGACTCCCTCTTCAGCACCTGCAGCACCACTAAAGCCTTCACCGCTGCCGCCCTGTCTCTCGCCATCGACGACAGCAAGTCCACCTCGACCCCCATCTCTTGGTCGACCCCCGTCTCCTCCCTTATCCGCGAAGACTTTGTACTTTCCACTCCCACCGCCACAGCCAACACAACCATCGAAGATATCCTCTCGCACCGATCCGGTCTCTCGGGCCACTTCGGCGTCATGGCCCTCGCCTATCCAGACGAGGACCTCCGCACCGCAGTCCGCAAGCTCCGCCACTTGCCTCTCGCATACCCCCCGCGCACGACATTCAATTATTGTAATCACATGTTCATGGTTGCATCGCATCTCATAGAGAATTTGAATGGGGAGGATATGGGCACAACACTCAGGAAACGGATTTGGGATCCGCTCAATATGACGGATACGTATTTTACTCTTGACGAAGTCAAAAGATTACCCGATGCAGCAGAACGATTGGTGAAGGGATATACATGGAACCCGGAAACAAACACCTACCTCGAGGAACCATATATGAATTACGCCCCGACAACTGGAACAGGTGCCATAGTGAGTAACGTCCTCGATTACGCCAAGTGGCTCCGCGCATTGGTATATCAGACCGGCCCGATCTCGCCCGAGGGTCACACGACGCTACGTTTACCTCGGACGGTAATTGCCCAAGCAGATTGGGACAATATGCTTGCCCCCCCGGGCGCATACCATCTATATACGATGGGTTGGTTCGTAGATTACTACCACGGGGAACAGATATACTGGCACACAGGAAGTTGGTTTGGATTCGGCATTATGGTTGGGTTTTTGCCCGCACGGGGATTCGCGTTTGCGATGATGGGGAATACCCAGAATGCCAGGATCGCACAGTTGGAGTTGTATCTGTATTCGGTTGATGAGTTGATTGGGAAGAGGGGTGGAGCAGCAGCAGCGGAGAGGGAGGCGCATATGGCTAGGTTGGGGAGGCAAATCCAGGAAATGGAACTGGGGTATACAGATAGTGTGGAGCAAGTGATTGAACGGTTGTTCCCCAGGTTGGAGACGAGGCTGCCTCACGCCCTGACTTTGGAAGCGTATACGGGGAGATATGAGCACCGAGCGTATGGGAAGTTGGTCTTGTGTGAGAAGGAAGGGAGATTGGTTGTTGATTTGACGGACCGCGTGTTGAAGAAATGCTTGCGGTTTGAACATGTTAGTGGTGAGTTCTTTGTGGTCAAAAATTATACGCCTGGAGCGGAGGCCGTGGACCCAGAATACATAAAGGCCGAGTTTTATGTTGATGCAAAGGGGGTCGCCATGGAGTTGGGGCTCGATTGGGAGCCGGCCCTGGGGGAGAAGATCTGGTTCAAGCGGGTTTAGTAGGATGGGGATATAGGCAAGGGAGGAGAAGCAGATTAATGACTGCCTCTATCATGGTCTCAATTCTACTCGCACGGACAGTCTCATGTGCAAGCCAGATTCTGGAGTATCCCAACCTTGGTTGTCGGTGACTATAGAATGAAAGGTAGGCTAAGTGATCAACAGTCAAACAACGAGGGAAGATTGCCTCGATGATGTCAGTCTAGGCGACAATGGAAGGGAGTATGTGTTATGCAGATGGGAAAACTCACCAAGGCTGACTGAGGACAGAAGCGAGAGCAGAGCGAAGGAAGTGAATACCATCGAAATTTCTTCTCCCCACAAATCTTCTATTTCATCTTCATCTCACTTTAGTTCCCTCCCTTGAATCCATCGTTTACCTCTTTCCCCATGCCGTGGATCTGTTGACCGCTGGTTTCCTTCATGTCACTCTTATCCCCCCATTCTCGCCTTCATAGATTGACCACCCTCCCAACTCTTAGTAGCTCTTATCGTTGATTTGCCCACGACATGCGACCCCCGGGTCTCACCAAGCGCGTTTTCGAACACGCCGCACTTCCTCCTCAGCTGCCTGGTAGTCATGATGAAACCATCGCCGAGGTGGAGGCCAGCCTCATAGTCCGCATGCTCAACGCAACGGACACCATGAGAGATTTTGAACCTGACTCAAATCTGTGGGACAATCTGAAACGATCTTTAAATGCTTGCAAACATATCCATGTAAATGGCTCTATCGACAAGGCACAGCTCATACAGAGTCTCCAAGAGATCAGCCCAGAAAACATGGTCATATTGCATATCAGGGAGCAGAATGCTGGCTTACTGATAAGGCAGGAACTGAGGTTTGTCGTGCTGCTCTAGAAAGGTCGGTAGAGACTCACTCCTTTAGTAATGACGAACAATCTGTTGTCTTCGAGGCCTTTGAAGCCTCTCCCAGGTCGGAAAATGTGTTAGCCTCTCAGAATGCGTTGTTGTGTGATTTTCCAGACGCCGCAGCCGCTATGCCCCTATCTCGCTTCCAGAAGGATAGCTTCATTGAGAGTCTCGCCTCGTTCCTAGTGCAGGCTAGCGGAGAGTTTATCGAACACTTTGCCCCTCGAGCTAAAAAGGCAGGAGCTTCAGTCGTGGAAACTCGGAACACGGTGGATCCAGCCCTCATACGTGAAATGCTGATTACCTTGGTTGAAGGTGTGGGCGAGCCGTTGTCTCCTCCTATACTGCAAAAGCGTGTCAGGGATGAGGTGAACTGGAAAAGGTCCGAGAAGCCTTGGAGAAGAAGCCCTTTTTGGCTCGTTCTTCGAGTCTGTATTCAGCGACACCTGACTCTAGGTTGTTCGCCATCGGAGGGTCGCATAAGGTACAAGTTGCTCCAGTGCCTGTTCCACGCTCAGTTGCTCCATGACGCAGTGGACGACCTCAGCATTGAAAGCTGCCATTTTATGCGTGCTAAGATCTGTCGACGGCTCGCCAAGCTTGAATCAGAGTTTGAAGGTGTACCTTCCTTCCTTTCTACCAACTACCGCAACCTATTCGACATGGTTGGATGTTTCTGTGAGGAAGAGATCCGGAAGGCATCAAGTCACATGGAACGCACATGGGATACATTCAAGAAATCCACAATACGACAGATACCCGAACTACCGTGTCACGCCAGTGAAGGGGACTTGCGCTTGACTTTACCTAACAGCCTCCCATACCTGCAGAGTGTGCTCAGTAGCCACGCCAAACACATTGCAGGCCAAGGTAATCCGAAGTCTCGGAAGAACCCGTTCTATGACACTATGGCAACAGCGGCGATATCACATGCACAGGTATTCGCACAAAAACATTTCGATTTGGCAGAATGCGAGATGGGGCTTGAGACGCTGGCAAATTCCACCCCCGTTTCATGCGCAGAAAACTGTATACGTCTAGGCAGATCAATTCTTGCGTATATTGACAAGGATCCGCTCTGTGCCTATTTCCATACCATCGAACAAAGAAGCCTGATGGTACTCTCGGTTTTCGAGGCCTGGGTTGGCATGGATATGTCTGCCTTGGCCAGATTTCCCTTACTGAAAGACTATCATTCCGGATTCCGTCCGGAAATTCTCGACGTCCTCCATATTTCTCGGCTTCGAGATATGGAAAGGCTACAAAAGGTGCAGAGATATCTGGACACGCGCCAGAATCAGTGTCGCTTGATTGCGAAGACAATATTTTCTGATCCGTGTAAAGAGTGCTTTGCAGTCCACTTCTTCGATACCGAGGACGGCATACCACTGCAGAAGCTGAAATGTGACATCGAACGGGCTTCAGATATTGCAAAGAAAGCCAAAGAAAGGGAACTGAGGAAATTGAATGCAAGACATGGAGAGGTGGACAAAGAGATGGCTGCTCTCACGTGCTGTTCCAGACCTAGACGTTTGTGCAAGACATGCGATTGCAGATATTGCGTGTTGAAGCGGGAACGGAAGAAGCTGCGGATTACGATCCATGAGGACTATCTCCCTCGAAGTGATTCTGAGTACCATGATGCGCAACAAAAAGCAATTCTCCTCGAGCTTGCCATGCCAGAGAGTTTGGCTGTGTATCGTGATGTTACGTGGAAGATTGCCAGCTTGCTTGGAACCGATCCCAGGAACTCGTCATCGCGGGACTCACCCAAAGCAAAGCTGAAAGATTACCAGCAATTGTGGAGTTATAGAAAGTCTGGGATAAGCATGGCGCTTAGCCTAGCATCAACAACAAAGTCCTTCCGAGTAGCGCATTATAAGAAGGTCAAGATTCCGACCTCTGAGTCGCAAGTCCTCCTGCCACTCGGACTCAACTTCACATACTATGACTGCGGCCAAGAAAGATGGTGTAGGGAGCTTCCGGGAAGATATCGATGGCGCACCTATTTGGACTGGACATCTCCGTGCGGAATCTTCTAGGGGTCGAAAACAGGGCAGAGTTCGGAGCAGATGCTAATGGTCCAACCTCGTATGAGATCTTATCCAGCCAGACACGATGCCCACCACGGTTGACAGTGCATGAATTTATGGCCTATCAAAATTTACTGGCTGGTCATCATAGACGTTGGCCTTCAATTTTGCGTGAGCTCGGCTCATCAAACCTGAATTTCAACTTGGAAGAAACCATGCATATCATGAACTATCTCAGCCTTCACAGCGGCCCAAGAGACACTGAGCTTGATGAGCGTATAAATCATGTTCTACTTCGAGATCCCCATCTCGGTAATCGATTGCTATTACACGTTGAAGAACATCTAGACAGCATCTCGCGCAACTGGCGTGAGACATACCACATGGAACTCCTGGTGACAATCATTCTACGTGTACTCTCGGTGAAAGAGCAGCTCTCAAAGCACACAGCTCGACGGCTTCTGAAAAAGGCTCGATCCATAACACTACATTGGCTTCGAATGATACGTCATGAGATCCACACGTCAACTCCGGATGCATGTGATGAAAAGCTAACGCTATATGCTCTTGTGGGGTCTTTGGCTTGCAAACGAATGTGCTTTCCTGATGACCTCGAGGACACAATTGACCATGGAGAGTCCTTCACTGCCTATATAGAGGCGTCAATTATGCTTCAGGACAACCTCCCGTCAGATAAGTCGAGCCTACCAAGTGTTCTGCAGGGAATGCTAGTCCGTGACCTGAACAGAAGCTTTGGCCTCAGAAAGGTCCTGCGCAGCGCAATCGTGACATCCCCGAGTGGTTTGGAAGCTGCAATTAATAATGTTTGGCCCCAGGATGCGGGTTGCCCGCGCGAGTATGGAGCTTGGACGTCACTAACTCACATACACGATCAATGGATCGTGTCTAGAGTGGCGCCAACCAAACACACGGATGCACAGGTTGTTCACTATAATATCCTCCAGGGATACCTGCTCATTAACAACAAACCTCTCGGTAAGTTACCGAATGAGCTCCAGGATGCGCCAATTGTCCGACAACTTTTTGGAAACCAGAGCTTTTTTGCCTATCCGTCAGCATTGCCCGCAATGACATACAGACTTCGTTCCCTGTACAACGGGCACGAGATACACCTCGGGATGCGAATGAACAAAATCATTATCCGTGCTCGAACTCGGGATGCAGTCCTTGAATTTGTTGATAAAAATGTCTTTGTCAAAGACGGAGCATTCGATGTTCCTGCACCACTGGTTGAAGACTGTGTTCATTGGCTTAATCTGACCACTCAGCAATTGGAATTTCGGGGAAAGCCCCAAATTTGGATTCCTAACAGACCAGGAAACTGGATCTTGGACGTGGCGCAGAGACGTGCAACTCGCCGTACCGTGGCTCTGGTAGACCCCTTTGGTCCGCTCTCTGTGAAGGTTATGAAAATTTTTAGGGATTTCGAAGAGGCAAAGCATATCACTGTCTTCCAGCCAAGCAGTCACAGAATAACTGTGGAGTTGAAGAGGATGAACCTGAGCTTCACTGTGAATCAAAAGGGCCGCCTTTTCTCCAAAGAGTTACGTTGTGAGGTCTCCCTAGATCAAGACGCGGGGACTTGGTATGGGTTAGAGAGCATGCTTATCCTACAAGATGTGCATAACCCATCACTGCGAAGTATCGTGGTTCCTCTTGGGCTGGTCAAATCCCAGCGCAACGGGCCTCACGTGTCTATCCAAGTTGTAGGGCCAGATGGGACTTATGGGCGATTCTTGATTGATGATGTTGTCGGCCGCGTTCAGTGCGCGCCAGAGCCACTTCTGATGTTTACCAAAGCTTTACTGCACGCTTATACCTCTTTTGTATTGCCTGACCCTCTCACTAGGAGAACAGGAACCGAGGAAGCATTAGCACTGCTGTCCTCCGGGACACTTCTACCTTGGGCCGCTCTAAGAGGACCACAACTTGAACTACTCTTGGCTATTGCACATCTCTCACCAGGGCGTGTGTACTATCCCGATCATCTGAAGTGCCAGCAGATGGTACACTGGAACCGTGACTTGACGACCACAATTCAAGATGACAATCTTCAAGACGCGGTTGGAAAAGTTTTCAACAGGCTGAAAAGGTTGGGAATCTTCAATAGTGAGCCATATCAGCCACCCAAGCTTGACGTCATGGATGTTCATTTGCGTGCGAGAGCCTCGATTCGCCGCCAATGTTACGCAAGGCAATTTACCGAGTCAGAACATCGAAGCAATCCGCCAGATGACAAGTACACTTGGAGTCCAGCCCGGGAGGGAAAAGCCACAGAAAATGTCTTCGAGGTCGTCCACTTACTGGACAAGCAGCCCTCGTTCATACACACTACTCCATCAATCGCGTCGCTCCTTGAAGTCCCCATTATTCAGGGGTATAACAAGCCATTCAACCAGACAATGCTCACAGAGCTACTTCGCACGGATGTCGCGCAGGAATGGGGTCCATTGATTCACTCATTCTGCAGACCTCGTGCTCCCTATATGACTATTGACCGCATAACTTTCATGTGTGGAGTAATGGCCTTTGGGTCTGTGGATATGGAAATTCTGCGATCGGTCGTGGCATTGGCCTTGGACGACCATTTCCCGTTATTGCCAGTGCCCGAACACCAATGCTATAGTGACTTCCGCCAACACGAAGAGCCACGCATCGAAGAAGTGGCGACGATCATACGCAATAGTCAGACACCATCCATTGCAAGTCAAATAGGAGGAAGCGCGGAAGAGGTGGACACAGCAATAATCGAGGACCTCGCCAAGCACATCGTGGCTCAGTGGCCATGTACTGACCCGAGCTTGGATGGCCTTGGGAGCCTCCCTGATGCTTTCAGGGCAGTGAAACTAGTTCGATCGGAGTGGAGTCGCTTGGTGAGAAACGGTGATCTCTCCCGGCATCTGGCCTCAGTCCAGACTCTGCTCGATGGAAGATGGGCAAAATCGAACCCCGAGCGGTTATCATCGATTCGAACGGAGAAAAGATGGATAGGAAAACCCAGTGGATTTTACCACGGTCCGTCGCTTTCACAAAACCTTATGAGAAAGGCGGCGACGGGTTTCTCTTTACAGTGCGACCGGAAATACCCCAATCCACTACCTGGCCGCATGGCCAGCAGTAGCCCGGGAAATGAGACCAGGACAATGACAACCCACTTACCTGATCATGAAGAACTCAAGACTATACTCGGACACATGACAGCTTCTCCAAGTGCAATCCGCAGGGAATACGCAGAAGACCTCCTTGGAAGCTTGGAGGCACTGAGAACGCACGAGCAAAACAGGTCGCATAATTTTGTGCCGACTGATGTTCAGCGAAATGTTGACATTGAGAGGGCAAGTGTGGATGAACATTACCACGCAATTTGTGACTTCCTAGCTGCAAACGATACACAATTCAAGTGGCTGCATCTCGGTCAGTTGTGGCCGTGTTTGAGCCCGGCTACCTTACTCCCAAATATAAGATCCACAAGTTCCATCCGCTTTGGACAAGGTATGAGAGAAGCAATTGTTGGATATGGAATTCAGATCACGCATTTGCAACGTCTACTTCGCATGGCAGATGCCCGCAAGAAGGAGGATGCTCGGCGGTTCAAGCAGGAAGAACAAAACCGAGGACACGGTAACTGGAGTCCAGAGAAGCATACCGACTGGTTGCTCTTTGAAATCGACGCGAATATCCTCATCCGAGACGAGCAAATTAGTGTGGCTCAAGTGACAATCTCGCCTGCCTCCCAATCAAATTCCGTTCTGCAGATGAGTATGGGAAAAGGTGAGCATAGCCGAAGAATCATTTCAATAGACTAACAACTTCAGGCAAAACCTCTGTAATCTTGCCTATTGTCGCATGTAGTGTTGCAAATGGAAAGGCGTTAGCAAGGCTCGTTGTCCCTCGAGCACTATTGTTGCAGACAGCTCAAATCCTTCAAGCTCGGTTGGGAGGCTTGGTGGGCCGTGAGATATACCACTTACCTTTCTCTCGGAAAACACGTTTGGATGAGACTACGATACAGACTTACTGGCATCTTCATCGTGACTGTCGAGACCAGAGAAGTATAATAATTACGCAGCCAGACCACATCTTGTCTTTCAAGCTCAGTGGGCAGCAAGCATTGGCAGATAACCAGCTCGAGGCCGCACGTGGCATGATATCTGTGCAATCATGGCTTGACAGGTATTCTCGCAATATCGTCGACGAATGTGATTTTACCCTGGCTGTAAAGACCCAGCTTATCTATCCCAGCGGCACCCAGCTAGCAGTGGATGGTCATCCATATAGATGGAAGGTACCTCAGGCGATACTGGGCTCTCTACAAGCTTACCTCCGAGAATTGCAGGACTCCTTTCCTCAAAGCATTGAGGCTTTCTCCCGGCCATCCGGTGGGTTCCCCTTTGTCTATATCCTGAGACCCGATGCTCAAGATGCTTTGCATGAACGTCTAGTTGCTGAGGTTTGTGACGGTGGGATGAATTTCTTACCCGCTATTCACGGGGAATCAAGGGATGCGGTCAAAGAGTTTCTTCTGCAGGGTGTCGTCAGCAAAGGTACAGCTGACGTCGCGTATCAGGCTTTTCAGAGCCAGCCTTCGTCAATCCATCTTCTTCACATAGTGCGTGGGCTTCTGGTGCACGGAATCCTCTTTCTTTGTTTAAGAAAACGTTGGAATGTGCAATATGGTCTACACCCCACACGAGATCCCATTGCAGTTCCTTACCATGGGAAGGGAATCCCTTCCGATCAAGCCGAATGGGGCCATCCAGACGTTGCGATAGTGCTCACATGTCTAGCATTTTACTACACCGGTCTTACGGTCGACCAGGTCCGGCAAGCGTTGCGCCGTGTGCTTCAATCTGACGATCCATCTAGCGCGTATGCACGCTGGACACACCGATCGACGTCGCTTCCCAAGCCACTCCGTCAGTGGAATCTGATCAATGCCGATGACGACGCCCAGCTACGGCAGATGTGGAGCCACCTACGTTACGAGCTCGTTGTTATCAATGATTATCTCAATGACTTTGTCTTCCCCGTGCACGCGCGACAGTTTCAACATAAACTACAGGCCTCGGGATGGGACATTCCACGGTTGGCGCTGAACCGTTTAGATCCAACGCTTACTACTGGATTCAGTGGAACGAATGATAACAAGAAGATGCTTCCTTTGTCCGTCAAGCAACGGGATCTACCGGAGTTGTCTCATACGAATGCTGAGGTTTTGTCTTATTTACTTCAGGCGCGGAACAGGAGTTACTTTGTGGCGGCTGATTCAAGATTGAAAAGACTCTCCGAAAGAGAATTTCTACAAAGATTGAAGGCCCTGAGGATTCGAATTTTGATCGATGCTGGAGCGCATATATTGGAATTAGACAATGAGGGTCTAGTTCGTCAATGGCTCAGTGTTGACTACGAGGCTCCCGCTGCTGTCTATTTCAATATCGAGAACAGGGCTTCTGTGATATACCGCAACGGCAAGCAAGTACCACTCCTTGCATCGCCATACGCGGAAAACCTATCGGATTGCTTAGTTTATTTCGATGAGGCTCATACCAGAGGGACTGACCTGAAACTCCCGGTGTCAGCACGAGGTGCGCTTACTTTAAGCTTGGCCCAGACGAAGGACCATACAGTCCAAGGTATGTGTCGAACCATTGGAGTACACATCTTTGATGTGGAAGCCTTCGCGCAAGCAGTGGGGACAGTTTCACTAACTGACATACCAGCCGCTATGAGACTGCGACAACTTGGGGACTCACAATCCGTTATATTTGTCGGCTCCCCCGAAGTACATCAAAGTATCCTCGATCACACACAAAAAACAGTGCAGGAGAAGGTAGACTCTAGTGATGTCATCAGCTGGCTTCTGGAGCAGACATGTAAAACAAATGAGGAACTTCAACCATTATACCTCGCTCAGGGCTTTGACTTTTGCAGACGTGAGCAGGCCAGCGTGAGCCACCCTTTGCATCCGACATCAGGAAAGCAAAAAACGGCCTACTTGAAAGCACTACTACAGACTGAGCGACAAACACTGGACCAGCTTTACGGACCAGTCCATGATCAACAATCTACTTCCAATGGGTTTGAAGGAACTGGTTTGCTGCAAGAATTCTGGGAGGAGTTGACGCGGCAGAGACAGGCACAGACAAGACAGGTTTTAAATACCACTTCTGCCTTCGAGGAGGTTGAACAAGAAAGGGAGTTAGCTGTTCAGGTTGAGGAAATACGGCAGCGACAGGAACCAATCGACCTCCCGACGTACACGTTTCCAGGTTTGAATTCGGACCTTTTATTCTTCGCCACGACTGGGTTTTTACGGGGTGATGATTGGTACAAGCCATTACTCAACGCGCTTTGGAACACGGAGGTGGGACGGAGCAATGGCATCAACATACGAGACACCAATGTGTTGCTCTCCAAAGAATTCACCAAAACTGTCCGCGTCGGACCCAGCCCCGATTTCTGGCATCTTGACTTCCTGGTATGTACGGCCTGCGAACATTCGAGATTCGATGGAGATATTAGTGTTCCGAGCTGACTTCGTATCGTGCAGCGCCCCGTACATTGGATCTTGTGGAGTCCACAGGCCGGTAAAGCTGTTGTGATTATTCCGGAAGAAGCGGAAGTCTTGATCCCGATTCTGCGTAATGCCAACCCAGGGATCAGCTACCTGATTGTCTACGCGGCACCAATCACCAAGGAGATGTTGCATTTTGACTCATTTCGCTATTACACAATCCCGAAACTCGAGACTGATATGCCGCCGTCGGTGAGAATGGACCTTGGAATTCTGGCCGGTCGATTGTATTTCAAGTTCGAAGACTATAGCGGTATCCTCGAGTCTGTTCGTCCCCGTCATAAGGTGCCAAGTGAAGAAAGTCAGAGCTCAGGAACTGGACAGCTTGTGAAAGCGCCAATCAAATTCTTAGAGGAATGGTTTGCCTTGACGCGCAAAGGTCAAGACTTTACCTACACCCCGATGGGCTACGTCTGCCAAGGTCGGAAATTGAGCAGTGACCATCCGTTCTTCATGCCTAGCAACACTTTGGGACACGCTCATCATGATGGAATGAGTACTCGTACTCCTCCAGGCTCGGATAGTGTGAGCTACCAGAAGGTCAGTGATCTTAGTGACGATAGTGACATGAGTGAAATCGATGAAGCGATCTCCTGACATGATCTGACTTGTGTCATCATGATAGGCTTTCCGAATGTTATGGCATTTGGTGTGGGCTCTATTTTGGTTTGCTGTTGTTCTGTTCGTTTTGTGAAAGTCAATAGGCTGGCCTTAGTTCTGTAGTCTGTCGCGGACGTCTGGACTTTAATTGGCTATGAAGGACTTGGTGGTTTCTTGGGTCACAATATGGGGAGTAATGTATTTAGTTGAAATGATATCTCCACCTGCTGATCTAGGAAGCAATTGTAGAAAAGGGTCATGCATGCATAAGCAAGATCGCGTAACTGAATTACAACTCAAATCTTCAGATCAACTCCATGAGCATCCCAACCCAGCTCCAGTCATTAACATCATCAAAAACCTCAAATAACCGGCGGCGGAAGCGACTTCATCGGACGATACGGACGAGTATACAACCTCAAGCAACATCGACATTCTACCGTACAATGCCCATACACACCTTGACTGCCCCCTCCTCAGAAATATCATCATCATCATCATAACCCAACCGACTCTCTTCACAACACCCACCCCTATCCGCACATCTCGCATGCTCTATCGTCCACACAAACGGCCGTTCACGAATATCCTTCTTCCCCCGAATACTATTCCAAATCCCCCCATTCATACACTCCGGCTGCTTCGACATCATGTCATCCAACCCCGCTCTTCTCTCCCAGTATAGTTCGAGCAAACGCTGTGCCTCCTTCTTCGCGAGCTGTTCTCGGTCTTTGTCTTCCTGGAATGGTGGGATTCTGTCAATGAGGGATTTATCTGGGCTGTTGGGGTCAAGCTATGTGCCTTTTAGGATTCGGTTTCGTCGTTGGAGCAGCGCGATGGCTTGCTTCTCGGTTTCTTCGTAGAGTAGGGTCCAGGATTTGGTTTCTTGGTTTGTTGGGGAGGTGGAGGATTTTGGTTGCGAGTCCCAGGTGCAGATTGCGCGGAGGAGGGTTCGTTCGGGGTGGGGTTGGGGGAACATGGTGGTTGGATTTGGTGGGATGGATGTGGTTTTGGGAAAGGGGGGCTAGTTGGGGAAGTAGTTTTGTGATGGTCAGAGGTCAGTTGTAGGGGTTGAGATGGGGGTGAGGTTGGAATGAGGATTGTGGGGGAGGGATGGGTCATTAGCGAGGAATGATGGTATTCTTTCGTGTAGGATGACGGGGAGTTTACTATCCTTGCCGGTAGGCAGGCACGGGTCACCTGACACCTATGGTTTTGTTCTTTGGTCTGCTCTGGACTTTCCAGCCCCATAGCTATATGGGAGGACCGGGACCAAGTTTCGATCTAGTGCGGGGTCAGAATGAAGCATGCGTTTAATTCTATCGACGGTGTGTGATTCTACGTGGTGGATGTGGACACACGAATAGCACTCTAAGCAAATTTGCGTACCGCAGAGAAAGTCAAATAGAATGCCAACGCAATGCTGGTTCAGCTTGGGGAGAGAAGCCTTGTGGAGAAATTGTATGCAAACAGAAGGATACCTGCGTCCTCTGTGCATTGGAATTGTATGATACTATACCGTGCTGAAGATATACCATCCATAATCTCACTCCAGGGATTGCAACTGCTCAGCTGACATTGCAGCTGGGTTGAACCAGAAAAACAGAACCCGGTAGCCTTTGGTTCCAATGACCAGAATGTTGTTTTTTTGAGTCCATGCATTCATTTATGGTCGGTGTTCAGGTGGAATCCAGATCCTCTTTTGTTGTCCGAGAATCACCCAGCCATCAGCGATGGAGATCTGACATTGCTGCGAAGGTTGGGCATCGTCATACGGAATTTCATCCTCAACAGTAATCTTCGTCTTGGCCCAGTACATATTCTGCTCTAGAGATTCTAGGGCTTCTTGGAGTTCTTCGCCTGCGAGGCCCTGCAGTGCTGACTTGACCAGATTGCCGGTTTTTGTGTTCCACACTTCGACATCCCAGACTGGCACCGCGGCTAGAAGCCGACTGCTCCGAGAGAAATGGATTTCCCTGATGTGCCGTTCATACTGATAGCTTCCACATCCGTTTCGTGCCACGATCGACTCTCCTGTCTGGATATTTCGCACTGTGACACTTCCGTCATCTGAACCCGACGCTAGCAGCTTGTTTTTCGGTGAGATCTTCACTGTGTTGATGGAATGGCCCATGTTGTCCATAGTGCTTATAAGGTGGCCAGTTTCGGCATCCCAGATTTTGATGGTGGAATCCCTTGCTCCTGTCGCGACCAGAGAGCCATCGGTGGAAAACGCAACGGTTGTGATCAATTCCGAGTGGTGGTTTGGATTATCGGTGAATCCTCCAGGTGCGATGGCCCATAGATGGATTGTTTTATCCGATCCACATGATGCCAGCAACCGGCTGTCTGAAGAGAAGGTTACCTCTTCTATATGCCCTGTATGGTGACCCTTTAGAGTTTGATAGATCACGCCCATGTCTGCTTTCATCACTGTGATTGAATTGTTTCCTGGGGCTGCAATGTAGTTGTTGTCCGGTGAAAGAGAAAATATGGAATACTGATCTGCATTTGGGATAATTTGCTTTAAGCTCCAGTCGTTTATGTCCCAGATTATGACGCCATCTGAGCGAAAGCCTGCAAGCAGGGATTTATTGTCAGTCGAAAACCTGACCGTTGTGAAAGAGTCCAGACGCTGTATGGTGTGGTGCAATGCCCCGGTTTCCATATTCCAAATGATGATATGTCCCCACATGGCCGAACCAAGCAGTAGGCCGTTGCATGAAAACGAAATGCTGGTGATTTCTTCGGATGGATTGAAATTCCATTGTAAATTCCATGTAGTCGAACTCTTCTTCCACACATTGACCGTATGCTCCGATGAGCATGTTAGCATCTGGCTGTCCGGGGAGAAAGCCGTATCTGATATCCGACACGACAAGTCGGCAGGGCGCAGTGTCTGTGTCCGGTGCCATTTCTTTGTATCCCATATATGAATCTGGCCTTCGGACGACCCTGAGACCAAACTCTGCTTGTTCGGAGAAAATTCAACGCGCGTGAGGTGGCCCGAATCATACCCGTGTTCAACTTCTCTGTGTAAGGCCCCAGTTGCTGTCCCATATCTTCACATTCTTACCATCTGTGCCCGCCAGGAGCCGATCGTCTGGTGAGAAAGCTACGGAGTGAACACCGCTTTGATGTTCGAGGATTTGCAACAAACATCCCCAGTTCTCGTCCACTTGTGTAGGTTTGCAAATCCAGGAAGGAAGCGAGCCCGTGCTTCGCACCAGACTGTTCATCGGCGTAAGTATAAGTGCAGAAACGTAGAGCTGCAGGGGAGCCAAAGTCACGACAGGGAGATTCTTGAGGATGAATCGTTTGGCATCAATTAGATAGTCGGCCAATTCGGGATCTGCATGGAACTACATCAATAGTCAGAAGCATGATTTATAAAAATTGCTCATCCAGATCCTTGCCTCACAGCTTCTAATGATTGCAGCACGTCAACAACCTCGACTGTCTCTGGCAGGAGCCCCAGCAAGGCCATGGCCTCAAGCCAGTGAATAAAGTGAGCTCGTAGGAAATCAAGAATATCTCTGGGTAAAGTAATATTGCTTTCCTTAAGATGGTACACCCAGGACTGGCAGCTGTAGCGGATAGATGATAGTGGATTATCTGTTGGAGGCTTCACCTCCTGCGTTAGAAGACCATAATGTGGCAGCATATATATATTCTCTCTCAAAACTTCGTCAAGTCCTTCAAGCGATCTTTGGAGGATAGAGGTGTGAAACCCTTGCAATGATATATTGCGCAGTCGATAGTGATGTTGGATGAGCCAATCTTGAGCTGATTGATGGATCAGATAAACGGTGTCGCTGCGAAGAGTCAAGAATGATTTACAAAGGATAACAGAGTCCTTCCCTGCATTCATACCCGTCTCTAGCCCGGCGAGATGCTCAATCTCCAATAGAGTTAACGGGCGGCGTGCCAGCATAGCCACGGCGAGAACGTCCTTGCATTCTTGGTCTTCTATTCCCTCAAGTAGAAACCCATAGAGTTGGTACAAATGATCGGGGATCTGGGCCAGAATTCTTTTCCATTTGAACTCCGGCGACTCTTCGAGTTTCCGGATAACCAATGAAGCCCAGATGAATGTGTTGCTTGCGCGCTCGCAGAGTTGGTCTTTTATTTCAACTACATGTTCTTTGTTTGTGGCACGCTCTTGAATATCGGACATCTTTCGACTGATGTACGCGTTGATCAAGGGTGAAAGAATGCGATCATCTAGAGTCAGCAAGCGTGGTCTTTCCGATGCCTTGCTTGGCATGCTTGCTGGAAGCTCGTGCATAGGCCGGCTTGAAATCAGCCATTTGACATGGGATAGGTTATCCATGTGCAATATTCCATCCAGGAAGTTCCTCAGATATCTCCTCGATACTTCATCGCACTCATCAATAGCATCAATCACAACAATCACCCGGTCACAGTCGCTCAACATGTCGATCAAGATATCTTGCCAAGTAAAAATCGAATGCCGATCATATATAAATTTGTCCCCTGAGGAAGAGAATTTCTTCTGCAGGTGTTGTAGCAACCCTGGCTGTTGGCAGAGGAGCATCCATACCAGGCTCTAAAGGACTGCTGCTCCATTGTTCAATTTGTCGTCGCTAGATTGACAGAAAAAATAGATGAGCACTGGAGGGTCTCCACTTGCAGTTTTCAGTAAGCAAGAAGTTTGGATCTGCTTGATAGCCCCTATCAGGAGCATCGTCTTTCCTGTTCCAGCTTGCCCGCTGATCCATAGTCGTCTCGGTGCATCCTGTTCCTCCCATCTGGAAAACCGCCTAAACGCATCGGTTCTAAAGGTCCATGCGTACAAATCATCGATCGGCACTTCCTTGCGCTATTGGATGCTCCGAACGATGTTCTCTGGGTCGACGTGACTTATAGCGTGCAGACGGCCGTGGAAACTTTCAATGTCCTTCTGTGTCTTTTGATCCATGCTGATATCCCTCACTTTATCATTCAGGCATTCCAGTTTATAGAGACTCGAGTCTCGAAGAAGGTGGTCTTCTGCATCCTTAACGCCTTGCAAATCCCTACTCCAGTCGTCGAGGTCCAGTATTCCACGGGCCAACACGAATAGCTGTTTTTTATAGTAGAAGCAGACGCTCTTGATCTGATAAAATAGGAGGGACTGGTAAAGGTCTATGATCCTAGCTTCGATGTCCTTGCGGATTGTCGTTAAAGGACCCTCGTCACCGATGCGCTCTTGCCTTAAAAGTTGGTCGGTGAAATTGGAGTACCATTCAATTCTGCTAACGACATAACCCACACTATTGTACAATTCTGCGCCAGCTTTGACTGGCTTGAGCAATATCTGGTAGCGGATATTGTTAGCCTCTACGTGCTTGGAATGTCTAAGGTTTTGAAAACGCACTTACATCCACACTTGAAGATATGATTGCCCAAGGCAATGCAGTGTGCGTGATTTTTGTCATAGGGATATCGAGAATGTTCTTGATAGCTGTGACAACCTCGAGTTTGCTACCCAAAAGCTCACCCGCTGCTTTGTATCTTTCGACTTTCTCCAGACCCAGGGCGACGAGTTCTTTCATTTGCTCTTCTCCGAGACCTTGATTAACTTCGTCCCTGCCGAGAAAGACTGTGGAAAGTAATTCCTCATATTTCTCCATGTATTTTGCTTTCTTCTTGTCGGACTTTAGGTCGCTGTAAGCCTTTTCCCAAAGAGCCTTGTGAATCGAATATGAAGTCGTGGTGGAATGAGGCTCCTCAGAGGTCGTCGCGGTTCCTTCCTCTCCAACTGGCGTCGAAATACTGGATCTAGACAAAGTGGCCCCACTAGGATTGCGTTGACTATTCGCTGATTCGATGTCATCAGTAACAGCCGGCTCAACCGAGGTCGGCTGGCTTGCTCCATCATGAATAGGACTTGCAACGTTGGGTTCTGGAACAGTAGCGTCACGAAGTTCATCCCCAGCACCCGGAGTTCTGGTGCCGTTTGATAATTCTGAACAGCATTTGGGTTTTGCTTCGGTATCTCCCTGAATAGTGTCTTTCTGGGAACTCCGATGGTTTTGAAACCTTTGAAAGAGTCTGGTAAAACAACCTGCTTGCTCATCGGGCGCCATTGTGTGGTTGACCTCCACGTGATATTAGGGGTCATGGAATTGTAGTTCTAAGACCCTCCTCTCCGGAGGTTTTGGAAGGGCAGTGCCCAGTATACCACATCTTCCCTCATTGTGGAATGATAAGTCAGATTAGGAGTTTTCCCGTCACAAGTGAGACACATGTGTCGGGCTCTGACTGGCTATCAGGAACTTATGTGGAACGAACGGCTGCAGGTGTTCTGCAGCCAGCTCCACCAGGCCACCGAATCAACCAATGTATGGAGTAGGCTATCTTTGTATGTCGGACAGTCGGACATGACATGGCCCACGTGTTCGACGCCAGCGCGCTTAGTACAAGTGTCGAAATTTTGCTCAGACCCTCGAAGTATTAGGCCGGGCGAAAAAAAAGCATCTTCTTGATTGTATCCCCGAAAATTGGAACCGGCTGCCAGGGGTCTGAGGTAGGAAATGCTGCCTAGATTAGAGCCTGTATACGCGGGGAAATCGAGGTGATGACCGCTGGATAGTTATTTGGTCCGGTTAAATCGCGAAGCTGCCCCGCGCCAAGAACATAAGGCCTCGCTACAGCCACACGGGCGGATGCGACAACCACACCTTTCTCTTCCTCTATCTTTCTCATTAGACAGCCCGCCGTACAAAAGTCTACAATAAAGTCTTCATAAGTCGATAGGCTATCATATCAACACTCCTACGAGATTATTATATTCCATCCAGGGCCTTACTCACAGTCTCGCGCAGGGCAGGGCATCCGATAGAAATAGAAACTCTCCGACGGATTCAATTCAAGCGGTAAAGATTCTGCTGGTCATAAAAATTAAGCTTCTATAAATAGTGATAGGGTAGGCGGATTTAGGGGGTGTGGCTGTAGCCTAGGTTGCCGGTGTGGCTGTAGCGGCTCCCATAGTCCTCCTATCATCCATCAGTTTGTATTGAACATAAGGCTCGGCTCAATTAATCACGCTCTCCAATTTAAGCCTAGTCTTTCTAACATCCCAGTCCTACTGAGGCAGTCACATCGTACTCCATGAACCTCGGCACACCAAAAGCTGTTAGCATCTGAACTCTGCCCAAGTTCCCCCGCTTATCGTTAGCAACATTTACTCAGCGCCTGCGAGACTTATTACTTGTTGACCACCCCATGCGAGTCTCGCAGGCGCTGAGTCCTTCGCTCCATCCCTCGCTCCATCAGTATTAAGAATGTCCACTCCAGACCGACATAACGGACTACAGTATCTGCCTGCGATACCATTCGAGACTGTCCTCACATATGTGGATCTCGAGTCGATCAAGGCACTGCGTCTAACAAACCGAACGCTCGCCGAGAAGTGCATTGGACCCCGCTTTTTAAAGTCCATCGAACATCCTACTCTGGACTTCTCGCTGCAGAAAATTCGTAACCTTCTTGTCTTAACTCGCGATCATGTCATCAGCCAGAAGGTTCGTTCTCTGGCATTCTTCGCTACAACCATAGATTCTTCAAGATTGGAGAAGAGCATAATATCTGGAAAATACATTGAGCGGGTATCCTTCGGGTTCAGGCAATCGTATGAGAAGACTAAGGAGGTGTATACCCCCGAGGGACTTTCAAACGCCAAATCCGACCTGATCTGGCTTAAAGAACAGGAAGAGGCTAGAGACAAGGAGTCATCAAGCGAGACGATCCAGCTCCTTCAGCTTGTGTTCAAGCGGTTTGAGAATTTGCAGTCTATCCATTTAGACGGCGCGGTCATCTACAGACGTACGGACAGAGGATATCCTTCTAACGGGAAGTGGTATTCGTTTTGGTTACGAGCCTGGCATGTTTTCACGATGGTTATGACGGCGATGGTGCAAACAGGGGTCTCGATGAAGAAACTCAATTTCTATCGCGGGACTCGTCGGTGCTGCATTCCAGCTGGTAAAATCACCGCCTACGCATCAGGTCTGAGCCAAACAGAGCTAGAGGTGCTCTGCAAGGGCCTGCAATCGCTCGAGCTCAGCATTTCGGGGGAGATAAGCGATGCTTTTGGCCTCGCCAAAGCAGATCCACCATGGGAATGGGACGAGGAGGAACCCCCGGTCAGACCATCTGGCTCACCGATGGAACATTTATTCTCAGGAGACGATCCTCGGGCCGCGCTAGCAGATGGGACACCAGGAATTACATCCCTTTTTCTCAAGAATGCGTTTGATCTCCGAGAGCTCAGCTTGACTTTCCGTCGTACCGTGCCACCAGGTTCGAGCTTAATGAACAGCTACGACGGTATTATTCACAGTATCGCCCATGACACTCGGTTTCCGATGCTGGAATCATGTTCCTTCGCTGGATTTCCGGCCAAGATGGATTCGATTCTGCTTTTCCTCAAAAACCATTCCAATCTTCGTTCGTTCACGCTGCATGAGTGTTATCTGACTACTGGGTCATGGACACCGATCTTTGCTCATCTGGACCGATCAATGCCAAGGCTCGAGAATCTCAGCTTCTCCAACTTATTTGGTAAACACATGCAGAATCTGAGATATGCGCAACCACTGAGGAATTTTGGGGAATCGAGTGACAACGAGCAGGAGCAACAGAGCCACCCACTAATTGGCGAGCGGGAGGGTGTTGGCATGGTGGTTTTGCTGCCAATTTGGGACACCGATGAGCCGGAGCACCAGAAAGAGTTCCTAAGAATGAACGGGAGAGCTGTGCACACCAGAACCTTCACCCGCGATGAACTGAAGAAAGGGCTTGTGTTTCGGCCGCTACATCCAGACGGAGGTCGGCCTCTCGGCTCTCCTCACTATACAAACTGGTATCATCGACGTGAGGACCAATATGGGCTTCTGAAATAGTCTATGCCTGTCCTGCTCGGGGATTTCTGTGGAAATATTTCTACCATCGGATATTGATCTTCTTCTTCTCTTTGCAACAACAAGAAAAGCATAACACTCTCATGCCAGAGCACCCCCATACCGAAAAATGGATGTTAATTATTGATATGTCAAGGCCCCGACCGCAAAATGGAGTAAAGCTGGCAACTCATACGTATACATATACAGTAGTTACCAAGGACGAGATTCGGTATACCGAACCCTACCAATGGGTTACCAATGTCCTGATGGGACGGTTTTCTCTAGCCCTCAGTCCAAGACAGATCCAAGCGTAGCTTCTGGTCTTTCTGATGATATGGGCGACGAGCACAGTCACGACGTCCAGACGCGCCGTGCCGTGGCGAGATTGAGCCCTCTGTCGAGGTCGTCAGCGGTAAGTCGCGAGGGCTTCTTAGCCTTTTTGAGATTGCCGTCAATGCATGCATCAAAGAACACCTGGTCCAAAGTGTTTGATGCCATGGTGTAGGTAAGATGGAGATCGTGTGCTATAGGTACGTTGTCGGGTCGAAGAGCAAACCACGCACTACCGAAGAAATCTTAAATTGATGCCTGAGGCCTCAATCAGGCTTCACTGTCAGCATATTGTGACTGGGGCATTAGAGTGTCCCCCATTTTTCTGGAAGACTAGGAAGTCTCTGTGGAATAACCTCAGGTCACTTGCTAGTATCAGGTCACTGGTATGGGCTACTTCGAGGTTATGATGCGCGCAATAGGACACATTACTCCAAACACACCAATTTCGTCTGACTACAACCCGAGAGATGCCATTTACCCGATGGCCGCTATGGCGCGCTCCCTGCCGCGTGAGTCTATGGCCGTAGCCTCCCTGGCTCGCCTAAAGAACTTCCAGGCTGTTGAATTGCTTTTGAATTCAATTAACTCATATTGTAATCATTTTTTCTACCAAACCACAGCTCCCTCAACTCGCAAAACCCTTCACTTGGTCCTCCCGATAAGACCTCGGAAATAACCATCTCCGGCAAGTAGTCGCGTGCGTTTTTTGGCACGTCCGAATCCTTCGCTCCTGCGACTGCGCCTCGGTGTGATGCGTACCAATGGGCTTCGTCGCCGGCTACGTCGAGTCGGACCACATGCCGTAACCTACTTCCTTGGTTGAATGATGGCTGTCAATCTTTCTTCGGCCCTGGTTATCGCCGTCGGGGTTATGCCTTCGTCCGGCAGCTGTTTATTTGGCTCTACGCTCTACAGGCGTCTTTTGTCCCCATCTTCGGCTTATCTTGCATGGTCGGAACGGAGAGTTAGCCGGGAGTTCCTGGTGCTGACACTTGTGGGAGTTTGTGAATGCTATTCCTTTGCCAAGTGCGTATTCTGCGTATCGAGTGCATAACACTAGGTAGTCCGTCCGGGAATATCGGGATAGCATCGTATTTGCCTTCGAGGCCTACTCGTCTATCTGGCATTGATTCTAATTGTGAGGACGAGTTTCTTTGCTACGGTTATTATTTGACCGCACTTACTGCAGTAGACGCCAAAACACTATGACTTCTACTCTCCACTCCTCGGGTTACCGGACCCGGCCTGACACCACCAGTACCCATTGCGACAACCAATCCTCCCAAACCACAACAGAATCTTCCAGACTACTACCTACAACACAAACCATCCCTGCAAACCCATCCGATCATGTGTCCAACCCACCGCATCCCGGTTGGTCGCCCTACTTTAAATAAAATTGCGGTGGGTTTACGGCGCACACAGCAGCCAATCGCCACCCAGCCAGATGAACCTAACCGTCTAGTGTTGATAAGATGTTAATGAGATGGTGAATCATATCAAATCAGAACAGCGAAAGGTGTCACTGCCCGGAGTCCCCGAAATTAGCCTTCCCGGGAAAGCTTAGATTTGCTTATCGGGGCTGCACAGCCCCCGCGATAAAACCCACTTCTATAGAACTCACATGATGTGATGATGAGGCGGATTGAGGGGTAACAGGGATTGATGCGCGGAATATGGATTCATGGGTGGTGATGGGATTCTCTGTGGTGGTGGGTTTGGGGGTATATATTGAGCGATCGGGTCACTGGAGTTTGGGTTAGTTGAGAGACAAGCAGAGTGAATCGGGTTTGTGAGTCAATCATTGGAAGCTTACCACATTTTAACATGGCATACAACACCGGTTCGCAAAATCCCGGCTTGGACTGGAAGTTCCAGTGCATGTCGGTCCTTGATGTCAAACAAGCAACCGCGAAGATCAAGCGGAATGAAGCGAGTTACAAGTTCCAGTCTGGAGAAATCGGTACCGTCTCTCGCATCGACACCAACCAAGTTCCCAGCAACAATCCCATCGAGGACCACATGGCCACGGGTAAGATTGACCTGGGAAAAGGCGGTATCTGGCATTGTTGGGCTATATACGACGGACATGGGTGAGTAGACTTACTAACCCTTTCAAAGTAAGTCCTCACTGATACAATCAGCGGTGAACAAACCGCCATCGTGCTCTCCCACGCCCTAATCCCATACGTGGAACGCGCTCTACGAGCCCATTTCGAGTCCTCCCCTGAAACAACAATTGAGGACAGCATCATCACTGCTTTCAACACTCTCGCCGAGGATATATCCGCAGATGGTCTAGCTGCCCTAGAAAGCGCACATAGCCATGCCGAGGTGCAAGCCCGTCTTGCCCCAAACTACGCTGGCTCTTGTGCTCTTCTCGCGCTATACAACCCATCCGAGTCCATGCTCTACGTGGCTAACACTGGTGACTCACGCGCCGTTCTCGGGACTCCAGCCGAGTCCGGATCCGTCCATGGGACCGTCGTTATGTCAAATGACCACGCAGCGGCCAACGAGGCCGAGGTGGAAAGATTGAAAGCACTTCACCCCGATCAAGATGATATAATCACTAAACGTGACGGCGACTGTGCCCGTTACGTCGGCATTGCCGTCACTCGTGCGTTCGGAGACGCCAGATGGAACTGGCCCAAGGAAGCTATGACCAAGTGGGAAAAGGAGTATTCTGGAAAGCCTGCCCCGGGCAGCGTTACCAACCCGCCCTATCTCGAGGCCACCCCGGAGGTGAAGAGCTACAAGCTGAAGGGTGGGGAATTTCTGATTCTCGCATCAGATGGTCTTTGGAACCACCTGACCAGTGAGGACGCCGTTGAGGCCGTCAGCAAGTGGGTGAAGGTTACTAAGGAGGGCACGCTAGCGGAAGTCGGTTCTGGCACGCCTTTGGCATTTGGGGGTGAAGAGACAAGCCCTGATCACGCAGAGGGAATCTCCTATTGGGACCCTTGGCAAGTCAAGCCGGAATGGTTCGTTTATGAGGATGACAATGCTGCTACACATCTCGTGAAGAATGGCTTGGGTGGAGCGCAACGACAGCTGTTCACGGGAGTTTTGACGGTTGATACGCCTGTCAGTAGGACGATGAGGGATGATGTGACTGTTCAGGTTGTGTTTTTTGATGGTGCTTAGTGGTTGACTTTGGCTGTTTGTTGGGTTTCGGTTTTTGGTTTGCTTTTTTTGCGTCTTTTGTGTGCCGTTCTTCTCCTTGCATTCACAGACCTTTCAGTCCCATGCAGGGGATATATTTCTTCCTTATAGTGGCGGTCACACCATGCCAGACTGCGGCACACATTGTCGATTTGCATTTGAAGCTGCAGGCTTTGATAGTCCTCCGCAGCGGTGCCCAAATGAACATACTTCTCGTCCCTTCAAAGGGCGCCATTGCGCCCTGGACAAGACCTCTCCAACTGAATATTGGACATACCAAACTGGCAGTCACTTTGTAGCTGTAGAGGTTCCACGATCAATATCTTTCGAGTCCTTGATCAAGATTATGAGGGAAGGAATAGCCCCCCGACTTGCAAATCACTATCACGATTGTTCCCCTGAGCAACTAGGATCCCATTGTCGGATTAATGGCCATTGGCCACACCGAATCACCCAATGCGGTCTTGTCAACATGCCGACTTTCTGAGCGACAAAGTGGAAACTGTGATGTTCTCTTACCGATGGCACTCTATTAAACCGACCGTCCTGGAATACCGATCCTTGATCAGGTCACGATCATGGATAGGGGGCCCTGCATCATAATCTCGCACAAGAAGATACTCCAGTTTGCATGAACCTCGGTTTGCTCTTTCCGCTATGCCGCCATTACTAGCGATGGACAAGATGCCAATGATCATACCTTTTTTAGAGACCTCGCCTAAAGTGAAGAGCTTCGATTTAGTCATAGATTTACAGGTACCTAGTCCTCGGAAGATTTATCGGTCAACGGAAGTTAACCGGTTCCAGAACTTTGGTACGCTAAAGCCGAAGGAGTGGGGGATCAGCGTGAAAGGGATCTCAGTTTCCCGAGCAATCCGCAGCGTTGTCGGGAAGTTGAGGTTGTCAGGGGCATTATATATGACTGATTGCGCTATATAGGTACCCTATCTCCGTGACAGACTGGCTCTTTATGTCAAACATGATTTCGCTCATGTTGTGCCGCCGGGGAAGTCCATTTTTACCTTATGAAATCAGTTGAAAAGCTTGTGCAAGCCATTCCTCAACCTACCGAGAAGGGCCCACTTTACCGATTAGCTTGTGAGGCTTGGTCTGGTAGCGTGACGCTGGCCAATGGTACCCACCGGAAGTCCATGGATCTGGAAAAATCTTCCATGGGCTAAGCTTCTTGTAGAAGATCGGAGTCGGGGTCATCTGAAAAGGCGGCTGAGAGGTGGATCTGAGAGAATTTCGATATCTCAGCTTGATGCCTGTCCCCAGGTATACCTATCCCCAGGTCAATTTTGCCATCAGGCTGAAGACTTTCAGGTGGCTGCATCCCAGGGACGTGGCTCTCCACGAATGGCAGGATACGCCAGATCATCCCAGGTCGAAGTATTCGATTTGAATTCCATGAATTGTGCCTATGGCGCTTTCTCTTCAGCTGAACATCCAGCCGCTCCATCGCAGATACAAAGCCAAGAGAATACATCTCCGGTTCTTGTGGGATGGGTCCGATCAGTGCATGCTTCTATACTCGGTCCATCTTCGAAGCATCCTCTGTGTTCTACTTAGCTGATTAGAACAACGGGCCTCCTGCTAGAGTCTTAGTTGGATAATATGGGTCGAACAAACAAGACCCCACTAGGATCGCTGCTCTATCTCCCACCCGGGACAATGCAGAATCCATACAGAACCTAGCCGAACTATGGCCCATAAGACTATCGGCTCAGAGCGACCAAATTGTGGGCCAGAGATCTCGGATATGCTCGCGAACATGTTGTCCGTGAGACAGCGCACCCTCAAAGCTGTAAAGTAGGCTCTGTCTCGGGAGCATACAAACCGCCCAAACACCCTTCTTAGTCTTCCACTCTTCAAGCCATTCTCCAGTCTCATCTCCTCGTCATGAAGTTCGTCACTGCTTTTCTCCCCCTCATCGCCAGTGTCAGCGCCCACTGCATCCGCAGTCCGGTTGAGCATCGTGCTGCCGATGGCCTCGCTGACATCAACTATTTCAACTACACCAACCTTGGTAGTCCCCTGAACTGGTACGGGCTTAAGCCCGAGTCCAACGAGGCTTGTACCAAGGGCAAGCACCAGTCCCCCATCGACATTTCCACCACCGCCATCAACTACACCTCCCGGAGCGCGATCAAGCTCGATCTGCCCACTGCTGATGGTGCCAAGTTCGAAAACCTCGGCTCTGGTTTGGAGGTGGTCTTGACCAATGGATCCCTCACTGCCAACGGCAAGGTCTACCCTCTGGCACAGTTCCACTTCCACACCCCCAGCGAGCTCCGCATCAACGAGGAATACTTCCCCATGGAAGCTCACTTTCTCTTCGAGACGTCCGGTACGTTTAACGTCCGCTTTTCCTAACGTGTATCCATACTGACGGGTTGTCCATATAGCTGGCGAGAGTGCTGTTGTGGCCTTCTTCTTCCAGCTCTCCGAGTTCGGATACTCCGTCCCTCTCTTCGACTCTGTCTTTGCCCACATCGATGACATCAGCGAGGCGGGTACATACACCACGACCGGTGTTCTGGACTTTGCCGGCCTGACGGCTCACTTTGCTCGTCACGGTGTCTACCAGTACACTGGCTCTCTGACTACACCTCCCTGCACTGAGGATGTCGCCTGGTTCTTGAGCACCGAGCCCCTTCCTCTGAACGTGCAGAGCTACAACAAGGTCAAGAAGATCCTCAAGTTTAACGCCCGCAATACTCAGAATGCCTTGGGTCAGGATAACCTGCTTGAAGTTGCGGCGGGTGAGTTGAACTGATCAAAATGGGAAGCTTTGAGTGCCGTTAGGTCCGAAGGGTTGTATTATATCGAGATATACTGTAATGATGATTATGATGGTTGTGATGTCTACTTAGTCAGTAATCAAATTCATCACTGAGCACATTCGGACAGAAAGTGTTCTTTCCATAAACATAGAATTTGAGACGGAGGCTTACGCTAGCTCAAATAAGCGTAAGAAAACAACAACCTCCTCAGCGAGGTAATCACGGGTGCCAGAATATCTCCAAGCCTTTGATGCTGCTCGTCAACAAGCGCATGCCTAGGCAGGATTTCACGCCGGACATGGTTTTGACGTGACATATCTCAAGCGCTTCCATCATTATCGCAAGTTTCTATCTTCTCTTGAATGACGGAGTACTTGGAAAACAGATAGCATATTGCGCTTCCCAGAGGCAATCCGGGTGATCGGCATCACAGAGAGGCGTTCCGACAATCGATCGCGTGTTGTGCTTGGCGCTAAACCCCGTTTGGACTGCGTGTATACTACACAGTACACACACCAAAGGCTGATCTCGACACATAGAGACTAACTCCACGTGAAAGGGATATTTTTCTGCCTGGAGTCGGAATCAACTTCGGTCAGTGCACGACCGAGCACAAGCAATGACATTGTTCTATCTCCGGTCGGGTTATCAATGACGACATTTCCCCGCGATGTGTCTAGCGGGTTGTGCTTATGGCCCGTACGACGCGACCCATCTCTGAGGGGTGTGCTTACCCCGGTCTCGCAAACTATCGTAGGAGACGGACTAGTATCTGATATGGTCATCTCGGCTTGCTGGATTGCAGTTGCGTCGATATTAGGATCGAGCAGTGAGGGGTGGTCGCGCACGAGCGATATGCTAGTCAGGGTAATCACCCGTCAAGTCCGAGATTAAAGACGTGACGCAGCTGATTCTTGCGCATTATGGCTGAGGAGTTAAGCACAAGACCCTAAAGGAGAGTACTAAAAGCCTATGTATTAGTAGCGATATTAGACTACTAGTATTAACGCTCTTGAAATGGGGATCAGAGGGAAGTCATGCCGTCAGCAGTACACAGATATATATCTCGGGCCGTGGCTTAGACTTCCGCACAGTAGACTCACTTGGCCTGGAGAAGATATCGATATTAACAATAGCACTGTGTAAATGATGCCGAAGTTGAAAAAACTTGGGCAATCCTAGAAGCAGGCGTGGAAATTCAATGGTAAGGTGTTAAACACGGTCGGGGCGGGCGACCTCGGAGCCGCAAGCCAAACACTACCAAACAATGGAACTCCTCGGATGTCTCTCCCCATCTCCCCTTCTCGTTTCCCTCTCACACTGGACTACGGTCGCAGCCTATCTCCCCAACTTGCAATCCCTGCTATAACAGATGCCATCCCGACCCACCCGAGCTGAAGGGCAACCCGGGGGAGCCGGGGCAAAATCAGCTCTCCCTTCTGACTGGCCCCCCGGCGCTGCTAAACTGCTTTCACTCACCGGCATCCCCATGGGGAGACCCCGACCTGACCTCTCTTCCCCATGGCATGATGACCACCTCCATTCGACCATTTAACAGTTGCAGCTAACATACCTTCTCGTCTCATCGCCCCATGGTTGTTGTCTCATACTGGGCTAGTGATGGTGACGCTCAAAACACGGAGGATGCGTGAGTCACAAGTGGGCCCGAGATGGCGCCGACCAAAAGCTCCCCTCGGACTTGAATACCTGGATAGGTCGGGACAAGAACCTCGGTGGCCTACCTTCAACAGTCGCCCGGACCCTCGTCTACGCGAAGGATCCCGTGGTGACCACGCAGAGCCCGGAAGTGAACCACGCAGCGTCACACGAACCCCTCCCTGCGACCGGGAAGGTTCAGGCGCTGATCAATTGGGCGTCCTGCGCGAGCCAACAAGACGTGGAAAAAGCAAGGGGCTTTTAGCCATGGGGCCGTAATGGGTAGAGGCATGCAAAGTGTCATTCCACGTGTCGCGGAAGCTAACCCGGCGGCAATTTCACTGGTCAGCAATTGGCAAGCAGTCCCATCGAAAGAGCCCAACGGTCTTCCGATTCTGATGCTCAACCAGTAGATGATGGGTTGACCAACCCCGGCTGAGTGACGGCCTGACTGGGATGCACGGAGAAATCCGGCTAAACTGGTAGCTCCCTGGTTGTGTTCCCCGTCACTGTTCCTTCTCCATACTTGCATTTCTGTCTGGGGGATGTTCCCTCCTCCATGCTTCCCCTCTTTTCTCCCATCCCCGCAAACTTACTGGATCCTTTCATACCCCTCTTGTCTGGCTATCTCAACCATGCGATGTGAACTTCCCACCGTATCATCCGGCTCGGGCTAGCGCTTGCCAAGACACGCGGGCGTGGCCATTCCCAGGCCGTCCGCCACGAAGCTTGTATGCAATCAGCGGATGAAGTCCATCCCGGCCTCCTTGATGCCGAAGCTGGGCCGATGACAAACCGTGCATAATCACGGCCCCCATGTCATCCGACTGGCCCCATGGGGATGAATGACATCCTTGGGGTAAAGGGATTCTGGCACGCCTTACCAGACCCAGCTAGCCGGGGAGCCACCGGCGAAGTCTGGCTAAATGAAGTGACCAATCATCGGCCACTGAGTGCAGCTCGTGGAAATTGCATGACATCGATGTCGTCGACGAGCAACAGTGGTCTAGTATCAAAGCGGGATGGCTTAAGCGGAAAATCAAACAGCTGCTCAGAAGAAAACAAAAAGCTGCAGCTATATGCGACAACTAACAGACGTTGCGTCCTTGGCGAATTGCTTTTATGTCGCGTGTTCCCGTGCGATCGTCTCTGCCAGGTTTATATTTTTTTTTTTCACTCTCACTGAGATACCCTCGTCTTCACTCGTCTCTGCTCTTGATTTGCTTGCTGTTATTAGTATCTTTTAGGAGGATTGATTGCCCATACAGCCATCCAAAATGGGCATGGGTGCAGGCGCTGAGGCCGTCTCCGGCAGGCGTGCTGAGCTCGCCGGTAACCACGTCGGATGGCGTGGACTTATGAGCAGCAAGAAGACCTTTGCGATTGCGCTTTTCGCGTCGCTAGGTGGCTTCGTCTACGGATGTATGTGATTGATGTGATAAGCTTTCTAACATTGGCTGATGACCTTGACAGACAACCAGGGAATGTTCTCGGAGATTCTTACCATGTCGTCCTTCATTAAAGCTGTATGTCTCGTCCCTCCTGCAGCCGACATCTGTCTACCCCATCTAACTTGACAAGACCGACGGATATGCAGCGCGGACCGGTCTCAAGCAGGGTATGCTTACGTCGATTTTGGAGTTGGGTGCTTGGGTTGGTACACTCTTGAACGGTTATCTCGCCGATGCTCTTGGCCGTCGACAAACGGTTGTTGTAGCGGTGTTCATCTTCGCCATTGGTGTGATCGTCCAAGCCTGTACCAAAAACGCCGGCTACATTTTCGCCGGTCGGTTTGTGACTGGTCTGGGAGTTGGTAATTTGAGTATGATTGTGCCTCTGTACAATGCCGAGTTGGTATGTCGGATCTTCATCGATATCTGTGCTACCACTAATGCGTCCAGGCCCCTCCTGAAATTCGTGGCTCCTTGGTCGCTGTGCAGCAGTTGTCCATTACCTTCGGTATCATGGTCAGCTTTTGGGTAAGTTCTATGCTATTATTTATGAGGAATTGAAGCTAATTAGGGTCAGATCGGTTACGGTACCAACTACATTGGAGGTACGGGTGCTGGCCAGTCCAAAGCGGCATGGGAGATTCCTGTGTGCATCCAGATTATCCCCGCACTAATCCTGGCAATTGGAATGGTTTTCTTCATGCCCCAATCTCCGCGTCACCTTATGAATCAAGGCCGAGACGAGGAGTGCCTGCAGACTCTTGCCCGCCTGCGCAATGCATCGACCGACGACATTCTGGTCCGCATTGAATATCTGGAGATCAAATCACTCCGGATGTTTGAGGACGAAACAGCGAAGAAGAAGTACCCCCAGTACCAGGATGGTTCATTCAAGAGCCGCTTCATGATGGGCCTGTACGACTACGCGTCGCTAGTGACCAACAAGTCACTGTTCAAGCGGACCACTGTTGCGGTATGCTAGCACGTCTCTACTCCCGGATGTTCTCACTAACATCTCTACAGTGCCTGGTCATGACATTCCAGCAATGGAATGGAATCAACGCGATCAACTACTACGCGCCACAGATTTTCGAAGGTCTGGATCTTGGCGGCAACACTACCTCGCTGCTGGCGACCGGTGTTGCTGGTATATTCGAGTTTGTGTTTACCATTCCTGCTGTTCTCTGGGTCGACAACATTGGTCGTAAGAAGATTCTGATTGCCGGAGCTATTGGCATGGCGGTCTGCCATTTTATTTGTGCCGGTCTCATTGGCTCGTACCAGGGGACGTTTGGGGAACACAAGAGCGCTGGATGGGCGACGGTGGCCTTTGTATGGATTTTCATCATCAACTTTGCCTACTCCTGGGGTATGTGGCCCGCCACGATGGCGCTTCTTCATGCTAATAAATCCTAGGTCCGTGCGCTTGGATTGTGGTGTCGGAGGTCTTCCCGCTGAGCATGCGTGCCAAAGGTGTCAGTATCGGTGGTAGCAGCAACTGGGTAAGTGACTCTAGCTTCGCAGGCTACGAACTACATTTCTAACGAATTCAGCTGAACAACTTTGGCGTTGGTCTGGCCACGTCCCCCTTCATCGCGGCATCTGCTTACGGCACCTTCATCTTCTTCGGCTGTGTCACAGTAGTCGGCGTACTTTACGTGTGGTTCTTTGTGCCCGAGACCAAGGGACGTACGCTGGAGGAGATGGACGAGCTGTTCGGCTCTGAGGGCATGGCAGCCGAGGACGAGGCGCTGCGGCAACGGATCGACCGCGAGATCGGGCTGACAGCTCTCCTCCACGGGGAGATCATCGAAACTACCGATAAAGTTCCCGAAAAGGCGGTCCATGAGGACAATGTGGTTGTGAATCCTCCCTCGGCATAAGCCGATCCGAATGACCGCACAAACAGAGGCTAAAATGGCGGGCGGACAAGGCAGACAGACCCCGGCCCCCGAGCCCCAAGCAGACCACTGCACGGGCATCACTTTGCCCTCCCTTTAGCCGTAATCCAATAGCTAATAACCAAGCCTAATAATATTCTCACCTCCAAATACCCACTTAGGCTATATTCCCCTCTGCAGCTGAACGCGAGGCTTCGTCACCCTGCCCAACCACTCCTCCGCGCCCAGAACCCCAATTCCGTAGTCCATCCCACCATTGGTCTATTCCTCCGCGTTCGGCCCAGCCCGCCCCATGCGGAGGACCAATCAGGATCACCCTCCCCGCGCACATCGGGACACTTTGTCCGGAGAAAAGCCGGGGACAAAATTGAAGTGAACGTGGTTCGGGGGAATGTTGACACGATGGGTCGGTCATGTGGTCTAGCACGGGGGTCAAATAGGTAGTAGATCAGCTGACACTGACACTGACACTGAGAAGGGGGAAAAGTGAAGCCGTAATGTTTTTTTCACCCTGGTCGATGATCCAAGAACCAAAACTAAGAAAAATAGATGCAAAGAAAATAGAAGGCTACCGGAACAGTAGTGATTAGCAGGATTAGATGTTACTGTACCTAACCAAGTTCAGCTAAGGAAAATAACCCGGAAGTTGTTGTTCATCTGGCTAGGGATAATAATTTTGCAAGGTGGGAGACTAATATCCTTGGTGGTATTCCGGTTGTGTTTGGTTAGATGAAGGGAAAGAATCATATCAGGTAACAGTAATTAATGGGGTTCCTGAAGGTAAGTACGCAAAATCGAGTTCGAGGACGGGGATTGTGTCATTGAGAAGATTTGGACCATGTAGCCCGACAGGACGGACATACCACCTAGATAAAGTATACTTAAACCAAATTAATAGTAGCTTCAACGCTGAGCTCCGCATCAGATATACACTCAGCGCTATCACTATCCGGCTTGACATCTTTGACAGGATTAAAAAGGATGGATGGCAATTAGACGCGTCCGTGTTGGGATCCGTATTACAAGTATCATTATCAGCCTTGACCACATCATACTCAGTCATGGTGACTCAAAGACTTACCGATACGTCCCCAATTCCATCCCTATCCCATCCCAAAAATGTCCAATATAGCCGACTGGGCAGATTCGCTCGACATGACCACGAAACATCTCGAAAACGAATCTCCCGACCCGCCGAGAACGGACTATCCGCAGTGCTTCCACTCCGACCATTGACCCCGGAATTGAACCAGCGATCTACAGTTCTAGCCGGCAGATCTATGTCCGAATAGATAGGATGTGGGACCGACACTGCCTTAAGTCCATGAAGTAGAGCCGTTGATGCGGGGAATAGTTCCGAGCCCATGTGCCGTCCGGCAAGGTTTTCCTCATGCATGGCTAAAAGCAAGGCACGGGAAAGGCGATAGTGGGTGATTAGTGAGGCCCTTCGGGGAGTATTCGTTGGATACCCCCATACTTCGTTGCGAGTGACCCATTTGGTGCCGATTGGGTGGAAAATGGGGAGGAAGGTGATGAGGTCGGCATCTTCCCCGACTTCCCAGTCGTAATTGTCTTCGTGTGCATGCTGCGTTAGTGGAGCTGAACCGAATGGTTGGAATGGCTCTCGGAGATCAAAGGGTGCGGGGCCCCATACTGCTTCGTCTTCGTGGTCTTGAACGTAGGCTTGGAAGGATATTGCGTGGTCGCCATGGACTTCTGGGATGTAGAAGCGGGCATTTCGTTCCCAGAGGCCGCGTCGTGGCTGTTGGCGTGCGAACTGGGCTGTCCGGTCGATGAGTTCGTAGTGATGTCCGGAGAATCGTGTGTCGATCTCCCAGTTCCAGATGAAGTCGAACTCGGGATGATTGAGGGCAAATCTCTGGACGGAAAGCCATTGGGAGTGGTGAACACTAGATTTATCAGCAATGCCCTGGTGTTCATTGGAAAACCGAGACACACTCGGTAACACTCCTGTCAAGATCAGGACAGTAGGAGGCCGCTTGTGGGGAACTTCAGAGCACGGTCATGTCCCAGAATTCTTTGGGAACATTTTCCCGCAGGACCTGTTGATACACGTCCTGTTGTTCAATAGGTATGTTCGAATTCCTGACATGCAAGAACAGAATGACTTTGTACTCTCCTCCTGATTGGAGAGATAACTCTGTGACGATGGATCGAATGACATGGACATCATTTTTAGTATAGTTTCTCCCCGTATAGGTCCGAATAAGAACCGCAGTATGGGGCTCAGAGTCACTATCGAAAGCAGCCTTCCAGACTTGACTGAACCGGCCGGCGTTGCGTTCATAATATCGGTCCTGTAATTGTCCCCAGTTGACCTGATCCCAGTCCACTGTTGTTGGCTTCATCCAGTTTGTGTCCGATGTCTCGTTTTCTCCAAAGCCGTAGGCGCCGTATCTAGTGTAACGATCAAAGGATAGTGCGCCATCGAGTCCAACAGCGTCGTAGGAGCCGAGCATAGCTGCTGGATGATCTGCAGCAAATTAGCTGCCTTTTTCTCCGGGTGCTCGCGGGTACTGAGAGGCTGACTGTCGTACCTTGTCGAATCCCCACGTAAGCCCCAACTTGGTCATCCAGACTCTCATTCAGCAGACTCCCTCGAGGGCCTTCGAATGGGCTAAACGGCACCGAGTGTAACTCATTCCATTCTTTGCAGTTGTAGACGGGGTAAGGCCGGTATATCCTGGGTATAGCTGGGGCATTCTCTCGGAATCGAGGGTCCTTGGAGATGCCGGGGTTTCTGTAGTTTTCTGGTGCAGGTATTCGGTTCGAGGTAGATTGGAACGTTTTGAGAACACTACAATGACGCAGCAGTCAGAGTTAGTGAGAAGTCTGGAGAGGCTTTTGGTGAGGGAGAAGACATGCCGTGGATACCATGATTGCTTTCCCTCGTATTTCTGCCAGTATGTCCTGATTGTTCGCTGCTGAGATACTCGATGAGCTACAAAACACACTGCGACTTGTGGAAACAATAGTGTTACTCATACCACGAGGGGAGAAAAGTGAGGTCTTCTTGCGAATATCGTGACTAGCAACAATAACAGAAGAGCTCGGAGAAATGCATGCCGGGTAACTCTGCGATTCTATATGGTCGACGTACTGTTAGCGATCAATAATACATGGTATGCGTTAACAGCATGGCGAGGAAAGGAGACGCGGTCAGAGGTAGGATCCTACTTGTATCCTCGATGGGAAAAGGTGCATTCTGCCAACATTTTCCGCAAGTCAAGCTATTGGTGGTCCAAGCTGTGTTTCTCAGCTGAGAGACAGATTCACTGCAAAGAGTCAAGGGCGGAAAATGCCAACCAAAAAGGCTATCACTACGTCCCTAGTAACGGAGTCAAAACTTTCATTGATGACAGTCGCGCCCCTCGGCCTCTCCGTATCCTGCTTTGTTTTGAGCCATCAGGGTCACTGACCGTAAAATTTACCCTCAATCCAACCGTGGAGACCATTTCTGATTACCGTTCGTAGCTTGATATTTGTCCCTCCATTAGATTGGCCATATTTCTTTGTCGTGGATGGATTCGGCTTTTTGGCGTGAACCCGGAATGGAACGGATACCATTGTCTTTCAGATTTGTCGAAGGCAAACCACGGTTCGTATTCGCAAATCACACGCTCAAAGGCCGGATTTTACTTTTCATTAATGCAGCTTGCCTGGGTTTATTCCCTGTATCAGCTTTCTGTCATGTGTGAGAATAAGACCACTTCAAGGGCTTCATGCCCAGTAAGCTCCAACAAGGATTGTAATTTTGAAGTCGGGGATTCACGGTAACATGATATAGACTATTTTGTGAGCCTGTAGAACGCAACCTATCTTACCAAAAGTAAACAGAAACCTCAAGAAGAAGTCTTCTTCCATATCATTATGCATACTTAGGCTATCACTACAATAGAATAAGTACATACGACCATAGGGTGTGGAGAACAGGGCTTCCCGTCCGCTCAGCCGTACTTAAGCCACACGCCGGGAGGTTAGTAGTTGGGTGGGTGACCACCAGCGAATCCCTTCTGTTGTATGTTTTTCTTTTTTGCCAAGTCTTTTCAAATGGGTCATGTTGTTGCTGTGATTGTGTACCAGTGCCCGGAGCGGCACTGCGGGAGATGATCCATTCATTTTTGTGGTCATACGGATGGAATTTCTCTAGAGTGACGGAAATCATCTCGGGGAGAGAATTAAGATCAATTGATGGGATTATGTTCATCATACATGAAATTCACAGTACGTGGTAGAGAACTACATCACCAGTGACCTGATGAATAGATGCTGCAGCCGGCTTACACAAAACCCTGGATGAGCTTTTCCAGCTGAACCAACCCATTGAGCTTCTCGTTTTCCGCCTGGTGTTCCAAGCATCGCGTCTTGTACGCCTTGTTGGTAAGAACGTCATCGATTCCCTTCTGAATCGCCTCCTGGCTCGGGGTTGCCGATCGTAGATTGACACCCACTCCGGCATACTCGCCTCGCATCGCCACCTCGGCTTTGTCCTCTATGTGAAGTAAGTAATTGTAACATGGCTGATGACCAGTGGTAGAATAACTTACGACCCTCTCCAGCCAGAACCATAGGCACACCATGCATGAGACTAGTTAGGAACCCTCCAAATCCCGCATTGCACACGAACACATCAGCATGCGGAAGAATGAGTTCGTAGGGAAGATAGTCGATAATCCTGGTATTTGCGGGAACCGTCACTCCATCCAACTTGGCTCCTTTCTGGCCTAAAACTCCAACCACCAGACAGTCATCTCTGGCTGCGAGGGCTTCAATGCTCGGAATGAGGAGCATGCGGTAATCGAGAATGAAGGTACCCTGAGAAACGAAGATGACTTTCTTGGGGTTTGCTCCCTGCTTGGCCTCGAGAACCTCCCCCCACCATTCAGGCACCGGGATCGAAGGATTGAGCGGTTTGCGCGGAGTCGCGCCAATGAATCGGACCTTCGGGGACAGGTCACTTCGGGGATACTCCAAGGTTTGATTATAGGGCACGGCTAAAAGGTCCGCACCCACGAGACAATTGTTGAAGAAAGGTTCAGTAATTTGCTCGGTTGCCCCAAGATTTGCGACCACCGCGTTGATGTAATTATTGATTTCGAGGTCCAACGTATCGGCGGCGCCTTTGTACATGGCGATGTTGCGGGCCCGTCCCTCTTCGCTGGAATCCGGCGGCAGGCCTGGTCCGAATGGGGCGGTGTCGATGCTTGAGACTGTTAGGGGAACTGTAGTGAATGAGATCACCGGAGGAAGCTTGTCGAAGCCTTTGGGTAGCGGCGCGCCCAGGACGAAAGGCATTGTCCCCATGGATACCCACTCCTGGACAATGACGATCTCCCGGCCTGGCTGCTCCTCGCGAAGCTTCTCCAGAACAGCTTTAAGTGACTTGCTGGATTCTGGAATCAAATCCAGAAAGGTTACCTTCATAGCATGAATCAAGCGGTCCGGGCCTTCAGGGATGGCGCGGATTTGTTCCAGCTTCTCATCGGTGATCACCGTCTGAACGGGATGGAAATTTGCCCCGGTTTGTGTGATTGCGTCCTGCAGAGCGCTGCCGGCAATGAAATGCACCTCATAGCCCTGTTGGCTTAGGTGAGTGGCATGGGGAAGGAGGGGGAGTGTGTGTCCATGCTCTGGGGGACAGGCGATGATCACAAGAGGAAGGGGCTTGGGGGCCATGGTGAATGTGCAGCAGTCTGAAGCGAGCTTGGAAATGAAAATTAGTGGGACATTCTGACATTTCTGTCATCGGGATCCTTGTCTTTATAAGGATTCCCTGGTCCCTTCCACGTGTTGTTGCGGTGTTGTTGCGGCTGAGATTCTCACGCTCGGAACCACCCCGCCTGTCGTTATCTGACTGGTCTGACGGTAAGCCAGAGCAGACCACGCCAGATTATTACGGCACTGTCATTAGCCGGCAGTCTGACTCAGATTTTAGAGATATCGCAAGCACCAATTGATTGACTACTATAGCCTGGGTATTTCTTTGAAGGATCAACCGTCCGACAGGGCTTGTGTGTCTGTGCAATGAGCCATGCGATAAGAGAAGGCTGAGTTGCCACGTGATCTATCTTCATCACCACGTCTTCGCCCCTGAGGCGTGGCCTCTACTTCATGGCCACGTATCTCATTCCGATAAGCAAGCGATGCAGCTGGGGTACCATTCGATTCAAGCAGCTACCATACATAAAGAGGTAACCCTAGCAGTGACTATATTCAATATTATCGCACGCAAAATTAGAAGCATAACGATTATCTTCCACCTATCTAGGCTTGTCAGACGCTACAACCCAGCATATAGATCATCATCAAGCCTTTATCTCAGAAATAACCTCCAAATCTCAGTTCTCATGTAATAAACCCCGAAGCTCTATAAAGGAAAGAGGGATATCCACGCTGTCCAACAGCAAGAAGTTCAGAATTTTCCGTCAAGTAAATAGTTTTAACAATGTTGTGTAGCTCAACGTCAGTTTGATTTCCATCACATACATCTCGTGGGACACGTGAAGTGAAGTTCATACCACACTAGCTGCAAGACCAGTGCTAACTCATACGATGTTAATAGGGCTGGCCACCCTCATTCAAAAGAAATCTCTTCCTTCCGTCGTCTAATGTTGATCTTGATCTTTGGGCTTGGTAGCATGTTATGCCCACGCAGCTCAATCACCCCTTCCTCCGGTAATAACACATTGAAGTCGTACTTCATTATGATATGGCATAAGATGATTTTACCAAAGGTGGCAGCATAGTGCCTTCCAGGACACGCCTGTCTCCCGTGTCCGAAGCCCAAATGATCTGGACTTGTCGTAGTAAATTGATAGCGACTTGACAAGGAGTCGTTTGCCTCTTTGCGTAAGTTAAAGAATCGATAGCCGTCGTATTTATCCCCATCCGCCCACACTGTCGAGTCCATCATATGCAAGGTTGAGACCATTACCGGTGTTGCCTTCGGGATGATCAGTCCGTCGGGTAAAACTACTTTCTCTTTTGCACGTCGCAGCATGCCGACTAATATACCACAAAAGTCAATAAAAGGGGCTCGTTCATGGAATTCGCCTTTTCAAATCACGTACCTAAGCCCAGTGGCCTGATTCTTTGACTTTCCTTCATTACACTATCCAAGAGAAATAGTCTTTGTAGGGATGATCGAGTCATTTTCTCTTTTCCCAGCACCTCAATGATCTCCCTTCGGAGATCATCCACCAGGTTTGGATGTTCAGATAGGTCACACATAACCTTTGAAAGCAGGTCCGTGGATGTATCAAGTGCAGCAAGAGACAGCGTAAATAGCAATGAAGTCATGTTTTCTGCGCTGCCTTTGCTCGCATCTTCTAGCCAGTCAAGCGCTGTGGTAAGCGAACCATCCTTTTCAAGAGATCCTCCCTTGACAGAAGCAGAGCCATTCTTTCTATCCAGCAGGGGCTGTATGTATTTGGTGGCTTCTTGCAACAGTACCATCGCCTTTCGATAGCTTGGAATGAGCCAGCGAGCCAGACGTCTCAAGGGCGTGGGCCACAGGCGCAAAATATGAGCCGCGATGAATGACTCTTCCAAAAGATCAAATGCAAGATCTAACCAGGCTGAGTCTCGACAGAGGTCTTCGTCACCGAGAAATCCTCGAGATGAGAGCTGGCCCACAAAATTACTGATGGACCGTTTCAGTTTGGCTTGGTGCCACTCTGCTTTCAAGTTAGTGATGTCCTGCCGGGTGGTCAAAGAAATTCATCGATGGGAGAGTTCCATACCGGTTTCTTCTCCCCAGTTATTATGCAAGGCTATAGAGGCTTCCTTGGAAAGCGGAGTGACGAGATTCGCTTATTTTGTTAGCTGAAATGTAGCCTCGAAATCTTGCATCGGATAGAATAAACTTACCAGTCTGGCGTGCCAATTTCGTTTTGACAGTAGTCTGTATAATCTTCGAGCTCAAGGCTATGTTTGAAAATGGCTCAAATCCCGGGATTCCTAAATGGAAGTCCTACAAATATATACGTCAATATCACCCCCGCTGTACGAAAGAAACACTCACGTCAGCCAGGAACTCGCCCAAATCAAGTCTGTCGTCGTTTCGAATCATGTCTGCATATTTCGGGCTCAGAATCAAGCAGAAATTGGCGTCTGTGTATAGATAAAACGCGTCCCCGCCCTATGGTCCGAATGTTAGTCTCCAAGCCAGTGATTACATCGACAAAGCTATTTCTCACATGTTTAAGCCCATGTCGTATCAATCCCTCTGGATCAGCAACGTATCGATTTTTGGCGTTGCCATAACCAAACTCGAACCATTTTCGGTCATTGAAAACAGGCATTTTGGATGGATTCCATAGTCTTTCTCTAATGCGTAGTACCAAAAACGTTATAACGATGATTCCCAAGATAACGCCTCCGACATTACCGTCGGAGTAGAACCGGTGGCTGGTATCCATTTTTTCCTTCGTGCCACTTTGTGTTCGTAAGGATTGTCGAGGTAGGTGAGGGAGCATGAAAATGACAAGTTTGTGCAGAGCCCAAGCTTATATTTTAGGCTCACCAATATGCATCCTGCCCCTTGACTTTCGCAATACTCCGCAAGTTTTTTTTCCTAAAATGGAAAATTCGTATCGTAGGTATTACCAATTACAGGCATGCTTTTTCTTCATAGGGCTGAAAAGTTTGTGTGGTGGGACAATCGCCCATGTGTACGTAACCTACTCAGTTGCCGATAACCATTTGAGGGCTAGCCATTTGAGCTTGTGATATTCCCAAATTAGTGTATAATAAACTTTGCAAGAAATGCTAGAGAAAACTAATAAGCTACCGATCTCTGCAAGATCTCTGCGATGTTCCTTGGCGCTGTGGGTCTAGAGTGATAGGCATCGTTCCGTTTACTTGGCATCCGGCGTGATCGTGAAGATCGCTTGGACAGTTAAACCACATTTCCGAAGGCTCAGCTACGCCATGTGCAGATCGGAAGTCCCCTACAGCGGGCGTTTTGAAATGCCCTTTCGCCGCGTATCAACATGATTTCCATGGAAATTGGCGGACGAAGCACAGAGACACGGGACGATCATGTAGGTCTGGTAGGGGTTGGAAATCCACTATTCTGTATGATAGATACGAGGTTGACTAGACACCTGCCCGGTAGAGTAAAGCAACGGGCGTTCCATTTCCTTCAGTGGAGCTGCAAGACCTCGGCTCTGGAGTGCGGGATTTGACTCTTTTTCTGGGCTTTGTTCTAGTCAGCTTTGTTGGGTTCTATCTTGACCTGATCATTTCATGGTATTCTAATCTAACATTTTTTGATTGCCAGGTTCGATTTCAATACATGTATTTCGCCTTCATCTGGAGTCTCAATCCGTACTTATCCAACCTGAATACACTTGTCCTTATAAATTCGGTAGAACTGCCTGCGCATCTAGGGTGTATTGATAACAATCTCTGTTTACTACCCCCTCCACTGGATTCGGTTCCTCAAATTACTCAATATGACTTCCAATGAAGGACAAGACCAGTCAGAGGAAAGACTGTCCCAGATAATGTTGGAAGCGACGTCTCTGTTGACTCAACTTCTCACAACCAATCATCCAGCCCCGTCAGACCCCATTGTCCGAAAACTCGATCCCCATGAGATACAAAGCATGCAAGATCAGGTTATGCCTGATGAGAATCCCGGAGATCTTGTCTCCGTCTTTCAACAAGCCATGACAGTCTTTGATTACCGCATGCGCCTCAACCATCCACATTGCTTAGCCTATATACCAGCTTCTCCAAATATCTTCGCCCGTCTGGGTGATCTTCTCACTTCTGTCTGGAATGTAAATGCTGTGAGTTGGGATGTGAGCTCCGGGCCGAGTGCGGTTGAAAAGGCCATGATAGCCTGGCTGGGTGCCCAACTCGGACTACCAGATTCTGTTGGAGGGTGTTTTGTCTCCGGGGGTTCGATGGCGAATATGACGGCCATAGTTGCAGCCCGAGATGAGAGACTCGATCCAATGCAGCGAGCAAACGCTGTCATCTACATCTCCGACCAAACACACATCTCTATCATGAAGGCGCTACATATAGCCGGCTTCATGGATTACCAGGTCCAAAAAATCCCTACCGACGACGAATTCCGCATAGATACGGATATCTTACGACACACCATCACAACAGACCGCCAATCCGGGCGTGTTCCTTTCCTCCTGGTCGCTAATTGTGGGAGCACCAACACAGGCAGCATCGACCCTATCCACGCATTAGCTGATATTGCACGAGATGAAGGGATCTGGCTACATGTGGACGGTGCATATGGTGCATCGATTGCGCTTTCCAACAAGCATGCCTCCCTTATTGATGGCATCGGTCGCGCAGACAGTGTTTCTTGGGATGGCCACAAGTGGCTTTTCCAGACATACGGTTGTGGGATTGTATTGACCCGGCACGTTGATTCTCTCCGGCGCAGCTTCGCCGTCGACGCCGAGTACATCAGCAGTACCTTGGCACCACAGGGCACCACGAATTTCTACAACCTTGGTCCAGAGCTCAGTCGCCCGGCGCGTGCCATTCCGCTTTGGCTCACGCTCAAGGGTCTAGGTCGGCGTCGTGTCGGTGAAATGATCGACCAAGGGTTTCTTCTTGCCCGTACCGCAGATACCAGTATCAGGCAGTGCAGGAACTGGATTATTCCGGCGCCAACCGTTACTAGCATTGTAGTTTTTCGATATGCACCTGGTGGATTGAACAAGACAGAATTAGATTCATTGAACACTGCTATTTCCAAACGACTCATGGCGGAGAATATCGCTGCTATACTCACTACCAAAATTCGCGGGCGAACTGCACTTCGAATTTGTGCTATGAATCCGGCGGTGCAGCCGAAAACTATCAATGATGTTATACGCCAGGTGGACAAGGTCGCCCAATCGGAGGTGGCCAAGTTTCAAAGGCCATATACAACGACTGTCAAGACTGTGTATGCTCATCTGCAAGAATTTCCTAGTGTCGATATTCTGGAAGACTTTCATTGATACACTAAGCGACATGGGGACGGTTGATTGTACCAGAGCCATCGGCTTGAAAGTTTGGTATAGCCTTCACAATTGTCTCTTAGAATATGTAAAATGATACTAAATAGAATCTTGAAGATTTGCTACCTATACTCTGGCGATGCTTTGTTATTCGAACTTCATGAGGCTTATTCAAAACTGTGTAGACAAGGCTTCGAGTCGAAACTGACCTCAGGACCAACTAGGTTCCCACAACTTGATACTAAAGCGCGTACAGTACTCAAAATGCTCCAATTCAAAACACCTTCATTCAATACCATACTTAGCAAAGCCTAATACTTCGTAATAAACCATGTACGCTTCTCTTCAGATGTCATCTGTCGTACAACCTTCATCTCGCATGTCTTGACATCAAGATACGTCGACACTAGGGCGTCACCCAGAATACTCTTCAGTCCTTCATCTGCCTCCAAATATTTAAGACTCTCAGCCAACTCACCAGGCATCTTCGCCTTAATCCCCAAGGCCTCTCGTTCCTGACCCGACATCTTGTATGGTTCAACAGTACACGGACCTGCCGTCAAAACCGACCCTCGACGCAACCCATCCAGCCCCGCTGCAAACACCGCACAAACCCCTAAATAAGGATTCGCTAGCCCATCCATCATCTTAACTTCAAATCGCTCCCTAGAAACCCGCCGCAAGATCGTCTCCTTATTCTCCCATCCCCAGCACACATAATCCCCCCCGCTCCCAATGCCCCCAACAACCCGATCATAACTGATTTCCTGTGGAAGCGTAAAAGCAGAAATGGCCGTGAAATGGTCCAAGATCCCAGCGAAAAACGATTCCACCATCGATAAGTCCGAGTCCGCTGTCTCCGAATTAAGCGATATATGAACATGAGCTCCGGTTCCGGCCTGCCCGGGCGACAATCGCGGGTGAAGAGTCGCTCGATATCCGTGCTTATTTGCAACTTTCATGAGAATCTGTCGCGCAAGGAGGAGTGTATCGACGGCTTTGAGTGGTGAGATTGGGGGGAGAACAAATTCCCATTGTCCTGGACCTAGTTCTGCGTGGAATTGTTGAACCATGATTCCGGATTGTTGTAGAGCGAGGGTGGCTTCTTCTAGGAGGGTGAGTAGAAGCTCGTCGTCACGGGTCATGCTGCACCATGAGTGATCGCGGTTGATTGTTTCGTATTGCATGAGTCCGTCGGGTAGGGTTCGTTGACGGAGGAGAGTGAATTCTAGCTCGAATCCGATTAGGAGGGAGCATTGTGATTTCTCTTCAATTGAGTGTGTCAATGACTCCAGCTTAGAGCGTGGGCATTCGTTCAAAGGTTGTCCTTGGTGGTTGGTCCATGAGGCCATCACAGTGGCTTTGTTGGAATTCATGAAGGGTGAAAACGATCGCAGATCGGGTTGGAGAAAGAGTGACCCGGTGAGAGTCCCGCCGTCTGCCACATTATCATATGGGAGAATATGGAGAATGACTCTTGGAACAGAGATTCCTTGGTTCCTTTCCACTAGTCGATGGAACGCTGGCATAGGAACTATGCGGACCAGGTTGGTGCCAATGTATGTGGTGAATGACACCCAAACGAAATCTATGCCCTGGTGATTGGCGTAGAGCTGCTGCCACTCACTGAGAGCTGTTGATTCCATCATGTTGATAGATAGGTACACTTAATCTGGAAGGTTTGTTCAAAACTCGGCCGTGCTGTGGACAAGTCTTTCTTTTAAATATAAAACACGTATTGTCATGTATTTGTAGTTGGAATTATTTCATAAGACTGAATTCAGCATTGGACAGCTCTGTATTTGCTAAGCTCTACGGATTTGTTCTCCCGAAGGAGGGCATGTTAAGCGTGCATGAGATTGCATTTTCACTGTAGGGTCTATCTACTAGGAGTGTCGATCCTGTACCCCATGCTTTGAACGCGCGGGCCACATTGTCGCGAGCTGAATCACACCGACATTTTATCTTTGTCTGCAGAGTACGGAGTGGGGTATATCTACTCTTTGCATATGATCGGTTTGATCATGCATAGCTTCCTGCTGATCTGCTCCATGTGCTCCATCCCGTCTGGCCAAGATCTACATGACGATCTGTCTCTCGCTGCCGCCCCAAGATCTATTTTCCATTGCCCCACTATATTTACAAACCCACATCATCATTGATTAGCAGTTCTTATCCCGATCAAGCTGGTACTCACTTTACGTAACGCCGAAAAATGGAGGGGGGATGTAATTGGGAAAAAGGATAGCATAGATTTAACTTCAATAGCCTCAAAGCATCAATAGGTGGCTACCGTTGAAGTATCAGGTAATTCTAATACAGGCTATATACTAGTGCAAATTGTCGGAGATGTCTGTTTTCGGGAAAAGTCACAGATCTGCGACCGGAGAATGTAAGTGATCTAGACCTCCCCTCCACAATCAACGCCGTATTTTCGTACAATTATTGCCTGTTGGTGATAGCCAGCCGACTTACTTTAATGTGTTTTCGTGAATACTTGCAAAATACGTAATGAAGGAACAGAGCTCTCTTTTTAGCCACTACTTCTTTCCCCTATGCGTTTGTTGGCCCCAGAGATTGCTCTCTCGCTCACTGAAATCTTCCTTTGACTTCATATCATTCCCAAGCATTTATCCAGTATATGATCAGTTCCCACTGATTCACTTTACACTTCTTTAACATATGTCAGATTGCCCAAGCTATACCCAACACAGGGTACCACCTATCAACGACACCATGGCAGTCCAGCAAGCAAACACTCTCCAATTCGACCTCCTCAACAGATTCCTCAGCTGCCCCGACGACAGCCAAAGAAACTGGTGGCAAAGAACCGGCCCTTTACTAGCCAGTTTGATGAGATCAGCAGGATACGACGACCCAACCCAATGCCAATACCTCATGTTCCTTTACACATGTATCGTCCCATATCTAGGACCATACCCTCAGACCTTCCCCAGCGCCATGACCCACAACGAACTTCCACTAGAACTCAGCATCAACTTCCAGCAGCTAGGCGGAGCGAACCCCGTTATTCGGATCGCGTTGGAACCTGTAACCTCTATTTCGGGGACAAAGAACGACCCATACAATCTGAGCCCGATCCATGATTTTCTCCATCGTTTGGAAAATCTCAACCTTACAGGATACGATAATCGTCTTTTCGAGCACTTCTATCCCAAACATATCTTGAACGAAACCGAGGCCAAGCAGCTACAAGCTAAGAACGAGACAGTGCGTGAATTGTCCCAGGTGTCTTGGGGGTTTGATCTCAAGCCGGGGACCATCTCCGTGAAGGGATACACGTTTCCGTTATTGAAATGCCATGCCACGGGGCAGGATATGTACTCGGCTATTATTGGATCCGTGCAAGAGTACCTCGGGGATTCAGACACCCATGATACTCTGGGCTTGATGAAGGAATATATCGAAACGACGGATACAAGGGAAACCTTCGGATTTGTCTACTCGAATGACTGCATTGTTCCCGAACAATCCCGTCATAAACTGTATGGTCGTACCAAAGACATGTCCTGGGAAAAGGTTCGGGAAATCTGGACTCTGGACAGGCGCGTTGACACGCCCGAGTCTACCAGGGGCCTTGAGTACCTTCACCGGATGTGGGAGATGTTGCAAATTGGTGATCGTCCCCATCCACTTGGTCTTCATTTGGTGTGGAATTACGAAATCAAAGCTGGTCTTACGCTTCCGGCTACCAAGATTTATTTCCCGCTTTATGGCCTCAATGATCGGGAGAATGTTCGTGCCATTGCCGAATATCTTACGGAAATCGGACTGGATGCGTATGGGAATGCCTACGAACAGGCTGTACGAGACAGTTTGTAAGTTTTCTCTGTTGACCCTTGGCGAAGAGTTACCATGCTGATTGAATGAGTCCACGCCTGGATATAAATGAAACAGATCGCCTGCTTTGCTGGGTGTCATTCGCGTATACGGAGAAGACGGGTGTGTATCTTAGCGTTTATTATCATTCTTCGCTCGAGTATCCTTGGCTTGAGAAGAAGACTTCAACTTGAGTAGTTTAGAGATATCTCAATCCCTAGGTTTATTTGTACATATTCAATTTCTGTATATCTTAGAGCCCAGGTCAAACTCCATCTGGACATATGACTGATACGTAGTGGTGGCAGAGTGTCTACGAGATTGTTGTAGGCGTTCCGCTTATACCTGAGGCAGTGGCCACGGCCAATTCAGGAACAAAACAACGGAAGTCAAAGAGCAGTTTGAAAGCATTTACAATCAAACCTGTTCCATTTGAATCATACACTAAGATCCCTCACTCATTACAAGTCCTAAACACTACAACGACAAATCCCCTCCACTCACTCAACCCTAAACCTAGCATCCACCCTTAACCTACCCCCAAACCTCCTAAACAACACCACCGTCGGCATAAAACCCACCACAATCAGCCCCAACAGGGTAAACCCCCACCCATACCCCAAACCCTCATAAAGCCTCGGAGCCAAAAGCGGCAAAACCGCACCCAGCACAGAACGAACAATCGCATTCGCCGCACGAGCACTAGCCGAGAGCAACTCAAACGAGTCCGCAATATACGCCAGAATAGAAGTAAACACACAGAACACGCCCAGATTGATGATTATGGTGCTGGCCAGGGGAACCGCCCAGTGGGTATGTGCTTGGGCGGACCACTCAAACCAGAACAGGCCTGTAGCGATGAAGACGTTGCCGGGTAAGAGAAGCGTAAGTCGATCTTCTGGAAGGCTGTATCCTCGAATACGGGTCTGTTTCGTGTGGTACCAGTCGAGGAATGGGCCGAAGATGAATTGCCCGAGCACGAGCCCGATGCTAGGCGCCAGGTAGGTGAGTCCGACTTCGCCTTCGTTGAAGCGGTATCGCGCACTGAAGAATGTGGGGAAGATGGTGATTAGGAAGTACATGTAGACGTATGCGGTGGAGGTGTAGAAGGCTGAGAGGAGGATGGTGGGTGATCGGGTGAGCAATTTTAGGGGTCGGGCGATTGCGATTTTTAATAGTTGGGTGTTGGTTTGGAATTGGGTTGGGTTGTTCTGGTGTCGTGTCTTGTGAAGGATCACGGGGGCGTAGGTTTCTTTTAGGATGAATATGGTCGCGATTGCTGTCAATCCGGACTGCAACATATCAGCTAGTCAGGAATGTACCTCGGATGTTCCGACTGGACTGTCCTCGCCAACTCACCACAATAACCTCCAGCCAAAATGTCCATCTCCATCCTGCCTTCTGGGCCAAATATCCACCGGCAATCGGACCTTCATGTATTCTCAATTAGGCAGGAAGAAATGTATCGCCCAGGCAATTCTTACCTATCACGGATCCCTGCAAAAGATTAGCTCTATCCACAACCACACACTTTCATATAACCAAGGGACCTTACAAACGTCGATCCACAAGCCCACACACTCAATGTCCTCCCTCGCCGTTCAGGGGGCATCAAATAAGCAATATATCAACCCCCCAGAACCGCTGGCACGCAGCCCGCCAACCCCATCAGAATGTGCGCGAAGATGAGCATCCCGACATTTGTGCTAACCGCACACAAAACCGAGGACAGGATGAAGAGCATATTTGAGGCGTGCATCATAGGGCTTCGTCCATATACCTCGCTCACCGGACAGAGCAAGGGGCCGACGGCGAAGCCTATGACATGGACTGAGATGAGAAAGGAGGAGAGGGAGGCGCTGTGAATGTGGAATTCCTGAAGGATTTGAGGAACTGCGGGGCTGAATATTGTTGAAGCGAGAGAACTTCATTTTCCGAAAAATTATATCTTGTTAGAGAGAATTTGGAGATAGGGAAAAGAGCTTACTCGTTCAACGTTGCAAAATTCACTAAAAATGTAATGGATAGTTTGCGCGCCGTCGACCAGTTTCTGGGGTTTCGGGGATCATCGTCCCCATCCCATGTATTGAGGCTTGTTGTGTTGTTTTCTTCATTGTTGATAATTGTTACTTCTGATTCTGGGGACATTGTTATGGTTGATTGGGAAAATATAAATCAGTCACATGTCCAGAACCATGTACGAGAGTGATATATGAAGTCTTTTGCGATGATCACTTGGATTCCAGCCATTTTCCCCCTTGCAGAAGTCATGGACGGAAGTTTGAGTTTGAATAAGGAAATAGAAACAACAGACTTTATCCCTTGCAGTGAGGAATATCCCGTATTCAGAAAATTGTAGATAATCGGAGTTTAATGAGCGGGATCGATAGAAACACACTTGCTCCAGTAGACCGCTTTGCCTCATCCTACTAATACGCACTGCACTTTATGATATGATGTCGGCTCACCTGCAGGGCTCTGGGACTGTAGGCGATGATCATGGGCCGGAGTAGTGGTAATCATGAATTATGGCAGCTTGTGGAGGCAATATTATTGTAAAGTATTTACTAGCACCTGTACCTGTATTTACAGTTTGGATCTTCAGCACCGTCTTCTACCCAATAGCAATCAACCGTTTGAGTAACTCCGATCCGATCTTCAATGATGATCCTTTCCGCAAACATTACCTCATAACTTACTGCAGCACGCAGACTTATCACGAAGATCAGATCAACTCGGCATCGGATGGTTTCCGAGCTGACTCGCCCTCGAGCTTATTGCCCTCGTGCATGATATCTCGCATCTTGATTTGAAATCAAGATCCAGAGGGTACAATTTAGCTCCCTCCTGGCCTGCATATGACATCATATTCATGGATTGAGTGACCACTTCGGGACTAAACAGGCTGGATTTTGTGACAAACAAATGGCACAGTCCTCTAGTGCTGCTACTGTTGTGGCTCAGCTGTTGGGGCTGAGCTGTTAAAGCTGGACGTTTCCTACCAACTTATTTTATCTTTCTCTTCATCTTGATATCTGTGATCTTACATCTTTTCATCGTAAAGCTTCTTCTACAGTGATCACCATAGACTCCTCGGTCAAGACAACCTTGATGACCGCCGTGACAGCTTCGGAGGCAACGCCTCCAGCTTCAGCGGATATAGATGCGAGATCTGTTTCTGTGGTATTGATTTTTATTCCGGCACAGGTGGCTTTGGATTCGGGGGGTAACAGCTGACCAAGGCCTCTTTTCCCAGAAAGTTCTTCCCTATCCTCCGTAGGAAGACATCTAACTGTCAGTGCATTTTACCACATATTCAATGATCAAAGTATTGAATTGATATTGTTTTCCTCTTCGCGGTCATCACGGACGCTTACGCGGTCTAGTGGCCAATAAGGGACCAAAAATGTCGTCCATCTTTACTTCTACGACCTAGTCGGCCTGAAGAGCATGTACTGTGTCAAATTGAGACCGTTCTGGCGATGCTTTTCTCGCGATGTGTGCAATGTAATTTACCGCATAATGGTTCTTTGCTGTATTTGAAATGTCAATCATTTGAATAATTAGTCTGTAAGTGCTGTATTAGATTGCTGTAATAGAAGTCTTCGTTGATATACTAGTTCAAAGATTCTCCGGGTCCCTGTGACCGTGGAAATATATGTGAGGCTTATTTATAATTCTGATATAATTTGCAACTGCCCGCAAAGTCGTATTATACAGTAAGAGCGATATAAAAGAACCCTGTTACATGCATGAGCGGCATCCACCCGCCGGGAGGTTACCACCAATTAATTCCTTCTGTTGTTTGTTCTCCTTTTTTACACACTACTACTTATGGGTGTGTGGTCGTGTGCCAAACCCTCAACACTGCCTAAGGGTTGACTGGGCAACACCGGATAAGGACAATATTTATAACATGTAAGTAAGTATAAGGCTCGAGCATAAGGATATTGTTTCAGATGTTGTGTTTGCGATCTCCTACATTTTGAGACACTCATGCATATATTACTAACAGCGACATGCCTTAGGCTACGAGCTATATTATCCTGACCATGACTTGTGCATGTGGGAAACCATTAAGATGCGCACTGGGGTATCCAGCGAATTTTGTTCCTCATCATATCTCACTGAAATAAGGCAGCGCAGATTCATGTCGTATCGTGGGAATAGGCTGAAAGGACTACTATCTTCAAGTTCTACCACCACAGCTATTTTCCTTTATCCATGCATCTAAGCCTCCGGATAGGCAAGATTGTACTTTTTCAGGAGGTTTCTCTTTCTTCGTTAATCCCTCCTTAGGTGGTATTCTTTCACTGTGGTGAGCAAGCCTCAAAAAAATGGTGACGGGGGGATGTCTGAGGGAAAATATATTACCGTGGAGGCAGAATCTCCACGTTTTTACGTTGGTCACTATTCGAACCTTTTATATGTTTGTTGCGCTGGAGACATGGAAAACGATTTTATCTACAGTGTTGAGCTTAGGCTTTTGCTCATTTCTAGGTGAAGTTTGTGGAAGCATTGATAGAAGCCATATGTCATGTGATCGCGTTCTGGCTTCACCTCGTGGTGGCCTCGGTGCTTCTTCCCAGTCCCCACCTACGTGTTGGGCCAGCCAAAGATAGAAGCATTTCCTTCTCAACTCTATCAACAGATCAAGAACAATCGAAGGGCAAAAGCGCATGGACTATATAACACATAGGGCTGAGGACTTCTCCATAATACTGCAAATCCACGACCGATCGCTTGATTACTATTCAGATACAAGAGCTCTAGCATGCTTGGCTCTGGGCCTGACAGACGATCATGTCGACGATGGTGTCTTCCTCTCAAACACTGCACCAGGCATGGGTTCGTGAAAATTGTGAAATTCTCCAGTCAAGTGGATCGGCGGGTGGGGCGCGAAACCCGCGGTCTGGATCTGCAGCCATGATGAAATGAGACTAATTTCTACCCTGAAGTGTCCATTGGAGACTGCGACACGCCGACACCAGCCGGTGGAGATTCCACGCGTCGACGAATCCAGTCCCCGCCGAGGTTGACGGATGAAACAAGCCCGGGCCCTGCAGGCCACAGGGGCATATATACGATATCGCCGTCATGACTCCCTCGGCACGCCCTCCAACCCTCTCCCAAATGTAACCCTCTTCATCTTTGCTGGACTACTTTTCGGTCCTTTCTTTGCACGGCCAGTCGGTCTCGCCATGGAAGAGATCTGGGAGAGAGACCTCACGCCCGAGCGAATAGCCTATTTGGCGGAGTCTCGGATTCCCGAGATCATCGCCTGTAATACGATACTGATCGTATTTGCGACCGGTGGGCTGCTGGTGCGTCTTTTCGTCCGGATGCGATATCTCACGGGTATCAATATCGATGATCTACTATGTTTGACCAGCTGGGTATGCGTATGATTCCGGGTCGTCTTGTTTCCATCTACTAATACTTAGATGCTAATTAGATCTTCACATTCGTTCTTTGTTTTACCTGCATGTTGAGTCAGTACTTGCGACAGATCAGCGACAGATCGCGACAATTTTGTGCTAACCGTTTCTCAGTGACCAAATATGGCTTCGGTAGACATATTGGAGTGATCGATATGCCCGATCGAGCGATGTTCTTAAAGGTATGGGTTATCTTACAGTGAGTCTGTACACGGCTGTTCGCTGATTATGAACGATTCTCGCAGCTGAACTGGGTTACCATGCTCGCCTATGTCATTGCTCTCGGTGCCATCAAGACCTCCTTCTGTGTCCTCTATCTCAGTATCTTTCCCGGGAAGAAATTTCGGATTGGCTGTTGGTGTGTGCTGGCTATCATTGTCGCCGAGACGGTTTCGGAAATTCTCGTTGTGATATTCCAGTGCTGGCCGGTCCACAAAGCATGGGATGCCACGGGGCTTGTGGAGGGACATTGCGTGAATATGACGGCCTTTTACTACGCCAATTTCGGAATAAAATTGGCTAGCGATCTGGCTCTTTTTCTGATGCCGATGCCGAAGCTCATCAGGCTGAAAATGACAGTGGGAAAGCGAGTCGGCTTGGTTATGATGTTTAGTCTGGGTCTTCTGTAGGTGACCCCGTGCAAAAGTGACAGCAAACGCTAACCATACGATCTAGTGTCTGTGTGACGAGTATTATTCGAGTTTCTTACATGAACCCGTTCTCCGTGGACCATACTTGTGCGTTACCATCAATCTTTCCCCTCCATTTAATGCCGTTACTAACACTGCTACAGGGTCATTGGTCAACACGATGAACTGGTCTTGTGTCGAAGTCGGGGTCGCCGTGTTCATCGCTTGCATTCCTTCATTCAAGTCACTCATCACCGCTCGCTTCCCAGGACTGCAACGTCTGCTCGGCTTCTCCACCCCAGGCGAGTCCAATGGCCCGTCGAAGATGTACGGTACTGCAACCCGTCGGACAAACAATGGATTGTCTATTGGAGGACACAACAGCATCAGACTGAAACCAGTCACAGGACTCAGCAGCGCAGAAGTCGAAACGACAAACGATTCGCAGGAACGCATCGTGTGTCCAGGCATCCAAGTCACTACATATGTTTCCGTGAATGAGACCGTCTGATGGCGATGAATGTTGAATGCTATGTTTTTTGCTACTTGTTATGAATCTGATCATTATAAATAATTCCCAGTTGGCACTGCTACCTTCACAGTGATCTATCGCTTCGATAGATGCCGCTTCAACAGTGGGTCTCAGACTACTCTAATTGCCACTTCCCCATCAATTTAGCTCAGGGGAATCAGTTGACATCGCAACGCCGACGCCAAGAATTTAACTCAAGGCAGTGGATCTTTGGATCCTGAGGGATTGGACGAAAATTTGGGAACTGACTCGGTGAAACCTCAGATAATCCGTTAATCTATGCCTGTCACGCTACTGCCGCACCAGCGGAGTCTAAACCAAGTAAGAGCGCGAGTACATCTTATCATTGGTCGAGATCTCCCGAGACCCACTACCTAAATCTCCTCGTTGACGGCCAAATGCCTGAAGGAATCTATTTCCCCGAAACCTTATCACGGTGTCCAATTTACACCCTACACCCGTTGAGTCTGAGCCGTCTGTCACCACAAAAATAAAAATAGCCTGGGTCACACGTGTGATGTATCATATGCCCCCTCAATTGACAATTGCCACCTCGTGTCGCGTGTCGACTAACACAAGCATTTAGTAATTCTTCGTGAACCAGGGTACAACCCTCACCTGATACTATCCCTGCCAAGAGGAGGCTTGGACCCGCCGTTTTGCCTTAAAACACTGGCTACTACACCATCCGTGGTTCAATGACACAGTTTCCAGCTGTAAACTTGGAATCTGACTCGTATTCTAGGATCTATCTATCGCCATAAAGCTCAGGCACTCAACATGGGTGCCTTGCGTCACGGAGGTAGTTGGCTTAATATAATGTAATATACCTCCAACGGGATTCATAATTAATTTGTGCATCTTATATTGAGATATGGCATGATGCGACCGTCACCTTTATGCGAGATACTAATGAGTAGCCAATCACTTGAAATTTCGAGTACTTTATATTTCTAAACATATATGTTGCTGTACAATGCCTCAGCTGGGCAGTGGTCATCAACGTTTAGGGACACGCTTCACAAAGCTTTTTATAACCATGATGAGTCGAGGATGGAATTTATCAGTCATCAGATTCAAAATATAATAATAGCCTAACTCTTCCATATACCTCCTGATAGTGTCTCATTTGACTGTAATATATAATCTAACTATTAGTTTGAGAAAAGATATAGTGTAAAGTTAAAGTACAACGGGTTTTACTTTATACAAAAATTACTAAGATCTTGCTATTCGCATGAAGAAATAACCAATCCTCGGTATGAGATTAACTGACCCTCATTGCACTATGCGTATAGAAATTATATGATCTGGTAATCATCATCCTACTGACTTAGCCCTTGCACTGTCTAGAAACCATTCCTCGATCCAAGAAGACATATCTTTGGACCTTAGCGCCATAGTGCATATAGTTACCATCTGCCAAGATACCTACAAGTTGAGCTTATGAGTCAAGGTGGATTGGTTGTCTCTAAACTTTGTTCTTTTTTTATCAATCAGATTATGAAGCTAACATATGATATACTATCGTAATCCTCTAAAATCTTTGAAGTGTTTATATACCCCATGTGTTACAGTTTAACACATTGATCAGAATACATTGTACTCTAGGGGTATATTTTGATCCCCTACCTTCACTCCAACTCCCCACATAAAAGGAGAAGCAAAGCAAGAACACTGGTATTATGAAATCCCCACCCAATAGGCAAACAAATTAACCCAGCTCCATCTAATCTCCCATCCCACTATCGAACCTTCCATCACGCTTCTCTAAAAACAGCACACCACATGTGGGCCAGGAGACTTACGAGATGAACATCTAGTTCATGGTTGTGGATATACGGATGAATGTATATCCACAATAGAAGTAACCGGGATTGAACATCCTAGCCAAGCTTTGTGAGCTGTTTGAAGCATGGGCCACCACGTGTGATTTGTTTCAGGAGTCGATTATCATACATTGTAGGTCTATGATGGATTGAAATCAACCGGATATGGTACGCTCTGCTCAGGGGTATATAACGTGTCTGTTTTAGCTTCTACTACTGGTAGGAATGTCACCTGACTAGGGATTGGGTTGCCTGTTTGGGTTTATATGACTTAACTTCTTCGTTTACTTAGACCCTGGGCTTCCTGCTACAACTCTATGTCTTGACGTGGTATAAGTTGGATTATTGGCCTACGGTATCCATTACACTGCATAGTCAACAGAATTTGTGTGATGTCACGCGATCTAGTCATCTCCACAAAAATGTTATGTCTGATTTTCATACTGCTCTAATTCCTTCATGCAGATCTACATGTGAACTATTTTAAAAGGTGCTTACTAGCTATCATTATCCTGTAGCCCAACTCAAGTCGCCTACACCCACCTCCAACCTTGCATCTCACTCATCAATTATCAAGCAAAAAAGCATATTACTCCCGGATAAAACTTTCTACAATAAACCCAGATAAAGATCCAACATCCGAAACCTTCAATCCTAACTCACCTCACCAGATCACCCGATATTCCCCTCCCCCAATACTATAATTATCTTCCCTACCTACCCCCAAACCCAGCAATTACCATCTCCAAAATCCTACAACGGCTCATATTCACCATACACCTGACCACCTCCAACTCCAAAACCCACCAACCAAGATACAATGCATCTCATCTCGTCCAAACTCTCCCAACGTGACCAGATCACTCGCCCATCCACACGGCCCAAAAGCCCCGAACCACACATACAAAGATACAAAGACCGTAACACACCCCCTCAACCACGTCACACCAACCCGTGAAGAACCTCTCGGGCAGTTTATCTCCCCGCGTCAGGGTAGCACACGGCTCGCTGCATGACATAACCTTATTTCCCGACGTTGACTGTTTTTCGGAATGAGGCATGAATTGGGATGTTTTCTCCGATGATGGGGGGGATTTTGTCGGGTGGTAGCCGGGGAGATTCCGATGATGGAAGTGTGGAGGAAGGGGAGGGAAAGTGATATATATATTCTTGTGATGACAGCTGGTTGTATAGAGTTAAGAAAGATGAGCAATCAAGTTGGATACTTGTAATCTAGCCAACATGTTCTGGAAACCCCTCATCATCTTCACTGCCCTCCTGGGCACCATCACAGGCATCCCAACCTCCAACATCACCAACGACGACATCAACCCGACCCCCTCATCCGGGGACCGCTACGTCTTTGCTCATTTCATGGTCCGCACCTCCCCTTTCCCCACATCCCCCACCCCCAATCCAATCCATGTAACAAGAAAGAAAACAGGTCGGCATCGTCGAAAACTACCGCCTATCCGACTGGATCCTCGACATGACAACCGCCCAATCCATCGGCATCGACGCCTTCGCACTCAACTGCGCCAGCATCGACAAATACACACCCACGCAACTAGCCCTCGCCTACGAAGCCGCCCAAGCCACCAACTTCAAAGTCTTCATTTCCTTCGACTTCGCCTACTGGAGTAACGGCGACACGGCCAAAATTACCGCCTACATGCAACAGTACGCGAACCATCCGGCCCAGATGCAATACAAGGGTGGCGCGTTGGTGAGTACCTTTGTGGGGGATAGTTTTGACTGGAGGCCCGTGAAGCAGGGCACGGCGCATGCTATTCACGCGGTCCCGAATTTGCAGGATCCGGCGGCTGCGGGGAGTAATGCGCAACGGGGTGCCGATGGGGCGTTTTCTTGGTATGCGTGGCCGACGGATGGGGGGAATAGTATTGTGAATCGGCCGATGGATACGGTTTGGGATGAGAGGTATGTTAGGGGGGTGGGGAGTGGGACTTATATGGCTCGTTAGTATTCTTCTGCTCTATTGTTGGATGGTTCGGGTGGAAGTGGATGCTGATGATGGTAGCTGTTTCTCCATGGTTCGCTACGCACTTCAACAGTAAGAATTGGGTGTTTATTTGTGAGAATCTGCCCACTCTGCGATGGGAGCAGATGCTTTCTATGAAGCCTAACTTGATTGAGATTATCTCCTGGAATGGTATGTATCCTTTACATTTTTCTCTCCGTCAAAGTGGTCAAGGCTGATAAATATACAGACTACGGCGAATCGCACTACATCGGCCCCTACTCAGCCAACCACAGCGACGACGGATCCTCCCAATGGGCCAAGGGCATGCCGCACGATGCCTGGCGCGATCTCTACAAGCCCTACATCGCCGCGTACAAAGCCGGAGCTAGTAAGCCCACTATTGAAAAAGACGGTCTCGTGTACTGGTACCGTCCCACGCCCAAGGGCGTCACCTGCCCGGAGGATCCCATGCCAGCACCAAACGGTTTCAACATGCTCGGGGATAGTATTTTTGTTGCAACCATGTTGACTAGTCCTGCTACGTTGGTTGTGAAAAGTGGTTCGAATGCACCGGTGCGGATTGATGTGCAGGCTGGGATTGTGACGTCCACTGCGCCGATGGGCCTAGGCGCGCAGGTCTTTGAGGTGGTGAGGGATGGGAAGACGATTTTGAGTGGGCGCGGTGCGTTGGACGTTAAGGAAAGGACCAAGTATTATAACTTTAATGTGTTTGTTGGGGGTGTGTAGAGGTTGGTGATGATGGGGAGAGGGTCTGTTCAGCCGTGTGGTTGTACCACGTGGGTTGGTCAAGCAACAAGAGGGTATGACAACAACGGTTGCAACGGAGCCGGTGGAAGGTGTCATTTGTCATGCAGGTTGCTGTTGGTAGTATGTGTTTTAGTATGTGTTTTAGTGTCACACGAATGTAGGAGTGGCAGGCACAATATCTGAAGCAATGTCATTGTTCTTGGGTAGTATGGTTGCATGCTTCGCTCCACGTCGGTTGCACGTTGACGCCGGAAAGTGGACTCGGAAGTCTGGATCGGACACTCTTATACCTCTTCATCTAAGGGCGGCACAAATATTGACCTCACAGTTGCCCAAACAGATTTACTTGATGGCTTAAAAAGGCGCTTCACGCATTGCGCACAACTTTTGAGATACTTGAAGTTCTTAAAAAAGGTGTATAGAGACAGAATCAGCCTGTCAAAGTCTTTTGTTTGGCTTTATATAATCCTTTGTTCTTCTTTGCTAAATTCTGTAAATGTCTGGCCACTAAGGACCAGCCTACATGTCATCTTAGTATTGGTCTGGGATTTTCCTGGTGCCAGTAACTGCAAGGAGTCAACAGTATCCAGATCAATCTTTTTTATTGAAACAGAATCTGAAGTAATTAAGGAGGACTAGAAGTCTGACATGGTTAAGATAGTTTAGAATCTTTTACAGAGCAGTGAGAACTTGATTAGCGGGGTGGAAGGTGGGATTAGAGACTTACTTTAATATAATCTGTAGTAATTAATTAGTGGAGTATACTGATCCTCATCCTATGTGGCCAGAGCCCGGGAATTGGTAGTAACTGATTGAAGGCCTGCTGAATATGATAGTTTTTTTTATTGTCTAACTAATCCAAGTGATCTTGATTGCTGGATGATAGCCGGACAAACCACCGCTCCCGGAAAGCTTTGTTATCCTTATCCTTGTACTGCCGGATTTTACGATATATTTCTCTGTTGGTTGGTTTTTTTTTGATTTGTATATTCCTCTACTAGAGAGGTTCTTAGTTCTTTATCAATATCTATAATAACAGTCAGCCCTTTAGAGAATGGAAAAATAAAATGTATAATACATACTATTCTTATAGAGGTTAACCGTCCACCAATGATTGGTAGGAGGAAGCACGTTAGCTCTGGCTTGTACATGATGACGGCCATGGAGGGCCTGTAATTGCCCTATCCCCAACCCCAGTTGGGGACATGGTTGTGGGTTATTAGTCAGCAGACTTGGCTAGTTACAGAATATTTGTCTTCTGTAATGTGTTAGTGAGGTCTTGCTGAGATATGATTACCAGAATGTGATTATCAATATTTAGGTGGTGATATTGGTTTTTGTGGAAGATTTTATAGAATTGATCTATATTTTTAGGGTTGAGCTCTCTGGGTAACGGAGGATTGAAATGGATTTGATAGATGTTAACCTTGGTTGTTTTTAGGTATTTCGAGTGCTGCTCTGTTGCTAGCCGGACCTCTTCCTCTGTAAATAGAGCCTGCTGTATTGCAGAGGTAGAAATGAAACAGGTATCAAGAGTGATAGCAGAGAAGTTGGTATTATGACAGAATGTATATATTTCTCATGCGCTGTCCACTGCGGTAATACTCCAGTAACACTGCGGTAATACTTCAGTAGCACTACGGTGCTACCACAGTTACTTTAACCTGAATGTAAGCTCCCTGCAGTGTCCTCAAACTCCAGCAGCAACCCTAGCCCAGGCTAATTTAAATTGCGCCCCTTGGTCGTGTTCATTGTTTTCATTTTTATAAATTTCACTATTCAGACTTAATAACTTCAAAGACTACTATGGGCCCCGTTGATGACAAGCGGGCCACCCAGTTTATTGCGGATAAGATTCCTCTGCTTGAACAACCTCCCCCTGATACTGTAACTACAATGCCCTTACTACCTGTACCCAGACATAAGCCCAAAGAGACCATACCATCCAGCGTGCGTCTGGCCAAAAGGTCTATTGTTTCCTCGCCTGCGGAGCCAAGTTATAAGATCATCCAAGGCCAACCACAAGGCTTGGCTCTTCCAGAGGCCACTAGGTTATCAGGGAATAATGTGGGTTCCAATCTAGTTATACAGGACGAACCTCCATAGGACACTTTCAAGAAATTTTATAAATGTGACTTAGCAGGCACTGTTACTATATATGTCCGATGCTTTGGTTGCCGTGTAGTCTGGGCGATTCACCAGTATTCCTATAAAGATACTAACAAAATCCTTAAAACCCTCCAGTCCACGCGGCATGGAAATGTGGACTCTGTTTAACAGTGCTTCCGCACCCCTGATTCCCTATATACTGTTAGTAAGTTCCATCCGCTTATGCTTGATCATGTCATTACCTGCAAAGCCTTTCCAAACCAGCAGTAGCTGACTGCTATTCTATCTCAGGTCATATCCAGTCTCATGTTAATATATGTGACTGCTAACTGTTCCCAGTTTATTAATAAGCTGTCATATCTTGTCTCCCATACGTCACTGGATTGTTCCAGCATACTAATGAGCCTCGAAGGGGAGATTCAAATTGGTAATTCCATTGCTAGATCCCACCACAAAAACAATTATAACCAAAGACCTTGACACGGATTGATTATTAGACTGTTCAACCACCAGAAAGAGTCTAAGCAGTTGATTTAGCATCTATAGCGCGAGTAATAATACAGCTTATACAGAAATATACCAAGAATGACGGGACAGTTGGGATTAACAATCTTGATCACTGGCGGAAGTTCCCAGCTGCTATTGAATTCCTCTCGGCGACAACGTCAGCTGGCTCGTTTGAAGAATTGAAAAAGGTTTGTTATACCCTTATGGATTTTGAAAGCTGCTCATTGCTTTCAAGCAGCATCTTCTGTCGGAAGTCCGTTGGTCTCCTAGTGACCTAATTGGTATTGCATGGTTTGCCTTGATATCTGCACGCACCTTTTACTCGTACACACCTCTTTCGGATGCGGAAACATAGAGCGCATATATGGCTAGAGATGCTCCTGTACCTAAGAGAGGGTAAATACTTTCTACAGGGTGTGTGTGTGTGTGTATTCATACTCTGACCCCTCGCAAATTAAAGCGATATGCAGGATCTCCCTATCTACCTCTCCCTATATATTCTGTTGGAGTGGCTACTAAGGCGATTCAACCGTGTAGAATTAGATGGATGATGATGTAGCTAGGGGCCTCGTAGGCCATCTATATGGACTAACTAGCGGTGTAGGGAGGAGTGTCACGTGACCCTACGTTGCCTACCGGCGTGGGATCCCCGATGGGCTCCCAACATATTCTAAGCCTGACAGGTTTTATTATAATTCTGATTTAAAGATCTGGAAATATATATAATCAAAACTTTTTATTTACTTTAATAATTTCTATATAATATTTTATTGTTTCTGATTATAATATTGTAAGTAGAAACTCATAAGATATAAACATAATATATAGATAATAATTATTAATATTTATTATAAAAAATCTAAATCATTCTTCTAATCTACTATTTTATTAGATTTATGGAGATAGTAGTATAAGATATCTGGTTTATTATAAGAAATCTATAATAAAATCAATATAAATCTATTAATCAGATATGAGTACTTGAGCCCTTTCTAGATTATGATATAATATTTCTAGACTATAGCCAAGCTAGTTAATTATGCTGCATTATATCTTAGTTTCTTGGATACCTTTATAAAAATACAGTCCAGTTCAATTATCTTATTCTAGAACTATATTAATCATAATCCCGCTTGAAGATTCTTAATAGATAGCTTATAGAGCAGCTTATACTTAACTGTTATTGAAATCATAATATGATTACTATTAACATGATGGATATAATACTGGTCTAGTCAGAAATATAGGAAACTTAGCGGGTTAATCTGTTAGGACTTATTAAGGGTATTTATATATTTGTTAAACCGGACTTTATTATTTAAGCAAAGTTCTTCTTAAATAGCTGGGATCTTGTAAAGCTCTATAATGATATGCTCAACATGACTCTCTATCTTAAATCTTTTATAGCTTTATAGATCCTGTTTATTACTTATAGTTCTTTTTTAAAACTCCTTTTAAAGCTCTCCAGAACAATATATGATGGAAATAATTATATAATAAGCTGCCTGGGATAAGCTAAATAGATATAAACAGAATAATAAATCTCTTATTATATGGTTGTATCGTTAGTCTAAGATAGAAGCTGTAATAGACAGTATTTTCTAGTAAGTGGTAGTATCTTTCCTGTTATAGAATAAGATGGACTTTTAGTTCTTAAAGATTAGAAAAAATAGTTATAATAATATTAAATAAGCTCTGTAAAGATTATTTATCATGTTTATTCTTTTTCCTGATCTCTTTCTCTCTGTGCCTGGCGCTGGAATTTCTTTGTCTGTTGTTGGCATTTCTCTACCTGTTATTGGCATTCCTTTACTTATTGTCTTAGAGCTGCTTGTCAAACCCTAGGATTGCTTTCCTGTTCCTGTTAGCTTAGCTTCACTGATATACATACTGTTGAACTAAATTAAGGAGATATCAGGCTAATAACTATCTAGGAATAACTGGTCTTGAATAAGAGAAGAGAAGTAAGGCCGAATAGTGCTGCACAGCTATCTGTAAGTAAGTATAGATGAGTATTATTATTAAGCTTCTAAAATTATAAGTATTTAAAGAGAGTATTATTAAGCATAAAGAATAGAACTAGCTAAATATATAAAAGAATATCCTTATATATCCTATTCTTTATATACCATATTATATACTATCCAAGATAGATTAATAATTAATCTAATTATAATCCAGGATCTCAATATATCTTGCATATATTTTTAATAATAGACTTAATAATAGATAATTATATAATATAAAGTCCTCCGGGTGTTACTCAGACCAGGATTTTACTTAATAAGAGTTGCTGGTTGTCCGGGACTTGTCTTGTTGACACTTTCTGCCTGATAAGTCTGCTTTACTAATAATCTGATTAGTAGAAATCTGTAATATCACTTTTCCTTCTTTAAGGTTTCTTATTTTTAAGAAATATAAAGATATATATTTTCTTATATATATTAACCAGGTTCTTCAGTTTTCTCTTTTTCTCTTAAAATGGGTCAATATATCTTGCTATCATACTAATCATGACTGAGTAAAAAAGCACATTTGTTAATCTGACAAGACTTTTAAGAATAATCATATTATTAAGAATTTCTGTAAGTATTGTTTTCTGAAAGATATTTCTTATATTATAGATTTGAAAAAATGAAATTATACTGTTTATACTTATCGCGGTCAGAAATATAAAAAATAATTTTATAATGATAAGGAGTGGGATAAGTTAAAGTAAAATTAATTAAAGATATAAAGTAAACTTGCTAAAGTTCTGGCTAAACAGGCTTATATCTCTGCCAAAGTGGCTTGCTGTCAAACCCTAGGATCGCTTCCCTGTTCCTGTTAGCTTAGCTTCACTGGTATACGTACCTTTGAACTGAATCGAGGTAGTGTCAGACTGATGACTATCTAAGGGCAACTGGTCTTGAACAAGAGAAGAGAAGTAAGGCCAGATAGTGCCGTGCAGCTATCCGTAAGTAAGTACGGACGAGTGTTGTCGCTAAGCTTTATCAAAACGTATGGTTACTTAAAGACAGTTGTATTGAGCATGAAGAACAGAACTAACTAACTACAGAAATGAGTGTCCTTATATATCCTATCCTCCGTATACCATCTTATATACCATCAGGTCTACTGTATATCTATACAGTAGTTATAGACCATGATGGTATGCTATATACTACATGCTTGTCTGTATACCGTGGTCATGTGATGACTCAGATCGGAACTTTATCTGATAAGAGTTACTGTCCGTCCGGACGTAGCCTTCTGCCTGACATGCCTGCCTTACTAGTTATTCAGCTAGCAGGGGTCCGTAACACCACCCCCCTTTCTTCGAGGTTCTTGTCCTCAAGAACATAAAGGTGCGTGTTCCCCGTGTGTGTTGGCTGGGTTCTTCCAGTTTCTTTCTTTCTCAGGATGGGTCATCATGTCTTTGTGTAATCGCTATAAGAAATATTATTACCAGGCTGACTGAATTATTCGTAACGGTGTCCAGGTTAACTTCTCTTGCATCTGGTGTGATTCCTACAGTCTTTCTTGTTTCATGGATTCTAAAAACTGAAATTGTGCAGCCTGTACTTGTCGTGGCTACAAGTACAAGAAACATTTTTACAGTGATTCTGAGTAGAATAAACTTTAACATGATGAAGAAAAGATAGCTCAAGAGATTAAAGAGACTGAAGAGCAGATTGAGCAGTTATTCGCGAAAATGAAGTATTTGCGAAAATATTGAAAATTTCTTAAGAATTATAGTGGCCGGATGTTAGATCACGACTTAACTGTGTTGGATCTGTTAGATAATGAGGATCCTCTAAGCGCTGAGGATCTTCAGGAGCTGGGGTGCCTGGCTGACAAGCATGACACTACTCAACTTGCTGCTGCGTCAGACAACCCTAGTCTGACTTAGTTAATTGGTTCCCCTTCCTTCTGGGCAAACTTCGACTTGTTTATTAGTAGTACTGCTCCACAAGCTGGTAACAGTCTGTTAAATTCTTGATAGATTTCCACATGTTTTCTAAGATATTATATTCTTTCTATTTTATCAGATATTGTAATCTGCTGCTAATCTTTCTGTAGTCTAGAATTCTTTTAACTTTATATTCTTTTTTTATGTTATTATCAATCTCCATATTTTTTATGATTCTAGTATTCTTTAGTACAGGTTCCAATAATAAGATATAAAACACTGGATAAATTTTGCTTATTGATTTTAACAATCTCAATCTGTAGTTAACCGGTCTCTTCTTATCTTTGATAATAAATAATCCTAGCTTGTAATAGTCAAGCTTCTGATTTAGTTATTTTATCTTAATATTTTTATAGAATAGAAACATTTTCTTCTCTCTTTTTAAGTCAGGTTTCTTTCTATATCTGTGATTATAGTATATCTTGCTATACAAGTTCATAAACTTAATATCTTGGAATAACTATATATATATATTTCTTATAAATGCAACAATGTTCTCAGCTATATCAGTAACTGGTTACTTTTCTAATAATATCTCTAGAAATCTGGGATAGTGACTGTAATTAGTATAGAATAGTAAGATTCTAATAATTAAGTAACTGGTATTGTTGTATAAGAACTGTGCTATCAGTAACAGATTTGCTTAATCATCTTACTAGTAGTTTATATAGTGTCTCAGATATTACTTAATTATTTGATTAATTCTTTTTATTTGTCCATTCATTTGCGGGTAGTAAGCTGTTATTATTTATTCTTTAATTTTTATAAGATCTATAAGTGATCTTTAGAACTTTAAGATAAATAATTTATCTTAATCTGATATAATGTACTTTGATATTCTATAGTATATAATAATATATTTAAGAAATAATTTTACTATCTATATTACTGTTATTATTATCTTGCTTAGTACAAGATAGATGTATTTAGTAAGATGATTAGTAATGACTGTGATAGTATTAAATCTTTCTGATTCAGATAGTAAATTAATAAAGTTAATTATTATTTATTTTTATAATTACTATGGTACTTTCTGCACTTGTATCTGTCTATAAGATTAATATCTTGTAGACTTATTCTTAATATATATCTTATATTATCTAATATAATTATATACTTTCTGTCTAAGATTCGGAATGTAGTAGTTTCTTATAATTAGTTTAATAGTCTTTTCCACTTCTAAGTAATCCTTGAGTAGTTTATCATAATATCTAGCCATAATCTCTGTTCTTATTATGATTGGTATAAAGATTAATCTATAAAAGTAGACTAGTCTATCTTTGTTAATGATAATCTTGTCTAGTAAATCTTGACTTATTTCCTGAAATGTTTTATCTTCTTTTATAATATCAGTTAATTATCTAGTTAGATTACTACTTATTTTTAACATTACTGTAAGATTAGCTTTATTATAGCTGATCAATCTATCTATATTTTGCTTCAAGATGGCCGGTTTAATAGCTTTTTTACCTAGTTTATAGTCTGGCCTGCGGCTCAGTATATCTGCATGTCTATTCTCTGCTTTCTTACAGTATATGATTCTGAAGTTGTATTATAACAGAATCTTAGCCTATCTTATCTGTCTTCTAGTCAACTTTTTAGTTATTATAAAGTAGGTTAAGTTCTTATAGTCTGTCTTTATAATAATAGTGTACTTTGTTTCTTTAAGATAGACTCTCCACTGCTTGAATGCTACTACTATAGCCAGTAATTCCTTATTATAAATGTTATAGTTGAGTTCTGCTTGAACCAACTTTCTTGAATAAAATATAATCAGTCTTAACTTTCTGTCTTCTCCTGGTTGCGTCATACGTATTCCAACAGTATAGTCTAATATATTGGTTTCAATAGTGGTTTTTTTCTCTAGATTGTGCTGTATAAGTACTAGTGATGTAATAAATCGCTGTTTAATATCTTTAAACATACTCTACTGTGGTTCTTTCTACTAATACTTTTTCAACTTCTTTATAAACTTGAAGAGTGGTATTATATAGATAGCATATCCGTCTATAAATTATTAATAGTAGTTAACTAATCTGATAAACTGCTATAGTTCTTTCAGATTCTTAGATTGAGGCTAATCCTGTATAGCTTACACTTTAGCTTGCTCAGTATAGATTCTCTCTGTAGATATCCAATATTTCAGAAACTTTGTTTTCTGTATATAGAATTTATACTTCTTTAGCTTATATTAGAATTAATATAAATATAATTTATATAGAACTAGTCTTATATATCTTATATATTCTTTCTTAATCTTTAAGAAGATTAATATATTATCTAGATAAATAATTATAAATCTGTCAAGATATTCTTCCAGAATCTTATTAATATATTGCTGAAATAATACTAGTATGTTGATAAGTCTAAATAGTATAATCGAGTATTTAAAATATCTATACTTCATTTTGAACACGGTTTTCCATTCTTTACCTTCTGTGATATATATATAATAATATATATTTATAATATTAAGCTTATTAAACTATTTTATTTCTTATATCTTATCTTGGATTTCCGAAATCAAAGATAACAGATATTAATTCTTAATTATAATAGTATTCAGTGACTAATAATCTATATATAGTTATAAACTACTGTCCTTCTTCAGTATAAATAGGACTCCATATTGTACTAGTGATTTCAAAGATCTAATATTATCTTTTACCAGTTAATTATTGATATATTCTTATAGTATTTGTAATTTCTTCTTAAATATTGAATAAATCTTTCTATATACTAGTGACTTTTTTTCTTCTATAGAAATAGTATGATTATACTTTCTATGCTAAGATAATTCAGATTGTTCTAGCTGCTTGAACAAGTTCTCAAATTTCTTATATTATAGCAGAATATATGCATCACTTTTAATCACAGCTAGAAGTTTCTATAAATCTTCTAGTCTCTAGACAGTCATCTTAATCTTTATATTAGTACTGTTAATACTATACTCTCAGTACTCTTTTATTATTATTAGTATCTATCCTAATAATTTCATGAGCTAATCTCTCTATAATCACTTAGTTATTGTTATTATTTATATAACTATACTTGAGATGTTATATTTCTCTAAGTTATCTCTAATGCCTGGCATGTTAGGCTTTTATAGTGTTCTTAATCTCTCTATAGATTGCTTAGTCCTTGCTTCAGCTTCTTGCTAAGTAGCAAGCCATATAGATCCAGACTCCATACCTGGTTCTTGCTGGTATTGTCTTGGACAATCATAATTCATGAATTAGAGATTCTCAGTCTTTTAATTAATCTGTGGATTATGATTCCTAAGCTATAGAATTCTTAATATAATATTATACTGTCTTAAAGATATCATATCAAAGTCTATACACTTATAGTGATCCTTTACAGTTATAAATATAGTTTCTGATTTAACTGTTAATATAAGAATTCTCAAATTCTCTCTATTTAGTTCTGTAATTAGTTCAGGTTCTGTTTTCTATTATTTAAGTATTCTAAGTTATTATATAAACTGTGGGTTTATAAAGTTTCCAGTTACACCATAGTCTATCAGTACTTAAGTTAGTTAATCTAATATAACTACTTAAATCTTTAGATATGGCCCTGATTTAATAACTACTAATTATTATTCTGGCTAGTTAGATTCTGATTATCTTAAGTATCTTCTTAAAAATCTTGAGTCTTTTATCTTTACTGTGTAATATATTATATACTAATTATTAAAACATGCTAACTAATATATTAATCCATGATAAGAATATCTCTGATATTCTTTACATATACAATCAAAGATAGAACATAAATAGTGACTTGTCTTAGTCTTGACCACTTCCAGTATCTTAGATTAGTAGTTAGTAATGTACTTCTAATCATGATATATAAAACAAGTATTTATATAATATATAAGTTAAGAAAGTTTATTATATCTTTAATAATCTTTACTTTCTTTAAAATATATATATAGACATGGTTTGTCATATCAAGATTCTGTTTCAGCAATATTTATCTTCTAGTTAATCTCTAATAACTGGTCATAATAGTCTGTATTATCTTATCCATATATTAAGTAAACTTCTAGATAACAGAGATATCTCTGTAGATATTGTTCTCAAGTCTTATTTTATGATTTTTAATATCTTAAATCTTAATGTAGATAATACTGCATGATTATTTTAAATTCTGGATAGAATTATGCTGGATTCTCCGAGATCTCTTTCAAGATATGGTCTAATTAATAAGTAATATCTTTCTTATTATTCTTCTAGTTTTCTTTATTCTCGTCTCACTGCGTTGAACAGGGTTTACTAATTTCTGATAGAGGTTTTTTCAGAGTATCAGATATCTTGCTGAATCTCTTTTTACTAGATCTAAGATCTTCAAGCTGAGTATTATACTCTTTATTTAACAGATTAAATCTATCTTAAACTATACTGGGATAGTCGTTCCTCAGAACTGGCTTATAAATATTATTATTAACTTCTATAGTCCAAGCTAATAATACAGATAATTATTAATCTTCTTATTAACTTGATAATACTGTTGGCTCATTCATAATAGTCTGTTATCTTAACTAATTATAGTATATCCTGTTCTTTAATAATTAATCATACTGAATAATATATAGCTTCTTACTATCTAGTATCCACGTTATGATTTCCATTCAAACTTCGTGCTGAATAATGGTAACATTATAGACTTCTCTGCCTTGATCTGGGTTCGTAGCTCTCAACTATTTCTGAGACTGTTACTGTTTCTGACTGTAGTTCTTTAACTAATGACCTGTCTTGCTGCAGCTAAAGCACAAGCAGTCTCTTTTATACTGTTCAAGTTCCTTCTTAAATACTCTATTCTATTAAGTCTGATATTGTGTTATATCTAGCTCCATTGGTTTTGATCTATAAGGATCTTCGTATCCCAAGCTTCTAGATTGTGCTAACCTTTTATTATTAGCTCGATAATCTGATTAACTGTTTTATCAAGATATAGACCCGCTGGTCCATTAGCTTTCTTATTATTTTATATTGTATTTATATAACTTATTATCAATCTTAACTACTGCTTTGATCATCTTTAACAACATGTTTAATTATTCTTGCTAGATAAGTTTCTTCTAGATCTCTATCTTGAGTCCCTTTTTGAATCATGCAATATAGACATTATCATTTTAATCTAAGTAACTAGTAACTTGTAAAAACTCTGAAGTATACTTAGATACTGATCTAGTTTACTTAAATTATTATAACTTTTACTCAGTATTTTATATTATATTAATATCTTCAAATATCTGTTTGAGACACTGCTTAAATCTGGCATAACTAATAAAGATTCACTTCATTTTATTATTCTGATTATCTACCAATTTTTCTTAATACTTGTAGATATATAGTTTAATTAATTAAATACTGATTCAGTCAGGTAGGTAGACGTGAAAAGAATCTTATCAACCTTATTTTTAAGCTTTTCTCTATTCATGCCAAGGTACAAGTCTAACTGGGTCAAGAAAGCCCTGAGCTTTGCTTGATTACTGTCAAATGGTTCTGATAGTCAGACCTTAACAGATTTGACTGCCAAGCAATCTTTAAATAACTGGTTTTATCATTCTAAGGCGGTGATGATTTCTTATAACTGACCAACTATATCCATTAGTTCTTGTGTTGTCAAGCCCTGCTGCTATAGGGCGCGCGATGAGTTCAATATAGTCAACATGATGAATAGTTATCACTGGGTAACACTTATACTGACTGGTGCTCAATGTATCAAACCCTAGGATTGCTTCTCCCTGTTCCTGTTAGCTTAGCTTCTGTTACAATATATATCTTCGAACTGAATCGAGGTAAGTCAGGCTGATGACTATCTAAAGATGACTGGTTCTGAATAAGAGAAGAGAAGTAAGGCCAGATAGTGCCGCGCAGCTATCTGTAAGTAAGTATAGATGAGTATTATTATTAAGCTTTACCAAAATATATAGTTACTTAAAGATAATTATATTAAGCATGAAGAATAGAACTAACTAAATATAGAAATAAGTGTCTTTATATATTCTATCCTCTATATACTATCTTATATACCATCAGGTCTATTATATATCTATATAATAATTATAAACCATGATGGTATGCTGTATACTACATGCTTGTCTGTATACCATGGTCATGTAACAACTCAGATCAGAACTTTACCTGATAAGAGTTGCTGTCCGTCCGGGCGTAGCCTTCTGCCTGACATGCCCGCCTTACTAGTCGTTCAGCTAGCAGGGGTCCGTAACAAGTAGTTTATCATAGTGTCTAGCCACAATCTCTGTCCTTATAGCAGTTAGTATAAAGATTAGTTTATGAAAGCAGGCTAGTCTATCTTTATTAATGATAATCTTGTCTGGTGAGCCTTTACTAATCTCCTAGAATATCTTGTCTTTTTTAGTAATATTAGTCAATCATCTGGTTAGATTGCTGCCTATTTCCAGCATTGCTGTAAGATTGGTCTTATTATAGCTGATTAATCTATCTATATTTCACTTCAGGATGGCTGGTTTAATAATCTTTTCTTTTATTCTATAGTCTGGTCTATAACTTAATATATCTACATGTTTATTTTCTGTTCCTTTATAATATACTATATATAAGTCATATTATAATAAAACTTTAGCCCATCTTGCCTGTCTTCTGGTCAATTTTTTGATTATTATGAAATAAGTTAAGTTCCTATAATCTGTTTTTATAATAATAATATGTTTTACTTCTTTTAGATAGACTCTTTACTGCTTAAATACTATCATAATAACTAGTAATTTCTTGTTATGAATATCATAGTTGAGTTCTGCCTGAACCAACTTTCTTAAGTAAAATATAATCAGTCTAGATTTTCTATCTTCTTCTAGCTGTGTTATACGCATTCTGACAGCATAGTCTGATATATTGATTTTAATAGTAGTTTCTTTTTCCGGGTCATGCTGTACAAGTACTGATAATATGATAAATCACTGTTTAATATCTTCAAACATGTACTGCTGTGGTTCTTCCTACTTATATTTCTTTGACTTCTTTATAAGCTTAAAGAGTTTATATAGATAGCATATCCATCTATAAATTATCAATAGTAATTGACTAGTCTGATAAACTGCTGTATTTCTTTCAGATTCTTAGATTAAGGCCAGTCCTGTATAGCTTATACTTTAGCTTGCTCAGTATAGAGTTTCTCTATAGATATCTAATATTTTAGAAACTCTGTTTCTTGTACATAGAATTTACACTTCTTCAGCTTATATTATAACTAATATAGGCATATTTTATACAAAATAAGTCTTATATATCTAACATATTTTTCTTATATCTTCAAGAAGATCAAGATATTTGTTACGGACCCCTGCTAGCTGAACGACTAGTAAGGCGGGCATGTCAGGCAGAAGGCTACGCCCGGACGGACAGCAACTCTTATCAGGTAAAGTTCCGATCTGAGTCATCACATGATCATGGTATACAGACAAGTATATGATATACAGTATATCATCATGATCTATAATTACTGTATAGATATATAGTAGATCTAATAGTATATAAGATGATATACAGAGGATAGGATATATAAAGATACTTATTTCTATAGTTAGTTAGTTCTGTTCTTCATATTCAATATAACTGTCTTTAAGTAACCATATGTTTTAATACAGCTTAGTAATAATACTTATCTGTATTTACTTACGGATAGCTGCGCGGCACTATCTGGCCTTACTTCTCTTCTCTTGTTCAGGACCAGTCATCTTTAGATAGTCATCAGCCTGACTTATCTTGATTCAGTTCGAAGGTACGTATTGGAACGGAAGCTAAGCTAACAGGAACAGGGAGAAGCGATCCTAGGGTTTGACAGACTACTGCTGCAATTATCTGTGATAATATATTTAGTTATTCTTATTAAATAAGTTTCTCTTGAATCTCTATCTTGAATCCTTTTTTAAATTATATAATATAGGCGTCTTCATTCCAGTCTAAGTAACTGATAACTTATAAGAATTTAGAAGTATATTTAAATATTAATTCAATCTACTTAAGTTATTATAGCTTTTATTCAGCATTGCATGCTATATTAATATCTTTAAATATTTATTTAAAATATTATTTGAATCTGGTATAACTAGTAAAGATTTATTTAGTATTATTATTCTGATTATTTACCAACCTTTCCTGGTACTCGCAGATATATAGCTTAAATTAATTAAATATTATTTTAGTCAGGTAGATAAACGCGAAAAGAATCTTATTAATCTTATTTCTAAGCTTCTCTTTATTTATGTTAAGATATAAGTTTAACTAGGTTAAGAAAGCCCTGAGCTTTACTTGATTACTATTAAATGATTCCGGTAGTCTGATCTTGACAGACTTGATTACTAAGTAATCTTTAAGTAACTAGTTCTGTTATTCTAAGATAATGATATTTTCTTATAACTAACTAACTATATTTATTAGTTCTTATATTATCAGGCCCTGCTGTTACAAAGTGCATGATAAGTTTGAAACTATTAATATAATGGATAGTTATAAGTGATAACACTTATACTGACTGGTGTTTAATATATTAAACCTTAGGATCACTTCTCTATTTCTGTTAGTTTAGCTTCACTGGTATATATACTATTGAACTGAAGTAAGGAGATATCAGGCTAATAACTATCTAGGAATAACCAGTCTTAAATAAGAAAAGAAAAGTAAGGCTGAATAATGCTGCACAGTTATCTGTAAGTAAGTATAGATGAGTATTATTATTAAGCTTCTAAATTTATGGATACTTAAAGATAGTATTATTAAGTATAAAGAATAGAACTAGCTAAATATATAAAAGAGTATTCTTATATATCCTATTCTCTATATACTATATTATATACTATTTAAGATAGATTAATGATTGATTTAATCATAATCCAGGATCTTAATATATCTTGTATATATCTTCAATGGTAGATTTGATGGTAGATGATTATGTGATATTGGAGTAGCTACTAAGGTAATTCAATCATGTAGAATGAGATAGATGATAATCTAGCTCAGGGCCTTGTAGGCCATCTATATAGACTAACTAGTGGTGTAAAGAGAAGTGTCACGTGACCCTATGTTTCCTACCGGCGTGGGAGCCTATCGGGGATTCTAACATACTCCCTTAGGTAATGAGGTGTCTCTTAAAACGTGTAAAATGAAGCTAAAGTTGTCGAACTATTATGCTATATTAGGTTTCTTCTGGTGGTTGTGGTTCGGGCTTTATTCTTGATATTATTTTCAGTAGGTTAAGGAAGGTCCTGAACGCCTTCCATTCCAGTGGCTTGGTAAAGCTGTCTACAGGGTTCTATGTTTCTGTAATATATAAAATTTTGATAATATTCTTCTCAATTATATCAGTAATAAAGAGATAGTGGTTATCTAGCTACCTGATGGTGTGAGTATAGCCTTCCTGGTGCAGGATATTAAGAGAATTCACTGAGTCCGTGAACACTGGGATCCGGCCGTTGGGCGAGACCATAAGGCCAAGCACTACTACCAATTTTTTAATATAAAGTGTTTCTTTGATGGTACTATTGAACGTGCAGAACTCTGTAATGGCTAAGAAGGTTATAATAAGGCTTTATTTGCGTGAGGCCCATGATATTAATGATCCTGTATAAAAGATAATATATCTCTTTATTGATTTATTATTTTTATAATCTTTATAAGATAAATCTACATACGTCTCTATACTCTTCATATGGTCCGCTGCGAGCAGGATGCTGAGTTCAGGATTGTTGGTTAGATATTGGCAGATGTGTTTCAGGGTCTTCATGTCTGCAGCAAGGGGTGCCTGGAGTCTTCATTGTAGGTGAAAGATTATGAGACAGAGGTCTGGACGTGTCTTTATGGCGAGCTAGTTGATATACCCTACAAGATATTGATATTCAGTGGTATTAGCTACTTGTAAAGTCATACTAGTACAGTCAAGTCTCCTGTATAACAGCATTATCAGGATAGCGGATCCGGACAATTCTTGTATTCCTGCCATGATCAGGGATTCTTTAGTATACACTGGTTGTGATAGTAGGATTATTCTGATTTTATAATCATATTTCAGGTTGCATTCTAGAAAGATCTTTGGTTTTCCTAGTTCCTTTAATCCGAATGCCTGGAACAGGTATTGTTTTAGCTCTATAAGGTCTTTCTGTCTCAGAGCTGTAATGGCTGAATTATTAATAAATATGATAAGAATAATATTATCTTTCTGATAGATATAAGGATTGTCTTTTAAAGGTTTAAATCTGATCTTGCTTAGGCAGTTAGTAAAGGTCTGATATTAGAGAAAAGTAGCTTACTGGAGATCATATAATGCCTGATTTAACTTACAGACCTGATCCTCAGGTTCTTTATGATAACCAGTTAGTTATTTTATAAGGATTTACTTGCTTTAGATCATTGCATGTAGATAGGCAGAGACAATATCTTACTACTTATAATATAGCTGTTTTAGTATAATATTGGTTAAGAATAGCTTTAATATGATCTTGCTTACTACAGATGCAGAGGACTTGTTATAATCAATATCTAACATCTGGCAGTTACTGTAGATTATCTAGTGAGCCTGGAATTGAGTCACGAAGCTGGTATTATCAAGTTTTAAGTTATATACCTACTTCCCCGGGATGATTCAGGCTTTAAAGGGTTGTTTAATGATTTAATAAGTATCCATATATTTGATCTTATCAATCTATATGTTTATGATTTCTTTTTAGTAAGGTATTAGTAAGGACTTTATGGTTTTCTAATAAATGTTTAGAATGATAACTTTATGGTATTTGAGATATGGAATTACAGTGTTTTTAGTAAGGGCAGTTAAGGCAGCATTGCCGTACAGTCTGCCTGATTGTAGTAATGATTGGGATTCCTCGGTAAGGGCCTTGATTAATTGGGCTTCAGGAAGTTAGTGATCCTGAGCTAAGTATTTAGTATTTACAGTATTATACGCGTGGAGGTTCTCCATAGATTTAAGTAAAAGAATGATTATGGGGTCTGCCGTGTTAGAAATTGTTTTTATCTGGCTAGTAATAATGTCTTTCTTAGTGAAGGCTTTTATTGTGTATCTTGATGTTAATATTTTATTATTGCTAGTAAGAATGTCTTTCAGTTATATGGATCTTCTGGCTTGCGGGGTCAGGGACAGTTACTTCTATATATTAAGATTCTTATAATCTGTTTAGTATGTCTTTGTTTTATTAAAAGTAATGTTTCTCGATTGTTTCATCTTATCAGAATCAGGGAATCAAATATGGTAGATGTGGCCATAATCTTTATTAAAGCTAATAAGATAGTCTATTAAAGCCCTGGGATTCAGCTTCTAGGATTGTGTTTGATTTTTCATAGATATATGGATGTATGTGCGGCAGCTGAAGATATGTAGGACTTTAAGTAAGGCATTAGGATTTAGCAAGTTATAGAATATTTAGTATAGAAATACCAGAGTCTTCTTCAGGTCTCCTTCTTTTAGTAATAAGTGATTTTGTATCTGAGCATTGAGCTTGATGGTAAATAGCTAGAGATAGCCTGATAGGCTAGAATTAATCATGATTATTCTTACTATTTGATTTATTAAATCACTATATTATTCTGATAGTCTGTTTACTTCAGGTATACAGGATGATGATATCTGTATATAAATTCTACAGTCTTTATAAGTTACTCATAACTTGAAGTAAGTAAATTCTTGGTCATTATCTAGATACCAGGCTGCAGGATAGTGGTGTTACAGACCCCTGCTAGCCAGGTTACTAGCAGAAGCGGACTCGTCAGGCAGAAAGGTAACGACCAGGAAGGGCTCGGGCAGCCAGCAACTCTTATTGAGCAAGATCCCGGTTAGGGTAACGTCCGAGGCAACACTGTGTCACATGACCATCTACCATCAGATCTACCATCGAGAGTATACGACATGGTATATGGAATCCAGGAATATGATTGGATTGATCCTCAATCTACCCTGAATGGTATACGAAATAGTATACAAAGGATAGGATATAAGGACACTCTTTCATATACTTAGCTAGTTCTGTTCTTCGTGCTCAATCCAATTATCTTTAAGTAACCATACGTTTTGGTAAAGCTTAGCAACAACACTCATCCGCACTTACTTACGGATAGCTGCACGGCACTATCTGGCCTTACTTCTCTTTTCTTGTTCAGATCAAGTCATCTTTAGATAGTTATCAATCTGACTTACCTTGATTCAGTTTAAAGGTATGTATTGGAAACGGGAGCTAAGCTAATAGGAACAGGAAGAAGCGATCCTAGGGTTTGATACATTGAGTACCAGTCAGTACGAGTGTTATCCAGTGATAACTAGTCATTATATTGACTATATTAAACACATCGCGTGCGCCACAGCAGGGCCCGATAACCAAGAAACTAATAAATATGGTTAGTCAGTTATAAGAAAGTATCACTGTCTTAAAATAATAGAACCAGTTACTTGAAGATTGTTTATTAATTAAATCTATTAAGGTCTGACCACCCGAGCTATTTAACAGCAAATGAGTAAGGCTCAGGGCTTTCTTGACTCAGTTAGATCTGTACTTCAACATGAACAAGAAAAAGCTTAAGAATAAGGAGAACAAGATCTTTTTCATGTCTACTTACCTGACTGAAGCAGTATTTAATTAGTTTGAACCATATATCCGCGAGTGATAAGAGAAGTCAGTAAGTAATTAGGATAATAATATAAAGTGATTTTTTACTAGTTACACCAGATTTAAACAGTGTCTTGAACAGATATTTAGAGATATTAATACAGTACAGAATATTAAGTAAAAATTATAATAATTTAAGTAGATGAAATCAGTATTTATATATACTTCAGAGTTTTAGTAAGTTATTAGTTACCTGGACTGGGATGACAACGCCTATATCTTATAATTTAAAGAAGGACTCAAGATAGAGATCCAAGAAAAGATTATTTAGTAAGAACAACTGGACATATTGATTAAGATAATTAAAACAGTAGTTAAGATTAATAATAAGTTATACAACTTTAATATAAAACAATAAGAAGGTTGATAGATCAGTGGGTCTATATCTCAATATAATAATTAGCCAGATTACTAAGTTAATAACAGAAGATCAGTATAATCTAGAAGCTTGGGATATGAAGATCTCTACAGACTAAAACTAATAGAGCTAGATGCAGCACAGTACCAGACTCAATAGACTCGAGTGTCCAAGGAGGAACTCAAACAGCATAAACAAGACCGCTTGTGTTTTAGCTGCAGCAAAGCAGGTCACTAGTTAAAGGACTGTAGTCAGAAACAGCCTCAAAAGTAATTAAGCACTACGAACCAAGATCAAGACAGAGGAGTCTATGATGTCACCACCATTTAGCACGAAGTTTGGATGGAATCTGTAATACAGATATTAGATAATAAGAAGTTACATACTATTCAGCATGATCAGCTATCAGAGAACAGGATATACCATGATTAGTTAAGATAACAGGCCATCACGGATGAGCCAACAGTACCACCTAGTTAATAAGAGAATTAATAATTGTCTGTACCATTAGTTTGGACTATAAAAGTTAATAATAATAATTATAAGCTAGTTTTAAGAAATGACTATCCCAGTATAGTTTAGAATAAAGATAAACTATCAGACAAAGAGTACAGTATACTATTTAAAGATCTTAAACCCAGTAAGAAGAGATTCAGCAAGATATCTAATATCTCTAAAAAACCTTTATCAGAAATTAATAAACTCTGTTCATTACAGCGAGATGAGAATAAGAAAAACTAGAAAAATAATTAAAAAGATATTACTTATTAGTTAGACCGCATATTAAAAGAGATCTCAGAGAATCTAGCACAATTCTGCTCAGAGTTCAAGATAATCATGCAGCATTATTTATATTGAGATTTAAAATATTGGAAATTATAAAATAAGACTTGGAAACAATATCTACAGAGATGCTCTTATTATCTAGAAGTTTGCTTAATATATAGACAAGATAATATAGATTATTATTATTAATTATTAGAGATTAGTTAGAAGATAAATGTTGCAGGGACAGAGTCTTGATATAATAAACTATATCTGTACGTTTATTTCAAAGAAAGTAGAGATTATTAAAAATATAATAAACTTCCTTAGCTTATATATTATATAAACATATGCTTAATATATCATGATTAGAAGTATATTACCAACTACTGACTTAAGATACTGGAAGTGGTTAGGACTAAGATAAGCCATTATCTATGTTCTATCTTTAATTATATATATAAAGGGTATCAGAGATATCCTTACTACAGATTAATATATTGGCTAGCATGTTTTAATAATCAGTATATAATATACTACACAGTAAAGATAAAAGGCTCAAGATTTCTAAGAAGATACCCACGGTAGTTAGCACCTAACTAACTAGAACAGTAATTAATAATCACAAAGTCAGGACTATACCTGAAAATCTAAGCAGTCATATTAGATTAACCAGCTCAAGTATTAGTAGACTCTGGAATAACCAGAAACTTCATGAACCCGCGATTCATGTAACAGCTTGAAATACTTAGATAATAAAAAGCAGAATCTAAACTAATTACAGAACTAAATAAAGAGAATTTAGGAACTCTTGTATTAATAATCAAGTTAAGAATTATATCTATAATTATAAAAAATCACTACAAGTATATAGACTTTAACATGATATCTGTCAAACCCTAGGATCGCTTCTCCCTGTCCCTGTTAGCTTAGCTCCCGTTCCGATACGTACCTTGTGAACTGAATCAAAGGTGACTTGATCTTGAACAAGAGAAGAGAAGTAAGGCCAGATAGTGCCGCGCAGCTATCCGTAAGTAAGTGCGGACGAGTATTGTCGCTAAGCTTTACCAAAACGTATGGTTACTTAAAGACAGTGTTATTGAGCACGAAGAACAGAACTAGCTAAGTACGTGAAGGAGTGTCCTTATATATCCGTTCCCCGTATACTATTCCATATACCATCGGGTCTGTCGTATACCCACTTGGTAGTCATAGACCATGATGATATGTTGTATACCACATGCTTGTCCGTATACCATGGTCACGTGATCCGTGTCGCCTGACGGTTCGGGTCGGGATCCTCCTCGATAAGAGTCCCCTTCCGTCCGGATGTGGTCTTCTGCCTGACATACCCGCCTTACTAGTTGTCCAGCTAGCAGGGGTCCGTAACAGTTAGGTTCTAACTATTATAGATATCTTCTTAAAAATCTTAAGCCTTCTATCTTTACCGTGTAGTATATTATATATTGATTATTAAAACATGTTAGCTAATATATTAATCTGTGGTAAGAATATCTCTGATACTCTTTACATGCATAATCAAAGATAGAGTATAAATAATAACTTATCTTAGTCTTAACCACTTCCAGTATCTTAAATCAGTAATTAATAATATACTTCTAATTATAATATATTAAGCATGTATTTATATAATACACAAGCTAAAGAAGTTTATCATGTTTTTAATAATCTTTACTTTCTTTAAAATAAATATATAGATATGGTTTATCATACTAAGACTCTGTTTCTATAATATTTATTTTTTAATTAATCTTTAATAACTAGTAATAATAGTCCGTGTTATCTCATTTATATATTAAGCAAACTTTTAAATAATAAAAACATCTTTATAAATATTGTTTCCAAGTCTTATTTTATGATTTCCAATATTTCAAGTCCTAATATGAGCAATACTGTATGATCATTTTAAACTCTAGGCAAAATTATACTAGATTTTCTAAGATCTTCTTTAAAATATAGTTTAATCAGTAAGTAATATTTTCTTAATCATTCTTCTAATTCTTCTTATCCTTATTTTATTATAATAAACAGAATTTACTAATTTTTAATAAGGATTTTTCAGGAGTATCAGATATCTTACTGAGTCTTTTCTTACTAGATTCAAGATCTTTAAATAATATATTATATTCTTTATTTAATAATTTATCTTTATTCTAAACTATACTAGGATAGTCGTTCCTCAAAACTAGCTTATAATTATTATTATTGATTTCTGTAGTCCAAATTAATAATATAGATAATCATTAATCCTCTTATTAACTAAATAATACTGTTAGCTTATCTATAATAATCTGTTGTCTTAACCAATCACAGTATATCCTGTCCTCTAACAGCCAACCATACTGAATAATATATAACTTCTTGTTATCTAATATCTGCATCACAGATTCTGTCCAAACTTTATGCTGAATAGTGGTAACATTATAGACTCCTCTGCCTTGATCATGGTTCATGATGCTCAATTACTTCTGAGACTGTTACTGTTTCTGACTATAGTTCTTTAACTGGTGACCTGCTTTGCCGCAGCTAAAGTACAAGCAGTCTTATTTACACTGTTCAAGTTCCTTCTTAAACACTCAAGTTTGTTGAGTCTGATGCTGTGCTGCATCCAGCTCTATTGGTTTTAATCTGTAGGGATCTTTATATCCTAAGCTTCTAGATTATACTGACCTTCTGTTATTAACTCAATAACCTGGCTAATTATTATATCAAGATATAGACTCACTGGTTTATCAATCCTCTTGTTATTTTATGTTAAAGTCATATAACTTATTATCAATCTTTACTACTTTAATTATCTTGATCAATATGTCTAATCATTCTTACTAAATGATCTTCTCTTAGATCTCTATCTTAAGTCCTTCTTTAAATCATGAAATATAGGCGTTGTCATCCCAGTCTAAGTAATTAATAACTTACTAAAACTCTGAAATATATATAGATACTAATCCAGTCTATTTAAATTATTATAATTTTTACTCAGTATTCTATACCGTATTAATATCTCTAAATATCTATTTTAAATACTGTTTAAATCTGGTATAACTAGTAAAAAGTTATTTTATATTATTATTCTAATTACTTATCAACTTTTTTTATTACTCGCGGATATATGGTTCAAATTAATCAAATACTGCTTCAGTCAGGTAAGTAAATATGAGAAAGATCTTGTTCTTCTTATTCTTAAGCTTTTTCTTATTTATGTTAAGATACAGATCTAACTGGGTCAAGAAAGCTCTGAGTCGTGCTCATTTGCTGTTAAATAACTCAGATGGTTGGACCTTAACAGATTTAACTGATAAGCGATCTTTAAGTAACTAGTTCTATTATTTTAAGACAGTGATACTTTCTTATAACTAATTAACCATATCTATCAGTTTCTTAGTTATCGGGCCCTGCTGTGGCACACGTGATGTATTCAATATAGTCAATATAATGATTAATTATTACTGAGTAATACTCGTACTGACTGGTACTTAATGTATCAAACCCTAAGATTACTTCTCCCTGTTTCTGTTAGCTTAGCTCCCGTTCTAATACATATCTGTAAACTGAATCAGGGTAGTCAGGTTAATGCCTATCTAAAGATGACTTAATCTAAACAAGAAAAGAGAAGTAAGGCTAGATAGTACCGCGCAGCTATCCGTAAGTAAGTGCAGACAAGTGTTATTACTAAGCTTTATCAAAATATATGGTTACTTAAAGACAGTGTTATTAAGCATGAAGAACAGAACTAGCTAAGTATAAGAAGGAGTGTCCTTATATATCCGTTCTTTATATACTATTCCATATACTATCAGGTCTGTTGTATACCTACTTGGTAGTTATAGACCATGATAGTATGCTGTATATCACATGCTTATCTGTATACCATGGTTACATGATCCATAGCACCTGACAGTTCGGGTCGGGATCTTTCTTAATAAGAGCTCCCTTCTGTCTGGATGTGGTCTTCTGCTTAACATACCCGTCTTACTAGTTGTTCAGCTAGTAGGGATCTATAACACCACCTCCCCTTCTTTAAGGTTCTTATCCTCAAGAATATAAAGGTGCGTGTCCCTTGTCCAGGTCAGCTAAGTCTTCTTAGTTTTACTTTTCTCTCAGAATAGACCATCATATCTTTACATAATTATTATAAAAAACATTATCAGCAGGCTAACTAGATTGTTTGTAACAGTATCCAGATTAACTTTTTTTATATCTAGTATAATTTTCATAGTCTTTCCTATTTTATGGATTCCAAAAACCAAAATTGTGCGGCCTATACTCATCATGGCTAAAAATATAAAAAGCAATTTCACAGTGATTCTGAGTGGGATAAACTTTAATATAATAAAGAAAAGATAGCTTAAGAGATTAAAAAGACCAAAGAATAGATTGAGCTATTATTTATAAAAATAAAGTATTTGTGAAAGCATTGCAAATTTCTTAAAAATTGTGGTAATCAGATGTTAGATCACGACTCAAATGTGTTGGAGTAATTAGATAATAAGGATTCTCCAAGCACTGAGGATCTCCGAGAGCTAGAGTATCTGACTAATAAATACAACACTGCTCAACTTGCCGCTGCATCAGACAATCCTAGTCTGACTTAGTTAGTTAGTTCCCCTTCTTTCTGGGCGAACTTTGACCTGTCTGTCAGTAATACTGCTCTACAAGCTGGTAACAGCCTGTTAAATTCTTAATAAGTTCTTACATGTTTTCTGAGATATCATATTCTACCTATTTTACCAGATACTTTAACCTGCTGCTAATCTTCTTATGATCCAGGATTTTTTTGACTTTGTATTCTTATTCTGTGTTATTATCAATCTCTATATTTTCTGCAATTCTAGCATTCTTTGATACAGGTTTCAATAATAAGATATAAAACACTGGATAAATTCTGTTTATTAATTTTGATAATCTTAACTTGTAATTGACTGGTCCCTTCTTATCTTTAATAATAAATGATTCTAGCTTGTGATAATCAAGCTTCTGACTTAGTTATTTTATCTTAATATTTCTGTAAAGTAGAAACACTTTCTTTCTTCTTTTTAAATCAGGTTCCCTCTTATATTTATAATTATAGTATATCTTGCTATATAAGTTCATGAACTCAATGTCTCAGAATAACTGTAGATACATGTTTTCTATAAATATAATAATATCTTTAACTATATTAATAACTTACTACTTCTTTAATAGCGTTTCTAGAAACCTCGGGTGGTAACCATAATTAGTGTAAAACAGTGAAACTCTAATAGTTAAGTGACTGATATTGTTATATAAGAACTATATTATTAATAACAGATTTATTTAATTATCTTACTAGTAGTTTATATAGTGCCTCAGGTATTACTTAATTATCTAATTAATCTTTTCTATTTGCCCATTCGTCTGTGGATGGTAAGCTATTATTATTTATTTTTCAATTTCCATAAGATCTGTGAGTAATCTCTAGAACTTCAAGGTAAATAACTTATCTTGATCTGATATAATATATTTTAGTATTTTATAATATATAATAATGTTTTCTAGAAACAGTTCTATTATCTGTATTACTATTATTATTATCTTACTTGATATAAGATGGATGTATTTAGTAAGGTGATTAATAATGATTATAATAATATTAAACCCTTCTAATTCCAGTAATAAATTAATAAAGTTAATTATTATCCATTTTTATAGCTGTTGTGGCGCCTTCTATACTTATATTTATCTATAGGGCTGGTGCTTTACAGGCTTGTTTCTAATACAAGTCTTGTATTATCTAATATAATCATATATTTTCTGTCTGAAGTTCAGAATGTAGTAATTCCTTGTAATTAGTTCAGTTATCTTTTCTATTTTTAAATAATTCTTAAGCGGTTCATCATGGTGCCTAGCCACAATCTCTATTCTTATTATAGTTAGTATAAAGATTAATCTATGAAAATAGGCTAGTCTATTTTTATTAATGGTGATCTTGTCCGGTGAGTCCTTACTTATTTTTTAAAATATTTTATCATTTTTTATACCATCAGCCAATCACTTAGTTAGATTACTACCTATTTTCAATATTATTACTAGATTAGCTTTATTATAACTGATTAACCCATCCGTATTTTGCTTTAAGATAGCCAGTTCAATAACCTTTTCATTTAATTCATAGTCTGGCCTGCAGCTCAGCACATCTACATGTTTATTCTCTATTTCTTTACAGTATATAATTCTGAAATCATATTATGACAGAATCTCAGCTTATCATGCCTGCCTTCTGGTCAACTCTTTAGTTATTATAAAGTAAGTCAAGTTCTTATGATCTATCTTTATAATAACAGTGTGTTTCACTTCTTTAAGATAGACCCTCCACTGCTTAAACATTACTATTATAGCTAGCAATTCCTTATTATGAATATTATAGTTGAGTTCTGCTTGAATCAACTTTCTTGAGTAAAATATAATTAGTCTTAACTTTCTGTCTTCTTTAGGTTGTGTTATACACATGCCAACAGTGTAATTTAATACATTAGTTTTAATAGTTATTTCTTTCTCTAGATCATGCTGTATAAGTATTAATGATGTGATAAATTACTGCTTGATATCTTTAAACATACTCTGTTGTAGTTCTTTCCACTGGTACTTCTTTAACTTCTTTATAAGCTTGAAGAGTAGTATTATATGGATAGCATATCCGTCCATAAATTATTAATAGTAGTTAACTAATCTGATGAACTGCTGTAGTTCTTTCAGATTTCTCAGTTAAGGCTAATCCTGTATAGCTTGTACTTTAGCTCACTCAGTATAGATTCTTTTTATAGATATCTAATATCTCAGGAATTTTATTTCCTGTATATAGAATTTATACTTCTTCAGCTTATATTATAGTTAATATAGATATAATTTGTATAGAACTAGTCTTATATACTTTATATATTCTTCCTTAGTCTTTAAAAAGATTAATATATTGTCTAGATAAGTAATTATAAACCTGTCAAGATGTTTTTCTAGAACTTTATTAATATATTGCTAAAATAATACTGGTACATTGGTAAGCCTAAATAATATAATCAAGTACTTAAAATATCTATACTTTATTCTGAATATAGTTTTCTATTCTTTATTTTCTGTAATGCGTATATGATAATATATATTTATAATATTAAGTTTAATAAACTATTTTATTTCTTATATCTTGTCTTAGATTTCTGAAATCAAAGATAACGGGTGTTAATCCTTAATTATAATAATATTTAGTGACTGATAATCCACGCATAGCTGTAAATTGCTGTTTTTTTTTAGTTTAAATAAGACTCCATGTCCTGCTGGTGACTTTAAAGGCCTAATATTATCTTTAACTAGCTAATTATTAATATATTCTTATAGTGTTTATGATTTTTTTTTAGATATTAGATAAATTTTTCTACATACTAGTGACTTTTTTTTTCTATAGGAATAGTATGATTATGCTTTCTATGCTGAGGTAATTTAGATTATTCTAGCTACTTGAATAAGTCCTTGAATCTTTCATATTATGATAGGATCTGTATATCACTCTTGACCATAGCTAGAAGTTCCCATAAATCTTCTAATCTCTGGATAACTATCTTAATCTCTGTGTTAGTACTGTTAATGCTATATTTATAGTATTCTTTAATTATTGTTAATACTTATTTTGATAATTCCATAAGCCAATCTTTCTATGATGGCTTGGTTACTGCTATTACTTATGTGACTATACTTAAGATGTTATTTTCCTCTAAATTATCTCTAATATCTGGCGTGTTAGGCTTTTATAGTGATCTCAACCTCTTCTTACTAGATTACTTAATCCTTATTTCAGCCTCTTATTGAATAACAGGCTGTATAGATCTAGACCCCATATCTAGTCCTTGCTGGTGTTGTCTTGGGCAATTATAATTTATGAATTAGAGACTCTCAGTCTTTTAATTAATCTGTGAATTATGATTCTTGAGTTATAGAATCTCTAACACAATATTATACTGTTTTAAAGATATCATATTAAAGTTTATATACTTATAGTGACTCTTTATAATTATAAATATAGTTTCTAACTTAATTATTAACATGAGAGTTTCTAAATTCTCTTTATTTAGTTCTATAATTGGTTCAGATTCTGCTTTCTATTATCTAAGTATCTTAAGCTGTTACATGAATCATAGGTTCATAAAGTTTCTGGTTATTCCAGAGTCTATCAGTACTTAGACTAGTTAATTTAATATGACTGCTTAGATCTTTAAATATGGCTCTGACTTTGTGGCTACTAACTACTATTCTGGCTAGTTAGGTTCTAACTACTGTAAGTATCTTCTTGGAAATCTTAAACCTTTTATCTTTACTGTATAGTATATTATATACTAATTATTAAAACATGCTAGTTAATATATTAATCTGTGATAAGAATGTCTCTGGTACTCTTTACACGTGTAATTAAAGATAGAGTATAAATAGTGACTTACCTTAGCCTTAACTACTTCCAGTATCTTAGGTTAATAGTTAGTAATATATTTCTAATCATGGTATATTAAGTATATATTCATATAATATATAAGCTAAGAAAGTTTATCATATCTTTAATAATCTCTGCTTTCTTTAAAATAAATATACAGATATGGCTTATTATATTAAGACTCTGTTTCTATAATATTTATCTTCTAATTAATCTCTAATAGCTGGTAATAATAGTCTATATTATCTTGTCCATATATTAAATAAACTTCTGGATAATAAGAATATTTGTATAGATATTATTCCCAAGTCTTGTTCTATGATTTTCAATATTTTAAATCCTAATGTGGGTAATATTGTATGATTATCTTAAGTTTTAGATAGAATCATACTGGATTCTTCAAGATCTTCTTTAAAATATAGTCTAATTAATAAGTAATATTCTTTTAATCATTCTTCTAGTTCTTCTTATCCTTGTCTTACTATAATAAACAGAGTTTATCAATTTCTGATAAGGGTTTTTCAGAGGTATCAGATATCTTGTTAAGTCTTTTCTTACTAGGTTTAAAATCTTCAAATAGTCTACTGTATTCTTTATCTGATGATTTATCTTTATTCTAAACTATATTAAAATAATTATTTCTCAGAACTGGCTTATAATTATTATTATTGATTTCTATAGTCCAAGTTAATAATACAGATAATCATTAATCCTCTTATTAGCTGAATAATACTGTTAACTTATTCAGGGTGACCTGTTATCTTAATCAATTATAATACATTCTGTTCTCTGATAGCCGACCGTGCTGAATAATATATAGCTTCTTATTATCTAATATCTGCATTACAGATTCTATCTAAACTTTATGCTGAATAGTAGTAACATTATAGACTCCTCTATCTTGATCTTGGTTCATAGTGCTCAATTACTTCTGAGGCTGTTGCTGTTTCTGACTACAGTTCTTTAACTGGTGACCTGCTTTGTTACAGCTAAAGCACAAGCGGTCTCGTTTACGCTGTTCAAGTTCCTCCTTAGATACTTAAGTCTATTGAGTCTGATGCTGTGCTACATCCAGCTCCATGGGTTTCAGCCTATAAGGATCTTCGTATCCCAAGCTTCTAGGTTATGCCGACCTTCTGTTATTAGCTCGGTAATCTGGCTGGTTATTATATTAAGATATAGACCTACTAGTCTATTAATCTTCTTATTATTTTATATTGAAGTTATATAATTTATTATCAATCTTAACTGCTGCTTTAATCATCTTAATCAATGTATCTAGTCATTCTTGCTAAATGATCTTTTCTTAGATCTTTATCTTGAGTTCTTTTTTAAATTATGAGATATAGGTATTATCATTCTAGTCTAGATAATTAATAACTTACTGAAACTCTAAAATATATGTGGATACTGATCTAATCTGTTTAAATTACTATAATTTTTGCTTAGTGTTCTGTGCTGTATCAATGTCTCTGAATATCTGTTCAAGATATTGTTTAAATCTGGCATAACTAGTAAAAAGTTGTTTTATATTATTATTCTAATTACTTACTAACTTTTCTTGTCACTTGCGGATGTATGGTTCGAACTAATCAAATATTGCTCTAATCAGGTAAGTAGATATGAAAAAGATCTTGTCCTTCTTATTCTTGAGCTTTTCCTTGTTTATGTTGAGATATAGATCTAACTGGGTCAAGAAAGCCCTGAGCCTTGCTTGTTTACTGTCAAATAGCTCAGATAGTCAGACCTTAACAGATTTAACTGATAAGCGATCTTTGAGTAACTGGTTCTATTGTTTTAAGACAGTGATGCTTTCTTATAACTGACTAACCATATTTATTAATTCCTTGGTTGTCAGGCCCTGCTGTGGCGCACGCGATGTGTTCAATGTAGTTAATATGATGACTGGTTGTCACTGGGTAATACTCGTACTAACTGATACTCAATGTATCAAATCCTAGGATTGTTTCTCCCTGTTCCTGTTAGCTTAGCTCCCGTTCTAATACGTACCTGTGAACTGAATCAAGGTAATCAGGTTATTGACTATCTAAAGGTGACTTGATCTGAATAAGAGAAGAGAAGTAAGGCCAGATAGTGCCGCGCAGCTATCCGTAAGTAAGTGCGGATGAGTGTTGTCGCTAAGCTTTACTAAAACATATGATTACTTAAAGACAGTTAAATTGAGCATGAAGAACAGAACTAACTAAGTATATGAAGGAATGTCCTTATATATCCGTCCCTTGTATACCATTCCGTATACCATCAGGTCTATCATATACCCGTTTGGTAGTCATATACCATGATGGTATGTTGTATACCACATGCTTGTCTGTATACCATGGTCACGTGATCCGTGGCACCTGACGGTTCGGGTCAGGATCCTCCTTGATAAGAGCTCCCTTCCGTCCGGATGTGGCCTTCTGCCTGACATACCCGCCTTACTAGTTGTTCAGCTAGCAGGGGTCCGTAACATGGCTGACAAGATTCTTATGTTATAAGTTCATCTTTATAAGTTTTTATAAGGCTTCAGCCTTTATATATAATAGCATGATTCTTATTAAATATATGGCATTATTGATCATAAACAGATAATATTTAATCTTGCTATAGCCAGTCAGAATCATTACTTATATATCTGCATGCCAGAGTTCTGTGGGATCAGTGGTCTATGAGATAGGGTCTTGTAATATAAGATATTTAGCTTTAGCAAGCTAGCAGGCTTTGTAGTTGAAATTTTCATGATTTTGTAGTTATATGTTATAAGATTCTGTATGGCCAAATCTTTAATATAATAGTAGAGGATTGAGAGTAGGCACCGTTGCGGTGATTCTGTTTGGCTCAGTAAGTCTGATGAAGGTGATGTTCTTTGATATCTGTAGATAGCCTGCAGTTTGATCAGTATCTAGATCTTATAGAGTCAGGTCTTTAATAGTCCCGTAGAGATTGAAGTCAGTATAGAGGCGATCTGCTGAAAGGAGGCCATATTCCAAACTTGGTTGGTAGTATGCCTTGATCTTCAACGCTGTTGGTTTCCCGGTCGGGGATTCTAGGTAGACAGTAATATAGCTGGCTGATTTAGCCGTGGTGTTAGTCCCTTCTGAGGTGCTGTAGATGTAGTATTTATAAGATACAAGTTTATGGTATTCAGTCAAGGAATCGAGATCAGGGGTCAGGTGGTGGGAACTGCTTGTATCGTAGATCCAGGTGTTTGCTGGGTTGTCTCTAGCGGCCACTGCCATACTGCTAAAATCGATGATATCAGGATTCTGCATCTTATATACTGTGGTATTTATTTCGGGCCTTTTTAGTAGTTCTTTTGGCGGATTGTATGACCAGAGGCCTCTAGTAGGCTTCCAGTGTGGTAGTTAGAGGCTAGGATTCAAATAATAGCAGACTAGGGAATCGTGGCCACTTATATGGCAGTACGCGTATTTTCTATCAAGTCATTATGGTTGCTGATTTCTCATCTTTTCCACGTGGTCTTCGGGCGATATGCCTGGCCCAGGGAAGGTCTGTTTCTTCTAATAATCTGATTTGATGTTTCTAGATGCTGCGGATGCCTGTATGATCGGTGCAGAGGCAGCCAGGTGCTTTATATTAAGCTCATTTTCTATAGCTATGGCTTCATCACAGTATTTATAAAAGTCCGTGTTGGTCAGTGTATCTGGATTGGCTAGAGAAAGGGTTATTTATATGGGTGCAGTCCATGTTAGTAATTCTGTTTCTAAATTGCTCAGCAGTATGTAAGTTACTATAAAAGCAGATATCTTATATCTTATTCTCTGCACGGTAATAAAGATATTTATAAAGCTATTAATATACTATATAATTATTAAATAGTTATTTTGGTATTTGGAGATGAGTTTTATACAGATATTAATAATTTTAATTGATTCTTTATCTAAGATGATTTTATATATAGTTTTATAAGCATTATCTGCAAATTCTCTATCTTCTCTAGCTCTAATAAAATGTTTATTAATCTCTGATAATAGTTGCTTTAACAACCAAGCATAGATTATTGAGAATAGTCTATACCAGAGATTGTACGACGGATCGTCGATCTGTGGCCGGGGTAGATCCTTTTAAAAGAGTTAATATAGAGATAATAATTATAGACTTATTTCTATCTAGAAATATTATTATTCGAAGTTTTCATGACCTGTAAGGAGTTCTGTGACTCCTTGGAGTGATCCAGGCAGCTAGGATGGTAGGCTCTCTGCCTGTGTCCGCGGATCGGTGTTGATCACGGTGTTTAGAAAGTCTGAAGTATTGATACTACCCCCTGCGGCCAGCGCGGCCGAGGAAGTGCTTCGTGTTATAGGAGCCATCTTGATGTGTTTATTTGTTTGTTCGTTCATCCGAATGTAGCAGAAGCGTCAAAGTGGTGATATTATACGTGTAGGCGTGACCGTTGCCTCAGTGGAGGTCGGTAGACTGGCTTGTAGAAGCCCGGTAGGATGGTTCGCGTAGGCGTAACCGTTGCCTCGGTAGAGGTTAGTATAGGACAGAGGTCCTGGGAGTGCTTCGTATGAAGCAATTGGGCGATCCTTCTGGATGATATCGCTAGCCTAGGGGGTCCGGAGAGGGCTCATAACCTGTTGGAGTGGCTACTAAGGCGATTCAACCGTGTAGAATGAGATGGATGATGATCTAGCTAGGGGCCTCGTAGGCCATCTATAAGGACTAACTAGCGGTGTAGGGAGGAGTGTCACGTGACCCTACGTTGCCTACCGGCGTGGGAGCCCATCGGGGATCCCAACATATAATATACTACATGGTAAAAATAGAGGGAATATAATTTTCAAGTAAATATCTAAGATAATAGAAACCTAACTAGCCAGATCAATAATTAATAGCTACCGAATCAGGGCCACACCTGAAGATTCAAGTAACCATACTAGATTAAATAACTCAAGTACTAGTAGACTCTAGAGTGACTGGAAACTTCATGAACCCATGATTTATATAGTAACTTAGGATACTTAGAAGACAGAAAGCAGAATCTGAACCAATTACAGGACTGAACGGAGAGAATTTGAGAACTCTTGTATTGATAGTTAAGTTAGGGATCATATCTATAACTATAATAAGTTATCTTGAATACATAGATTTCGATGTGATACTACTAGGATAATATAATATTGTACTAAGGATTCCATGACTCAAGAATCATAACCCACAGATTAATTAAAAGACTGAGAGTCTCTAATTCACGAATTGTGATTGCCTAAGACGATATTAACAAGAACCAGATATGGGGTCTAGATCCGTACAGCCTGCTAAACAGTAAGAGACTGAAGTAAGGACTAAGCAATCTATAAAGAGGTTGAGAACACTATGAAAGCCTTACACGCTAGGTATCAGAGATAAATTAAAGAATAATAATATCTTAAGTATAGTCATACAAGTAATAGTAACAATCAAGTCATTGTAGAGAGATTGGCTCAAGAAATTATTAGAATAGGCACTAACAATAACAGAAGAGTACTGAGAGTACAGTATTAACAGCACTGACTCAGAAATCAGGATATAAGAGCAGGGACTAGAAGACTTATGGGAGCTTCTAGCTGTGACCAAGCATAAACCACATATCCCGCCACAGTATAAGAGATTCAAGGATTTATTTAATTAGCCAGAGCAGTCTGAATTACCTCAGCATGGAAAGCATGACCATATTATTCTTACTAAGAAAGAAAAGTCACTAATATACAGAAAGATTTATTTAATATCTGAAAAGGAATCGCAGGCACTATAGAAGTATATTAATAACTAATTAATAAAAGATAATGTAAGGCCTTCAAAATCGCCAGCAAGACATGGAGTCCTATTTATATTAAAGAAGGATAGCAGTTTATAGTTATATATAGATTATTAATTACTTAATATAATCATGATCAAGGATCAACACCCATTACCTTTAATCTTAGAAATCCAAGATAAAATATAAGAAATAAAATAGTTTACTAAACTTGATATTATAGATACATATTATCATATACACATTATGGAAGGTGAAGAATGGAAAACCGTATTTAAAATAAAGTATAGATACTTTAAGTATTTAATTATATTATTTAGACTTATCAATATACTAGCATCATTTCAGCAATATATTAATAAGATATTAGGAGAACACCTTGACAAATTTATAATCATTTATTTAGATAATATCTTAATCTTCTTAAAGATAGAAAAAGAATATGTTAAGTATATAAGACTTATTTTGTATAAACTACATCTATATTAGTTATAATATAAGCTGAAGAAATATAAATTCTATATATAGAAAACAGAGTTCCTGGAACACTGAATATCTACAGAGAGAGTCTATACCAAGTAAACTAAAGTATAAGTCATACAGGACTAGCCTTAACCCAAGAACCTGAAAGAACTACAGCAGTTTGTCAGATTAGTTAACTATTATTAATAATTTATAGACAGATATGCTATCCACATAACACCACTCTTCAAGCTTATTGTTACGGACCCCTGCTAGCTGAACGAACTAGTGAGGCGGACACGTCAGGCAGAAGGCCACACCCGGAAAAGAGCAAGGGCTCTTATCGAGTAAAGCCTCGATACGAGCAACCGAGGAACGGGAACGGTCACACGGCACGTGACTACAATAAGGATGTCACCGACACGCTATAGGATGTCAACAACATAATATGGCATGGCAGTGCCATATTGAAGGATAGGATATAAGGACACTCTTTCATATACTTAGCTAGTTCTGTTCTTCATGCTCAATAACATTATCTTTAAGTAATCATATATTTTGGTAAAAGCTTAGCAACAACACTCGTCCGTACTTACTTACGAATAGCTGTGTGGCATTATCTGGCCTTACTTCTCTTCTTCTATTCAGGACCAGTTTTCTTTGGATAGTTATTAACCTGACCTACCTTAATTCAGTTCACAGGTACATATCGGATAGAAGCTAAGCTAACAGGAACAGGGAGAAGCAATCCTAGGGTTTGATATATTAAGCACCAGTCAGTATAAGTATTATCTAGTAATAATTATTCATTATATTAACTACATTAAACTCATCACACGCCCTATAGCAGCAGGGCCTGACAATACAGAAACTGATGGATATGGTTGGTCAGTTATAAGAAAGCATCACAGTCTTAAAACAATAAAACCAGATACTTGAAGATTGCTTAGCAGTCAAATCTGTTAAGGTCTAACCACTTGAGCCATTCGACAGCAATTGAGCAAAGCTCAGGGCTTTCTTGACCCAGTTAGATCTGTACCTCAGCATAAACAAAGAGAAGCTTAAGAATAAGAAAGACAAGATCTTTTTTGTATCTACTTACTTAACTAAAATAGTATTCAATTAGTTTAAACTATATATCTATAATTAATAAAAGAAGTTAATAAGTAATCAGGATAATAACATGAAATAAATCTTTACTAGTTATACCAGATTCAAGCAGTGTCTTGAACAGATATTTAGAGATATTAATATAACATGGAATACTGAGTAAAAATTATAATGATTTAAGCAGACTAGATCAGTATTTAAGTATGCTTTAGAGTTTTTGCAAGTTACTAGTTACTTGGATTAGAATAATAATATCTATATCATATAATTTAAAGAAAGACTCAAGATAGAGATCTAAGAGAAACTTATCTAGTAAGAATAACTAAACATATTGTTAAAGATGATTGAAGCAGCAGTCAAGATTAATAACAAATTATATAAATACAATATAAAATAATAAGAGGGTCGATAGACCAGCGGGTCTATATCTTGATAAAACAGTTAATCAGGTTACTGAGTCAATAATGGAAGGTTGGTATAACCTAGAAGCTTGGGATACGAAGATCTTTATAGATTAAAACTAATGGAGCTAGATGCAGCACAGTATCAGACTTAATAGACTTGAGTGTCTAAGAAGGAACTTGAATGGTGTAAACGAGACTGCTTGTGCTTTAGCTGTAGCAAAGCAGGTCACTAGTTAAAGGACTGCAGTCAGAAACAGTAATAGTTTCAGAAGTAGTTGAGAGCTATGAACCAAGATCAAGGCAGAGAAGTCTATAATATTACTACTATTTAGCATGAAGTTTGGACGGAATCCATAACGTGGATAATAGATAATAAGAAGTTACATACTATTCAGCATGGTTAGCTGTTAGAGAACAGGATGTACCGTGATTAGTTAAGATAATAGACTACTATAGATAAGCCAATAGTATCACTAAGTTAATAAGAGGATTAATGATTATCTGTACCATTAGTTTGGACTATAAAGATTAATAATAACAGTTATAAGCCAGTTTCAAGGAATGACTATCCTAGTATAATTTAGAATGAATTTAAACTATTGGATAAAGAGTATAATATACTGCTTAAAGATCTTAAATCCAGTAAGAAAAGACTTAATAAGATATCTAATACTCCAGAAAAATCCCTATTAAAAATTAGTAAAATCTGTTTATTACAGTAAAACAAGGATAAGAAGAACCAGAAGAACGATTAAAAGAATATTATTTATTAGTTAGACCGTATTTTAAAGAAGATCTTGGAAAATCTAGCACAATTCTGTCCAGAGCTTAAGATAATCATGCAGCATTGCCCATATTGGGATTTAGAATATTGGAAATTATAGAATAAGACTTGAAAATAATATCTATAAAGATGCTCTTATTATCTAGAAGTTTGCTTGATATATGGACAAGATAATACAGATTATTATTATCAGTTATTAGAGATTAGCCAGAAGGTACACGTTACAGGGATGGAATCTTAGTATAATAAACTATGTCTGTATATTTATTTTAAAAGAAGTAAAGATTATTAAAGATATAATAAACTTCCTTGGCTCGTGTGCTATATAAATATATGTTCAGTATATTATAATTGGAAGTACATTGTTAACTACTAATCTAAGATATTGAAAGTAGTTAGGGCTAAGGTAAGTTACTGTCTATATTTAATCTTTAATTATGCATGTAAAGGGTACCAGAGATACTCTTATCATAGATTAATATATTGATTAGCATGTTTTAATAATTAGTGTATAATATACTACGCAGTAAAGATAGAAGGCTTGAAATTTTTAAGAAGATATTCACAGTAGTTAGAATCTAACTAGCTGGAACAGTAGTTAGCAGTCACAGAGTCAGGACTATATCTGAAGATCTAAGTAATTATATTAAATTGATTAGTTCAAGTACTGGTAGACTCTGGAGTAACTAGAAACTTTATGAACCTGCAATTTATATAATAGCTTGAGATGCTTAGACAATAGAAAGCAGAATCTGAACTGATTATAGGACTGAATGGAGAGAATTTGGAAACTCTTGTATTAATAATTAAGTTAGGAACTATACTTATGACTATAAAGAATTATTATAAATATATTAACTTTAACATGACATCTTTGGGACAGTATGATATTATGTTAAGGATTTTATGATTTAGGAATCATAATCCACAGATTAATTAAAAGACTAAGAGTCTTTAATTCATGAATTGTGATTATCTAAGATAATATTAACAAGGACTAGATATAAGATCTAGATCTGTACGGCCTGCTATACAGTAAGAAGCTAAAGCAAGAATTAAACAATTTATTAAGGAAAGGTTGAGATCACTATAAAAGCCTAACGCGCCAGGTATTAAAAGTAACTTAGAGAAAAATAGCATCTTAAGTATAGTTGTACAAGTAATAACAGTAACTAAGTTATTATAGAAAGATTAGTTTATAAAATTATCAGAATAGGTACTAATAATAATAGATAAGTACTGAAAGTATAGTATTAATAGCTTTGATACAGAGATCGAGATGACTATCTAGAAACTAAAAGATTCATGAAAACTTCTAGCTGTGATCAAGAGTAATACACAGATTTTACTACAGTATAAGAGATTCAAGGACTTGTTCAAGTAGTTAAAATAATCTAAATTATCTCAGTATAAAAAGCATGATCATACTATTCCTATAAAGAAAGAAAAGTTATTAATATGTAAAAAGATTTATCTGATATCTAAAAAAGAATCACAGGTACTATAAGAATATATTAATAATCAGCTGGCTAAAGATAATATCAGGTTTTTGAAATTACTAGCAGAATATGGAGTCTTATTTATATTAAAAAAGGATGATAGTTTATAGTTATGCGTGGATTATTAATTACTGAATATTATTATAATTAAGGATTGGTATCTGTTATCTTTAATTTCAGAAATTTAAGACAAGATACAAGAAATGAAGTAGTTCATCAAGCTTGATATTATGAATATATATTATTATATATGCATTACGGAAGGTGAAGAATAGAAAACCATGTTTAGAATAAAGTACAGATATTTTAAGTACTTGATTATACTATTTAAGCTTATTAATATACCAGTATTATTTCAGTGATATATTAATAAGATTCTGAGAGAATATCTTAATAAGTTTGTGATTACTTACTTAGATAATATATTAATCTTCTTGAAGACTGAAGAATATATTAGATATATAAGACTAATTTTGTATAAATTATATTTATATCAGTTATGATGTAAGCTGAAGAAGTATGAATTCTATATATAGAAAACAGAGTTTCTGGAACACTGGATATTTACAGAGAGAATCTATACTGAGTAAGCTAAAATATAAGTTATACGGGATGAACCTTAATCTAAGAGTCTGAAAGAACTACAGTAGTTTATCAGATTAATTAATTACTATTAATGATTTATAGACAGATACGCTATTTATATAATGCTATTCTTTGAGCTTATAAAGAAGTTAAAGAAATATTAGTGGAAAGAACCACAGCAGAGCATGTTTGAAAATATCAAGTAATGACTTATCATGTTATTAATACTTGTATAGCATGACCTAGAGAAAGAAATCACTATCAAGACTGATGTATCAGACTATACTGTTAGTATATGTATAATACAATCCAGAGAAGATGGAAAACTGAAACTGATTATATTTTATTTAAGGAAGTTGGTTTAAGCGGAACTCAACTACAACATTCATGACAAGGAATTGCTAGCTATAGTAATAATATTTAAATAATAGAGGGTCTATCTTAAAGAAGTAAAGCATATCATTATTATAAAGATAGATCATAAGAACTTGATCTACTTTATAATAATCAAAGAGTTGACTCGAAGACAGGCAAGATAGACTGAGATTCTGTTATAATATAACTTCAAAATCATATACTGTAAAGAAATAGAGAATAGATATGTAGATATACTGAACTACAGGCCAGATTATAAACTAGATAAAAAGATTATTAAACCGGCCATTCTGAAGCAGAATACGGATGGGTCGATCAGCTATAATAAAACTAATTGAGTAATAATATTAGAAATAGGTAGTAATCTGACTAGATAATTGACTGATAGTATAAAAAATAATATAACATTCCAAAAGATGAGTAAAGATTTACTGGACAAGATTATTATTAATAAAAATAGACTAGCCTACTTTCATGGGTTAATCTTTATACTAACTGTAATAAGAATAGAGATTGTGGCTAGGCATTATGATAGACTACTCAAGGATCACTTAGAAATAGAAAAGATAACTGAATTAATTACAAGGAATTATTACATTCTGAATCTCAGATAAAAAGTACATGATTATATTAAATAATACAAGACTTATATTAGAGATAAGTCTATAAGATACTAATCCTACAGATAAATACAAGTACAGAAGGCGCCACAGCAGCCATAGAAATAGATAATAATTGACTTTATTAGTTCATTATCTGAATTAGAAGGATTTAATATAATTACAGTCATCACTGATCGCCTCACCAAATATATCTATCTAATATTAAGTAAGGCAACCATGTTAGTAATACAGATAATAGAACTATTTCTTGGACATATTGTCGCATACTATGGAATATTAAAGTATATTATATCAGATTAAGATAAGTTATTTACTTTGAAGTTCTGAAGATCACTTACAGATCTTATAGAAATTAAAGAATAAATAATAACAGCTTATTATCTACAGATGAATAGGTAAACAGAAAGGATTAACCAGATAATTAAACAATATCTGAGACACTACGTGAATTACCAGCAGAATAATTAAATAAATCTATTATTAATAATATAGTTCTTATATAATAATGCCAGTCATGTAATTATTAGAGTCTTACTATTTTACATTAATTACAGTTACCACCTGAGGTTTCTGGAAACATTATTAAAGAAATAATAAGTTACTGACATAGCTGAGGATATTGTTGTGTTTATGGGAAACATGTATATTCAGTTATTCTGAGACATTGAGTTCATGAACTTGTATAGTAAAATATATTATAATCACAAATATAAGAAGAAACCTAACTTAAAAAGAGGGAAGAAAGTATTCCTACTCCGCAGAAACATTAAGATGAAATGATTAAGTTAGAAGCTTGATTATCACAAGCTAGGATTATTTGTTATTAAAGATAAGAAAGGACTAGTTAACTATAAGTTGAGATTGCTAAAATTAATGAACAGAATTTATTCAGTATTTCATATCTCATTATTGGAACCTGTACTAAAGAATATTAGAATTGCAGAAAATATAGAGATTGACAATAACACAGAGTAAGAATATAAAGTTAAAAAGATCCTAGACTATAGAAAGATTAGTGGCAAATCATAATATTTAATAAAATAGAAAGAATATGATATTTCAGAAAACACGTGAAAATTTATTGAGAATTTGATAGGCTGTTACTAGCTTGTAGAACAATACCACCAGTAGACAAGTTAAAACTTGTCCAGAAGAAAGAAGAGCTAACCAGTTAAGATAAATTAAGATTGAGCTTGAATACAGCAGCTAGCTTAACATCATCTATAACAGTACTAGTCTCAGCCTCGGATATTATAGTCTTTTAATCATGCAGTTTCTCTTGCGCTTTATATTCTCTTTACTCTTACTTCTTAAGCTTCTCCAGCTCCTTGATTTTCTTTATGTCACGAGCTATGAAATCGCCAGCTTGCTTTTATAATAACTGTTTTAATTTTTACAATCAAAGAAGTTTTACTAGAATGACTTCTTTCTTCTCTTCAATGGAATTTTGAGCCTTGACTAAATATTTCTACTCAGTGTTAAAAAAAGAAGGATCAGGCATTTCGCAATAAACACTGTTTTTTCTAACATATTTATTACAGTAATCAGAATTTTTGGATTTAATACATACTTTGTGAAGGCAGATACAGCGCTTACAAGGAAAAATTGCCAGAAAATCCTTATTCTTGATTTGCCGATAGAGGCTCTTCTTACAAATAAAAGAACTAGATAATATAGTTAATAACCTGACTGAATTTGGGAAAAACAATACTAAGCACTCATCTCAAGAGGAAAGCACTGCAGCTTTATATTCCTTGAGAATAAGAAATCTTGAAGGAGGAGGAGTGATGTTACAGACCCCTGCTAGCTGAACGAACTAATAAGGCAGACACATCAGATAGAAGACCACACCCGGAAAAGAGCAAGGACTCTTATTGAGTAAAGCCTCAATACGAGCAACCGAGGAATAGGAATGGTCACACGGCATGTGACTACAATAGGAATGTCACTGACATGCTATAAAATGTCAGTACTACGCCGGGGATGTCACCAACACGCTATAGAATATCAACAACATAATATGACATGGCAGCGCCATATCAAAGAATAGGATATAAGGACACTCTTTCATGTACTTAGCTAGTTCTGTTCTTCGTGCTTAATAACACTGTCTTTAAGTAACCATATATTTTGGTAAAAGCTTAGTGACAATACTCATCCGTACTTACTTACGGATAGCTGCGCGGTACTATCTGGCCTTACTTCTCTTCTTCTGTTCAGGACCAGTTTTCTTTAGATAGTCATCAACCTGACCTACCTTGATTCAGTTCACAGGTACGTATCGGATAGAAGCTAAGCTAACAGGAACAGGGAGAAGCGATCCTAGGGTTTGACACTTATAAAGAAGTTAAAGAAGTACAGGTAGAAAGAACCGCAGCAGCACATGTTTAAGGATATTAAGGACTGACTTACCACATTACTAGTACTTGTACAGCATGATCCAGAGAAAGAAACCACTATTAAAATTAATATATTAAATTATATTATTAATATGCGCATGACATAACCAGGAGAAGATGAAAAATCTAGATTAATTATATTTTATTTGAGAAAGTTAGTTCAGATAGAACTTAACTACAACATCCATAATAAAGAATTACTGGCTATTATAATAGTATTTAAGCAGTAGAGGGTCTATCTTAAAGAAATAAAACATACTATTATCATAAAAACAGACTATAAAAACTTAACCTACTTTACAATAACCAAAGAATTGACCAGAAAACAAGCAAGATAGGCTGAAGTTCTATAACAGTATGATTTTTATATTAATATACTATAAGAAAACAGAAAATAGATATACAGATGCACTGAGTCATAGACCAGACTATAGAATAAAAGAAAAGAATATTAAACTGATCATTCTGAAGCAAAACACGGATAGATTAATCCGCTACAATAAAGCTAATCTAGCAGCAATATTAAAAATAGGCAGTAATCTAATCAAATAATTAACTAATATTATTAAAAAAGATAAGATATTTTAGAAAATAAGCAGAGACTTACTAGATAAGATCATTATTAATAAAGATAGATTAGCCCACTTTCACAGATTAATCTTTGTACCAATCGCTATAAGAACAAAGATTATGGCTAAACATATAAACTACTCAAGGATTATTTAGAAATTGAAAAGAGTACGGAACTAATCACCAGAAATTACTATATTCTGAACCTCAGACAAAAAGTACATGATTATGTTAAACAATGTAAGACATGAATTAGAGATAAGTCTGTAAGATACTAACCTTATAAATAAATACAAGTACAGAAGACACCACAACAACTATAAAAATAGATAATAATTAACTTTATTAGTTTACTACCTGAATCACAGAGATATAATATTATTACAGTCATCACTAATTATCTTATTAAATATATCTATCTTATACTGAGTAGGATGATAATAACAGTAATATAGATGATAGAACTATTTCTAGAAAATATTATTATAAATTATAATATACTAAAGTATATCATGTCAGATCAAGACAAGTTATTTATCTTAAAGTCCTGAAGATTACTTACAGATCTTATAGAAATTAAAGAATGAATGATAACAGCTTACCATCTATAGACAAATAGATAAACAGAAAGAGTTAACTAGATAGTCAAGCAATATCTGAGACATTATATTAATTATTAATAAGATAATTAGATAAATCTGTTACCAATAGTACAATTTTCCTATAATAACACTAATTACTCAATAATCAGTGTCTTATTATTTTATACTAATTACGGTTATCACCCCAGATTTCTAAAAGCGCTATTAGAAAAGTAACTAATTATTAATATAGCTAAAGATATTATTATATTTATAGAAAACACATATACTCAGTTATTCTGAGATATCAAGTTCATGAACTTGCAAAGCAAGATTTACTACAATCATCAATACAGGAGACAACCTGATCTTAAAAAAGCAGAGAAAGTGTTCCTACTCTGGAAACACATCAAGATGAAATGACTAAGCTAGAAGCTCAACTATTATAAACTAGGACTATTTATTATCAAAGAAAAGAAAAAGCTAGTTAATTATAAGTTAAGGCTACCGAAATCAATGAGTAAAATTCATCCAGTATTTTATATCTCATTACTGGAACCCACACCAAAGAACGCTAGAATCGCAGAGAACGTGGAGATTGATAATAACACTGAATAAGAATACAGAGTTAAAAGGATCCTGGACCACAAGAAGATCAGTAATAAATCATATTACTTAATAAAATAAGAAGAATATGATATCTCAAATAATACATGGAAATCTATCAAGAATTTGACAGGCTGTTATTAGCTTGTGAAGCAGTACCACTAACAGATAGGTCGAAGTTCGCCCAGAAAGAAGGGGAACCAACCAACCAAGTCAGACTAGGGTTGTCTGACACAGCGGCAAGTTGAGCAACATCGTGCTTGTCAGCCAGGCGCTCCAGCTCCCGGAGATCCTCAGCACCTGGAGAATCCTCTTTATCTAACTGCTCCAACATATTCGAGTCGTGATCTAACATCCACTCACCATGATCCCTTAAGAACTGTTGTTGCTTAAACAGGCGGGCCATCTTGGCAGAAATACAAGCCTGTTCAGCTAGGGCTTCAGCAAGTTCGTTTTATATCTCTGATTAATTTTATTTTAACTTATTCTACTTTCTATCGCTATAAAATTGTTTTTCACATTTCCGACCATAATGAGTATAAGTAGCATAATTTCGACTTTTTGAATCCATGATATAAGAAATGTCTTTCAGAAAGTAATGTTTACAGAAACTCTCAACGATACAACCACTCTTATAAATCTCATTAGACTGGCGAATACGCTCCTTCACCCAGTCACGATTAATATGATAACGAGACATGTTAGCCCATTCTGGAAAAAAGAGAACTAAGGAACCCAGTCAAAAACACAAGAGGGACACGCACCTTTATGTTCCTTAAGAACAAGAAACCTTAAAGAAGGGGGAGTGATGTTACAGACCCCTGCTAGCCAGATTACTAGCGAAGCGGACTCGTCAGGTAGAAAGTATCAGCAAGGCAGGTCTCGGACAGCCAGCAACTCTTATCGAGTAAAATCCCGGTTTGAGTGACACCAGGAGCGGCCTTACGTCACGTAATTGTCTATCATTGAATCTATTATTAAAGGTATACGCAGGGTATACGGAGATCCTGGATCATGATTAGATCAACCATTGATCAACCCCAGACAGTATATGATATGGTATACGGAGGATAGGATATTTAAGAACACTCTTTCATGTACTTAGCTAGTTCTGTTCTTTGTGCTTAATTCAGATTTACAAAATCATCTTTAAGTAACCATATGTTTAGAAAGCTTAGTAACAACACTCATCCACACTTACTTATGGATAGCTGCACGGCACTATTCAGCCTTACTTCTCTTTCTTGATTCAAGACCAGTTGTCCTTAGATAGTCATCAGTCTGACATTACCTTGATTCAGTTCAACGGTACGTATACCAGTGAAGCTAAGCTAACAGGAACAGGGAAGCGATCCTAGGGTTTGACAGGGAACAGACACACAATGAAAAAAGGATTAATAATAATAGAAAGTAATCCACCCCAACATCCGCTGCTTTATAATGCCTCAATGTTCACTTATATGGGACGTAGCTAATAGACATGCCATCGGCATCCAACACTGTGCTCCTCCCACATATTGAAAGGATTAGACCGGCGGCTGCTAGAGAAGCAAATGCTGGAGACCCTAGTACGGGTGGCAACCACTGGAGCCAAAAACTATATAGAGAAAGCACACGGGGGAGAGGCTATAGATCGGAGCCATCTCCAATGAGACTGGTACCCCTGGGAGTGGAGCCCGCTTCAAAGTATCCACAAGCTGGCCACCCGAAGGCAGGGACTGGCCAACCTGGCGAATCTGGAATACATCCAGCCGTACAATGCAAGCAGTGAATAACTATAGTACAAGTTTCTCTGCTAGCAGTACACGCACAATACTAATAAAATGCTTATCATTATAGCTTCTAGTAGTGTTTCTAGAAATATAAGACAGATAATGTCATATATAATGCCTCCTTGAAGTATAGGCTTATATAATAGTCTTTCAAAAATGACTTAGTCTCTCAGCCCTATATACTATTACTTAACTTCGGTAATATCTTATAAGACCTTATACTTATCTCTATCTCATACTCTTACTTTACTAATTCTAGCTTACTAAATTTGTAAATGATGATCAGAGTTATAGATACTACTATTAAGAGGTTAGTTATAATCACAGTCATCATTGCTATAATTAACCAATCACCGCCCTGGACTATGTATATATTAATTAATATACTTACCAACCCTGCCATAGGATTTAAGAATATTAATCTAGTAATTATAAGTCTTTAGCCTTATTAATTATATTTAATACTTATATAAATAATTTATTAACCAGCCAGATATAATTATTTCTTCTCTCCCAAGAGAGCCACATCATGAGAGTAACACCTAGTACAAGACAAGAACAGGATATTTCAAGAAGTAGTAGATTCCTAATAGCCTTAATAATAGATTCTTTAATACTATCCTTTATAACATCATTATCTAAAGTTTTTATTTTCTCTTGGAGGAAGGTAAATGTTCCAGAAATCACTAGATATCCAGCTAGTAAAATTTAATAACCAGTACCTGCGAGGATGTTATAAAACCATAAAATATAGTCTAATTTAAGAAACACCTGCATATATTAAGTCTCAATAGCCTGGCATAAACTAACTTGATAGAGACCAGATTCCTGATTAACTACAGACCCCTGCTAGCTGAACGACTAGTAAGGCGGACTCGCCAGGCAGAAAGCACCGATAAGGGCAGCGCTCGGGTAAGACCGAACTGTTATTGGGAATTACCACCATGATGCCTGGAACGGTTATACATTATATAACCATAATAAGCATGTTACTAACAAGCTATAACATGTCAACGCTACGATCAGGACATGATAATAACATAAGATAACATACCAGCGGTATAACATATCATAACAACGATATTAGAAGAATAGATATATAAGGACACTCTTTTATATACTTAGCTAGTTCTATTCTTCATGCTCAATCCAATCCTTTAACACCGTCTTTAAGTGACCATATGTTTGGAAAGCTTAGTAATAATACTCGTCCATACTCATTTATAAATAGCTGCACGGCACTATTCAGCCTTACTTCTCTTCTCTTGTTCAAGACCAGTTGCCCTTAGATAGTCATCAGCCTGACACTACCTCGACTCAGTTCGACGGTACGTATACCAGTGAAGCTAAGCTAACAGGAACAGGGAAGCGATCCTAAGGTTTGACAAACTCACTGTTATTTTTCTATATAATACAATCTCTATAAACTGATTCTTGGTATTTGCAGGTAAATCTTGGATTATTAATGTCTCTACTAAGTAGAGACACTATAATTTCTCAGAGCTTATTATAAACTATATTCTACTTAATTTTACCATATCTTTTTAGCCTTACATTCAATTTAAAAAATTAGATAATACAACAGAAGAACTTTCTTTCTTCATGTAGATATAAGTAATGATCTGATTAAATAATCCTAGTTAAGGATTTTATAGTTTCTTATTTTATTATATTTGTATTTTTCAAACATACAGTTCTTAACTATGGCAGCAATCATATTCAGTATTATATTTATAACCAGAACTAATGCTGATACGGGGAATAGTACTCTTGTAAGTCATCTGTGTACCAGACTCCTTATTTTCAAATTCCGTGATTCAGTTTTCGCTTGCTTACATTTGCTGGTATACAGAATATGTACAGACCAATACAGCTTGAAGCCTGGACTAAACCCAATTACCAGAGTAATACGGCTTTCACGAACTTTACCGATTCTGTTTATGGATGAAATCTATCAAATGGTTTAATATCTTGCAGTTTCAAACTCTCACGCGTTCTTTGTAGAAAAGAACAACTCAATATCTCTGTAACTTGTAGCTTTGATACTTGGTATACAAACAAAAACCAACTCTCTAGAAACGATTCTTCATGCAAAATATTTATTTAAACATACTATACTATTAATGAAAGTGTAGAATGCCATAATACGCCTAAATTCACATATTATCGGCTTTGGACAAATTCTGGTCTTCCATAACCTCACCAAACAAAAGAAAGTGGTTTGGTAGTGAATTTCTGCCTGGTTTATAGATGAGGATTATATAGCATATATAAGCCACTGTATGGTCTTTGCGATCTTACAAATCACCTAAATCATATCAACAACCAACCAGACTTTCATTATCTTAAACTACAATTCTTGACAAAATCACTCGATACTTTTCTACATTCATCATCGGGATGTGTAAGAACGTGCTCCACTGGAGCTATTTAAACTTCTTTATACTGAAAGCTCGCGAATGTCTAATATACAAGAGTAGCTTTATAGAAATGTATCTAGCATTACTTGTACCTTCAAGCCAAGTTAAGCCACATTCTAATACTCCATTCAAGAGGAGATTACGCCCCAAGATCATGAACTTCTTCTTCACGGTGGCACATCCTCCAACATCGAACGGCTTCCCTCTCGTCTTCAACAATCTAAGAAACCACCGCGGAGTATGAGGAAACAAGTTGAAGACCTAACATATGAGGTTAGCTACTTGAAGGCCGAGCTGGCATGGCACACAGAGACAAAGGGTGCCTTGCTCCATTTCCAGGAGCAAGTTTACCAAACATTTCATCAGCTGCAAGATGCTCTTATCCAGGTCAACATTCGTCTACAAAATGCTGAGCATTGATATCTTGGGCTATGGGGGCTTGACCCCCGCGATAATGAAAATGAAGGAATGATTTAGATAGAAATCCTGTTACTTTATCACTATCGCTCCTACTGTAGAGATATTTGTCTAGTGTCCTGCTTTAGCTTAGCCAATGAATTATCTAGGTATAAGATCGTATTCCTTTTGCTGTAGGGTGCAGGGCCATGCTGACAGTCACCTCCATTATTTTCCGCACCTGCCTGACCTCCGTGTATGTCATTTAGCTAGAAATCATTATCCATCGTCCCTCAGGGTGACAGGTATGTTCACGGACTTCCAGCTCGAATCCCTTGTCGAAGGTTGGTATTTCTAGGACTAAAATAATTCCAGTTAGTATATCCTATGACCTAGCTATTATGTAGACTCACGTACGATCCTTGCGGGACATTCCAGGATGTCACGAACATGATAATGTTTGTAGGACATCGGTCATAACATTGGATGGTTATCTCAACTTCCGTTGGAACCGGATTTCTGCGGAACAACTTTATGCGGATTTTATAGCAAAGCCGTCTTGTTGTGGTCCATACGCTAGCAATATCCATTGCTACGATGCAATATGGTTGATCCCTGTGCTGTCGACTTCTCGTAAACCCAGATAATCTCTATTCTTGCAGCCGTAACGCTTCGCAAAGTCATCCTTTGTGATTCATTATGTGTCTATGATGCAAAATACCTATATATAATATACACCTCGACCATTCCAAATCACGGAAGAGAAGCACATCATGATCTGCAACCAAGGTGGGGTTGTCCATGTAATTTCGTCTCCTGCTGGCTAAGGCTGAAAATTATAGGTCTTTTAATTAATTCCTGATCGATGTAGACTCCCAATATTATGTTTGCTGAGACTAATCATGACTATTCTATTATCAGACTCGGTAATTTTGGTTACGTCAGGGTGATATGATAGGTCTCTCCATCATTAGTCCGTACTGCGGTATATTAGTGTGTTTTATATGGCTACTGCCTTTAGAGGAAAATAGAACCCGAAAAATGATATGAAATATATCTTGTAGTGGTTTTAGATTCGTGATCATACCCAGCCCCAGCCTCAGTAGTACTCATTACCTCTGTCTATAAAAGGTAGTCTATCGCGCTGTGATGGGTCAATAGTAGTATATCTTAAAAAATCTAGCTACTTATTTGTCTTTCACATTCTACCATGTGGCTAATAGTTTTTAACTTTTTGTGCTCAATCTTCACCTTTATTATTCCCGTCTTGTCATTCTTACAAGTATAGTATCCGCTGTTTCACTGGTTTATAGTCTATTGCTGATAGTGTGTAGGTTCAATATCTTCAAACGCCAGATAGTGATAATAGCACATTTGGAGGGAGGCCAGGATTCAATAGAAATTTTAGTAAGTTAAACAAGACCAATCACTTCATCATCGATTGGCAATGATAACTAAATCTAAATATGGTAATAGATACTCAATATACACCACATTCAGTTGTGGACACATCTACTACAGCCTACTTTTGCAGTGAATATGAAAGGCAATTAATTCAAGTTAATCCATGGGATAGGTTGAGAACGGTTCCGGGGTCAGTGATTTATCCGTCTTATTCCACCGAACATCTGCCTAGAAAAGATCAAAATGGTGTTGTTCTTTGGTAATGGATGACGGCACAGAGTAGCCCAGATGATAGAACTCTAGCAGATGTCCTTCAATCTGGTAAATTACTAGGGGCTTCTCCACCTCTATCTGCTACCGAAAAGGGTATTCCATTCAATATACCCGTGCAGGCCCAGGTTGGCAGATTATATACTATTTACTGGATGTGGAACACGACAACTGAAGTTGAAGGAGGCTTTTTGGTCTGTTCTATGACCTTTTCCACATATTGACAGAAGCTTAGTTCTATTTCCAGGTTTATACTTCCTGCTTTGACATTGAAATTATCGAAACATCTGGCGACAGCCCCACTACAAAGGGTGCTACGTCCGATGTATTATCATCTACCGCACTCGTTTCAACGTCTACTCCGTCCAATTTGACGAACGATTTCCCGACTACAAAGAGGACTAAATCCAGTTTACTGTCACGTACCAGAGTCGTTTCGACATCTGTTTCCTCTTATTTGACTAGTTATATAATGCTAAACTCCTCTGCTGTTCGACGGCCGACTTTCTCAGGATCTAGCCAGTTATCTGGGGAGACGGTATGTCCAAGTATCTCAGGGCTAAATATCAACATGACGAGCTCGCCCAGCCTCAGATCCCCAAGTATAGCCATGACGTCAAAGGCTGATATGAATAGCTCATGCAGCTTATTACAAACTACTACTCATTCAAAAACAGGCATGATTACACAGAGTATTCTGGGCGGTTCAGAATCAACAAACAGGCCATTTATTACGCCTCCCTGGCAAAGAAATAGTACACTTCCGATATCTATAACAGGCATGAACCTACCAACCAGTCTCTGTTCAACCCCACGTATTGGTTCTACCCAGACAGTGAGAGTAAATACAGGCAATATGACTGAGTTCGATCCTCCGTCGCTCGATTTGTCTATTGGCGATGCAGTGATGTTCTACCCAATAAATGGGAGTTTTAACTTATACAACACCACCCTTGATGAGTCATGTGTAGGTGTTACCAGACTTGGTGACGATATAGATGGCAGTGTTTTATACAATGTCACCTCTTCTAAGCCAGCTTGGTTTCTTGGGCTCCAACACGACGACGGTTGGTATTATTGCTTTCCTGGATCTCATTTCGCCCTCAATCCAGGGAACGAGAGTGAGCAGTTCTCTAGTACGATTCGAACGACATCTTATATGTCTATCGCACGGCCGGATCGCCATTTGTCCACTACAACAGTCGTTGTTACGGATACATTCTCCGGCACAACTCTAACAACATCTTATTTGACAATCGCGGAGCCGTATGCCCGGACGTCCACTACGACACTGGTGGTCACCGAGTATTGAGCTAGGACATTCAGGGAATGATACAGAGGTGCCCGTAACCGGATTCTATACCCTGTATAGAGAGGCTTGTTTTTGAACCCTATTCACATGATACGTTATACTGCAAACGGACTACTGGTAAGTTGTTGTTCCATTCCTTACCTGCGTTGGAGAATCGGAAGCAGTAATTAAGGCTCTACGAGTAAGATCTCAAAGAGAACGGAAGAGCTTTCATTGCTTAATAAGAGCATGTCATCACTGCAATCCCATTGTTTCTGTTGTCCTGCCCCCACGCATTCCTCCCAGTATCCCTGTTGACAGCAGCGCGCGCAGCATCCCCCCAGACAGACGGCAAAGCACTGGGGAAACGTCAGTATATAGTTAATCAAAGGATAAAAGAGAGGGCAACTTACTGAAAATCGCCATTGTCGTTCCGCAGCAGTCTCCTGACCTCTCAATTTATCGTAGGCCTCTTTGATCTCCAGCGAGATATGGACCATTTTGTTGACGTCCTCCAGAATGGTGAAGACGTGTTTGGTCAGCTTGGCGGCATATTCAAGCAGTTTCAGAAGGTTGTTGGGCGTGACGTAGGCCTTGTATTTTTCATAGAGAAAGTAGCCGGCCACGAGAATGAGGAGAAAGGCAACATTCATGGCGGAGAGATCGGGCATGATAGCCGTGGTGGTCGAGGTTGTGTCGGCGGAGATGGTGGTCATCAAGGCAACAATGAGAGAGAAAGGAGTTGAGGAAGAAAGAAGCCAGAGGGGGGAGAAGGCTCCTATACAGCAGCGCGCCGGTCTCTACTCGGGCCCGTGAGGAGGGCGAGCGACGCAATACCAACACGAAGCTGAAGCTATTCAGGAGGGCCAGAAGCTAAGGAAGTGAAGGCGGAGAAAGAAAGCGGCAGAAACGAAGTCACGTTATTGGTGGCCAAAAGAGCCAATGAGAAGACCGAATCTGTAAAACTTATGGACCAATGAGAAGCCTTGGAGCCGGGAACTTTCCTTGCCAGGACCCAGCCAAGACTTCAGAGAATGAAATTAAAACTCACCGCCTTAAGCAGATGTTCTGCCAGGAGCATTATGAGCCATCAGATGTGATTAGGAACTTTCTTAAAAATAGTTCCGCCACCACCCGCACTGAGGGGTGACTGTGCAAGAACGCCAGGTGCTGATACACAATGGACCACAGGCGTAAGTACTGAAAGGTTGAGATAGGCTAAGATGATCCAATCGGCCAGAGGTGCCTGATCCCTAACTGCTCACTTGCTAAGTACATAAATTTACACGGTCCCTATTTTCTCGTTAGAATCCTAGTATGTCACCACTTCCACCTCATAGCCCATTGGCACTACCAGCCCATTGGTGCGCAATGTCTACCTAATACCAATACCTTTCGAACCAGAGCTAACCGAAGGATCCGTAAATTTAAAGTAGGCTACCACAATGTAGAACTTTTAGCATAAGATACATCATAATATCGGAATACACAAAAGTCAGTGATGGCATCACATTTCCACCGGGCACTGTCGGACAGAGAGGGAGTTGAAGTACCGATGAACGAAATTGGATCTCTTTCTTTTATCGGCACTGGCCTCAAAGCTCTTGGAACTCGAAATTTGAATAGCTGTATTGGCCCATATTCCTCCGCTGCCTCGGCCTTCGCAAGATCCGTATACTTCCATCAACTACTCGCCCGTGCGGGTCCTCGTGCCCACTGGGTGTTTGTTACGTCTCGAATTCAGGATTTGACCGCCAAGCGAAGAAGTCTGTTGGATCGGCCATGGCGCTATCACCATTGTCATTACTTCTCTCACCTTGCCGCGGTGTCCACGGAGTTGGCGCTATCCGGCGGCCTCCTTAGTCGCTTCGTCAGTCAACTATTGCCTATAATGCTGCTATGTGATAGTATCTATCAGAAGCGCACCGTGAGTCCCTCATCCATTGCTTTATTCGGAGCTGCTATAATCACCTCCCGGAGATATTGTCCCGACTGCCTGCCAGGGTATTGCAGAGCTCGTTGAGCCGTCTGGTTGTCAGCAACGATCACTGCCTGACCTATTCGATGCCTCGTGATCATGATCAGGGCTAGGATCAAGTCTTCCCGGGGTTCAGGGTCCCGGGCGGTAACAGGTCGCTGCTCATCCTCTGAAAAGTAGCCCATCGGGTAGACGGTTGGCTCGAAGCTGCTCCCGCCGCTTGAGCTGCACGTCAGGCTGCCCGTTTCTCCTTTCGTCGGGAACTGGTAGGCATCCTCTGATTTAAGTGCCGGCAGTGGGTCTAAGGTCATCGGGTTGGGGTACGCGACTGGGGAGAAGCCGTGGATGGCAGACCACGGTGCGTGGGGCCGGTGTAGAGGTAAGTCTGATATCGTAGAGTTGAATGCTGACTCGTAGAGATACGTAATTCTCGATGTTTGCGAAGTCATGAATTCCAAAGCTGAGAAGAGCGGTATGGGGCGGAGGGCCCTCGGGGTTCTCAGACCTTCTGGGATACGTGCTGAGCATGCTGTGCTTCGTCTTTATCTGAGTAGGCGCTGCCGGGACTCGCTCCGGGTGATTAGGGGGGATGGCAGGTCCACTTGCTAACGGGCCTGCCGCGGCGTCACGGTGGGGCCAGGCTTGCGGGGAACCGGGCAATCGTATCTCTAGGAGTGACGCTGATATGCTTGGAGCCGTCAAGACCGGTATTGATGGTATGGATATGGCTGATATGCTGGATGGTCCGGAGGAACCTTCTTCCGCGCACTCGGGGACGCGTTACCAGTCGACGCGTTAGAGCGCCTGCTGTCTGGTTAGATATCAGCGTACCTCTCTTATACAGCAACAGGTATCCCCGCAAAGACGCCAGGCAGATCTCGCCACCTTCCTTAAACTGATGTGATTGTAGCTGGCGTTCTGCCTCGGTCAGGAAACCGGCTCCTTTTATGCGGACATCTCCGGAGACTATGTAGGCTCCGGTATATTGCAAGTTGATCCCGGAAATTGCATGATCAGTGAACTAGATTGGTTACTAGCCTAGGAGGGCCGGCCGGACTTACGCATGCATTAGCCTCTAGGTATGGGCTGTAATAGTCGGACTCAGTGTTACATATGGCCATGTGTTTTACAGAGATATGGCTGTCGAAAAGGCAAAGAAGGGATAGTCCCAGAGCAGGTAGAGGGAGACCAAGTGTGAGACAAATTTGTCATCGTCAGTGATGGCGGTCCATGGCTTAGTAGGAACAAGATAAGCGGCACTGCCGCACAAAAGCTGGCTGTCCATAATCTGTGTTGGACAACGACCCAACGTCTCGCGAGCAGGAGATGTTCATGCAACTTAGGAAGTAGCCCGGCCACCCACTCCGTGTCTGGTAGGGATACCGCACCGACACCGCGCCCGACTAGCTCAAGTGACTGAACCTGTCGGTTGGCGACACTCATCACGCATACGTCCTGGTGTCCGAGTCTGACCAGCTGCGCCAATTGATCGAAGAGCAGAACACCCTGGTTGACGAATTCGAGAACGAGTCGCGCCCCAACCTTACCCCGCACGACAATGAACACGGCCTCTGATCGCCCCAGTAGCTGCCGGGTGTGTCGGACCCGGGGGCAGTTTGACGCGACCGAATCGAATTGGCAGGAACGGGCAGGGATAGCAGGGACCGCCGCTGAGGGGGCCAGGGGCAATCTGGACGATTTAAAAACATCATGTATTTAGCAAGGCATGAGGCAGATAGGAATTGAAGACACACAGTGGCCGAACCGACCCTATACAGGTGTATGAAGACAGGAACCTCTCTGACATATTATGCTCAGGATAATAAAGTGACATTTATCTCCTGGTTATAGTAGAATAGGTATGACAGCCCGCGACCGGTAACAACTACAAGTAGCAACCAACCCCCTAGGCACTGGCCATGCCTGGAGTTTGGGACTTGCGCTGGCCTCCGTAGCGAGGCTCACATGTGGCATCTCAGAGTCGTCTGTTAGTTACTGAGGACGCTTTGTAAGTGTGGGATGAGGCGGCTCTGCGGGGTGGGCAATCTATCATAGATTAGAGGGAAAGGCAGCACAAAGTCGTAAGTCTGTGGATAATACCGAGCCTAATCTCATCCTTATCTTCTTGCACTAGATCAAGGCCATATGTAGCTTGCGCGCCATTGTGTTGAGAGAATGGTGAAGACGATGGCATCACGGGCGAGTGATGAGGTTTCATTATCACGTGTCTGTAGTCACGTGATATGTCACACTACGCCATGCGTCATCCATCCAGAGGCCGGGCATCAATTTCTGATGCCTAAATACCTTTCTTGCGTCATATACACGTGTGTTGATTCTTCTCGTTTGTGTTTTGAGGCTGAGCTCCTATCACTATCAACCATTTACAAGTGATACATCTCTCTCATACATCAATAAATACTTATCTTTCGCTTTTGTTGTTTATTGATGCTCCGCCGTTAAAATGGAATCCTACGAACTTCCTCCCGAGGCCGAAGCCATTCGTAAAGATATAAGGCAAATGGTGTCTGAGGCAGATACAGTATCGAACAAACAGGATAAATCGAATTCGATAACAATAATGGAAGACGAAATGGGAAACAAGACTTATTTGGGAGCCTCACTGACCGAGGAAATTACCCGGTTAATAGAGATAATGCGGATCGGACGTGTCTGTACCTTCTATAATATCGCTGGCAGTTGAAATCTTAAACTAATTAGAATCTAGGGTTGGGGATACCGTTTAGTGAATTTTCGCCATCATTCCGTACTCCCAATTAAACAAGGGCAAGGATACTTGATCCCACTATCTGAGCAAATCATGACGGCTCCTGGAGGAATATTACAGGAAGGGTTTTATAAAATCATCGTGAATGAACTCACAATCAGTGCTGGCGCAATTGCTATATTCATTCTTCCCTACGAATTGTGCGAACGATGATTGCAGCTCTCTATTCTTGTAAAATTGGGAATACACAACGACTATGCAGATATATGTGGATTAATTCCCAAGAATAGCCTGAATACATGACCATGTTATGCGAATCAAACATCTCCGTATGGATATTGAGGCTGTAGTGGTTTGATATGCCCATACAGGTTGAATGGAAACTGTGCCCTTGTCGCAAGTCCCCCTTCTGAAGAAGTGTATGTAGATTGCAGTGGCTGTATATTTTCAACTAGGTTGAAACCATTATTGTAGGGGATCGTCTGCATACTTCCGGAAAAGATCGGCTGCATATCCGGGGGGAAGTCTGAAAACGAAGATTGCAGTGATTGGAGGTACTCATACAGATTGAATGGGGTTGTTGCACTTGCTGCAGGGCTCTCTTGTGGAAAGATGTATAACGTAATCCACAAGCGAGTGGGCCGGCGCACCCGGCCAAACATGCCTCCATGAAAAGATGAAGCTTATATAGTCCACTATATCAACAAAATAACGTGTTTAACTGGTGTTTTGACGTGTTGGACATCTTGTTCTTATATGCCCAATTGTTCCACACTCGCTGCAGCGAGATGGTGCCCGGCGGCGAGGCTGTTCCTCGCCTGTAGCTGATTCTACAAGCTGACTTCCACCAACTTGATCAGCCTCGCAAGTCTGTTTGAACGCGATTTTAGCCTCTTCAACAGTGACGCCGTTAAGGCCGGCCATTTGGCGATAAGACCTCTTCTTCTTAGTGTTTTGCCTCTCTAATCCAGCCCGTAATTCGTCGACTTCCTGCTCAAGCAAAGCAGCCCGGTTGAAGGCGATTTCGCATCCTTTTATAACATAGGATAACGCTGCTCTCATCTGCGAAGATGGGCTAATTGTACGTTCACGAAGAAGCCTTTCAATAGTAGTTTCATGCCTCCGCAACTGCCTTGTATTCTTGGATGTTTTTGGCACTGTTGATGTAGTAGAAATGCTGCCGGTTAGAGTAGGCTCACGGAGCTGTATAACCAGCCTATCAAGAACCTCGTCTGGCTGGAATGGAACCAATCCTGAAGCCTTAAAGACGCTGCGTATAGTTGATTCTTTAAAGGCAAGAGAACGTACATCTGGATATATATTGTTGGGATCCCCGATGGGCTCCCACGCCGGTAGGCAACGTAGGGTCACGTGACCCTCTTCCCTACACCGCTAGTTAGTCCATATAGATGGCCTACGAGGCCCCTAGCTACATCATCATCCATCTCATTCTACACGGTTGAATCGCCTTAGTAGCCACTCCAACATATATCCAAGAAATCAACCTTATTAATATGGTGGGTGCCCTGGCGAATCAGCCGTTCTATTAAGCTTTTGTACGCTTGTTTTAATGGTGTAAAGTAAGCAATGTCGAGCAGTTGACAAAGATACGAAGAATGCGGAGGCATGCAGATAGGAATAATACTGTTTTGGCTACATATATCATCGAATTCCGGACTCAAATGGGAGTCATGTCCGTCAAGAATTAGAAGGCTATATCGCCCAATCCGCCGGTTTTTAGTAGAAGGAATAAAGTGTTCACGAAGCCAATGTAAACCAATCTTATTAAAAGTCCAACCATTTGGCGATAGATTTATACACCAATCAGATGGAATAAGGCCTTGATACCATGCCTCTATATGAACCTTTCCCTTGAGAATCAAGTACAGCGCCAACACCACACCGGCGGCGTTGATACACTCAATTGAGGTCACCCATTCGCGGTTGCCAGACTGTATAAGAAACAGCTTACCTATACAGTCAGATCTTGTGATTACACGCGCTGTAGTCACTATATCCATAAAAAAGCCTGTTTCATCAAAGTTCCAGATATCTTCATTGAGAATACTGTATTCCTTTCTTATGGCTTTAACCCGATCGAACCACTCATCTAAGAGCTTGGAATCTTCACATTTCGCACGTTGAATATAATTTCTTCGAGAGAATTGACTCTTTAAAGCCGGTGTACGCTTAACAAAGTAGTATACCCAGTTTTCGCTGACAGAGACTGCGGAATTCGAGGCATGTTTTTGAAGAATAGATGCCATATTCCGAACATATGACGGCCGAGGATGAAGCCCACGCTTAACAAGTGAGAGTATCCAGTCCTTTAAAGCCTTTTCTTCAAGAAGAGTCAGTTTCATAGACTTGACACGTATATCTGAACGTGATTTGACTCCTTTAATACGTCGTTGCAGAGTTGAACGCGGAACATTGTAAGCGCTCGCAGCTTCGTTTATATGCGAAATTCTGCCACTTTGAATAGCCTCAACAGCTAGGCAGATACGGCCTTCTTGTTCCACCAAAGATTTTGACGATTGAGGCATGTCTGGTGGAGTTGTTGGTGGTTGAATAGCTTCAAGTTGAAGAACGCGAGAATAACGCGCGCGCCGGCCCACTCGCTTATGCGGCCCACTCGCTTGTGGATTACGTTACGGGTTGCAGTTGTTGTGTGGTGGTTAGAGATTGTACTAGTGGTGTAGTCACCCTCGCTCCAGGATATGAACTGCCTGGACTCGGGTCAGATCTAGACAGAGAAGTATGATCTGATGTATGAATATGCTCAAGGTAACGAGTCGATAACGCGGAACTATTCGTAGATTGCTGAGTATTTGAACGTGGTGAGCCCCTTGATACTTTAAAAGGTTGGATATACGATGTCCGGTCTATATAGTATCTGTCAGCTGATCTTTCGAAAGAAGGCTGGGAGAAAAAACAGGGATTTACAGACCTGAAAGCACTCGAATTATCTCTGAATCTTGGGATAATGAATCTTTTATCTTCTTCCACAAGATCTTAAAGAGGTTGTTTGGAAACTCATCCCAAAGATTCTTATTTTTAATGTTCGTTATACCTCGATGTCTCAACCGTTCAAGCTCTTCCTCTCGGTTAGGGCCAGATAATGGGAGTAATCTGATACTACAAAATGGTCAGTATAATGAGTAAGCCGTTAGTCTAAATACTAACTTTTCATTGTGAACCTCCGCAGGTAAAAGAAATAGATTGCCCAGATGTGCATTCGTATTGACACCATCGCTCCCAAGATCCTGGCATAATGTGTCAATCCTTTTCCCTTCTATGGCCCACTTGTTGATCTGATTAGAGATACTGTCGATCTCCCCTTGCACTAAGCCGGAATGAATAATGGTTTTTGCCAAAAAACCCAGGCAACTAGAACGACTGTATTTAAGGCATAATGCAGTTTTCAAACGATGAAATACCACCTTGATAAGTCGGGCGCGAATAGTGTCTTTCCTGCCATTTGATAACTGTGTCAAGAAGCTGTATGCTTGAGCAAGAGGTGATATCGCCAGATCGAAGAAGCGGTTGTTGTCAAAAAAAAAATAGAAGTGGATTGTCTTTCCAGCGAGGATCAAGTGTCAACTCTGAATCTGTGATTATTTTGTTGTTCGTCTTAGTTTTGCCAGCATATCGTCTATTCGGAGCCCGGGTTATCGTTCTCTGGGCCCTTTTGGGAAGACAAGACCAAATCGATTGTAGTGATCTCATGAGCTAAAAGTGGTCAGATCAGTTATGTTGTCAGTGCGGAGGAACGACCATTGTACATCTGTGTTTCCTGAAAGATTCACCTCAATTTCACAATTTCCAGTACATTCAGCTTGAGCACAGGCCCTGGAAAGGGTCTCGGCGATTATTTTGCCCTCAGAAACACCCATGATGGATAGCAATCGATGCTCTGATGGTCGTGTCTAGGAAGAGGGGGTTCGATCTCGGAAAGGCCGGTTACTGGGTCACATGCTCCACCAGCTCCCCAAAATGGCGTATTATTGGCCGAGCTGATCCCCACTACTGTCCACATGACTGCTGCCTATATCAAAGTTGTGAGACGATTACTGCGCATCATAGGAAGTGCCCGCTTCCTCATTTTTCTAAAATATTATAAAACAAGCAGAGGAAGTTGCAGTATCAAAGTAAATAGGACTACCAATCCAGTACTTATGGAGAATTATTCTATTACTTACAATAATATATTCGGAGACAAAAAGATACTAAGATGTCTAATAGTTATAGAGAAATATTTATAGAAGATTGCTAGTACACAATATAAAGCTTCTTATAAGATATTCTGGAGATGCAAGCTAATATAAGTCACGTCATAGTCGAGTCAGTCAAATATGGTGATAACTGATCACTCGGCTAAAAGGACGTGTATCCAGCCAGATGCTCCCATTTTAGAGAGCATCTGATCTCCCTTTTCCTCCCTCCTTCAGGCCAAGTGGTCAGTGGATTTGAGCTGCGATCGTCCATTTTCCCTAACAACAGTAGGGTCATTAAAGGTAGAGATCGGTAGACGGCGTTGCTGACCATCCTGGGTCACACGTTTGGTAACGGATTAAAGAGTTGGTGTAGGTTCGGAAGATGGCAATACAGAGTTTTGACGTACTTGCTCAAATTGATCCAGAGAAGTTATAGGTTGTATGTTTGAGAATGAAGGCTGGTATTAAGAAGTAGCACAGATCACTTCGCGATCCAAGAAGCAGGGTCGAAAAGTGAAACACCTGGGGGGTAGAATGAGACATAGAAACCTACGCAAGTGCCCTGTTCCTCTCATATAGATGCATCAGCTGATTTATGTATAAACCCACCCCGAAACAATTCCCTACAGAACTCAACCGTGTTAAATATATTGATTAACTTCCCCCTCCTTACTCAGGTATATGGAGCTCACTTGTGGCTAGTCAAATATGGCAAACTATACAAGAAGACAACAGAAATGGCATTCCAAGTCATAGTAGACTACACCAGGGGATTAATTCCAAAGGAACACAGGAATCTTCTTTCAACATGACGTGTAAGTTAGATCAGCAAGCACAAGAAGATTGGAAAATTTTATATAAAAATAAGAGCCACAGTGCATGCAAGATAATAGTTACAGTCATGGAGGTTTTGAAACCAACTTTCCCTGCAGAGACAGTTGCTTCAATGTGCGCTGCCGAGACTCCATAAGCCCCTTCCCGACATGATGTTTTCTTAGCTCCCTGTGCGAGTATGCGAAATGCTCGAAATGAATGTGCTCGATTTCATTCGCACCTGCTTCCTTTCTTGTCACTTTGCATCGCACATCATATACAACCTCAAGGCCATGTTTCTTTTCCTCAGTTATCCAGTATTCATAAGTGATAGCCTCGTCACCTTTTGTCTCCCGTCGGTTTTTGAGGTCTTCAACCCAAGGCCGCTCTCGAGGCCGTTTTCGGACTAATATGCCAAAGCAAGCTGCTGAAGTCCAACGGAGGAGCTGTTTTGCTTTCAATGAAAAAGAAGAGGGGCTGTCTTGTTCGTTCCCGAATGAGGACATGGTATGCTTGTTTGCTGACATACGTTGGGGCGGCACATATTCGGATTGGCTTTCGGTTTCATACATTGCAGTTATTGTAGCGCTTTCCTGGAGTGACAGAACGTTCTCTTTTGGTAAGCTAAAGACCTTACACTGGAAGATGCTTATAGAGCCTTACCTACCTTGGACCAAGAAGAGAAGATTGATACTCGTATCAACAATAAGAAGGCGGCAGGATGTACATTCCAGACAGCAAGAAGTAAGAGGACAGTTAGGTGGAAAGTGGTATTGAATAAACACCAGACATATCCCAGGAGAGTGCACTATAGATATAGAAAATAGGGATAGCAGGTCTCCACAGGCTGAAGTCCGGGAGAAAGGGCTCATCTAAAGCCCCCATGATAGAAGAAGTTATTAATTAGACCACCATGAGTATTATACATGGATTACCGATACGTAGAGGGGAGCTATCCATACCAACCAATACCATATATCTACATTTCCTTTGTACTCACTATACGGAGTACTGATTCCCTAGTCAGCAATACAATACTAATCTACTTAAAGTAATTCCTTTGTCAACAAAAGATGTGCTCTAAGGAGTATAAGATAAGCTCTGCACCCTACCAGACCCAAATATTTCAAGCACTAGTTTATTTACAGCACCTTCTTTGTCAACAATGAAATTACTCTAAAAAGTATAGCGTAAACTCTGTGCTCAGTCCCGCAGCAGTACAAGGATTAGGCCGCGTAATGCGGAAACCAAAGCCCGGAAAAATGGGCTGGTACACAGAAAATGTTCCAATAAACGTTAACGTCAGCTCGCTCGGCCGGCCACTCGCCGGTATCTGCAAGCATATCTATATTGCGCTGAAAAGAAAAGCAAGTTTCAGTGCTTTATAGAATTGGCTCCGGCTGCTGATGAATGCAGCCAGCAGTTTCTTGATCTATATCACAAATACTGGTGCGATGCATGGCATATCAACACACAGAATACCTACACCATATTAAACAGCTAGTTATGCCGCACTCAGCAAGAGCGGGTCAGGCGGCACAGAAAATGGGGCGGCTGTCACATTCAGATTTTGGGTGCTTGGAGCCCGTGAGCGACTGGAGCAGAATGCTGTCAATGACCACTTCCGTAAGCACTTACTCCATTCATAGTAATATCTTAGTTAACAATAAAATTATCTTATGTAGCTTAATATCATAAAATTACTACCTGCAGGCTTCCAGCCGCCTGTCCTATTCTAATCTAGATAAGGACAGATATATAGATTATTAACTAGTGATAGCCTGATAGATAATCTTTTTCTTAACTTCTTTAGTAAAGCCAGAAATATTATTCTATCCATTATTCTCTCTTTCCACTGCTCTAAGAGAATACTGGAATATTTTATTAGATACCACTATCCAGCATAAATATTATTGTATTGGGAACACTTCATAAATCACAGTATTAAAACTATATATACTTAGATATAGGGACAGCTAACAGTATATAAGTAGTAGTAAAAGATGCAGGTCTTTAATATCAGACTATCAAAAAAAACTAACATCTATTTAATTCTTAACCTGAACCTCAGTACCTTCCCGGGTATATAATATCAAATAATGAATCATGAATTAGAACCCTCTAACATATTAAGAGAGCTCTACTAATTCTTCTACTCTAGATATAATATCTTGCTTGATCTACCAGAAGATACTACTAAACAATGAACACTAACAGTAATATATATCATGAATAACTATCCTACCGGTTCTTCAACAGCGCTTCCTGACTTGTCCTTTATCCACTATTGTGCGATTGATTTCCTCAACAACAGCAACCCTTCCCGGTTTGTCCTGCCATTTCCGTGGAGTTTGGTTAACTCCGATCTGTTGGGACTTAAGGTCAGCAGTGAACCAGCACTTCGAGTACCAGCACGAGGCCTGCACCAGCATATACTGGTCTAGAACAGATGTTGTGGTCTGAATTAGATTTTGGACTGCAAAAACAAGATCCTGGATTAATTGGATCCTTGCGTAAGCTAATTTGTTTCAGTATGTTTTGGCCTACTCAAGCCCAGTCAGCTCGGTCATACACCTGTTTCGGTTTGGATTTCCTTATTTGTTCTGGTTGGAGGTCCCATTCTGAGTATGTCCTACAGTAATCTGATCAGTAGTAATCATGATACAGTTAGCATTTAATCAGCCTTGCTGTGTCATTAATAAGCGTGAGATCTAGCACCAATGCCTTTCCAGATGCATTGAGAGACCAGAAAGTTGGTTAATCTAGGAAAAGACACTATTAGAGCCCATGGGTTTGGAAGAAGTTAACCAGTTCCTCCGCATGTTGTATAAACTAATAGTAAATTTAATAATGGCTCCATACCGGGTAATAACGGTTCCTGTCACCTGCTAAGATGAGTTTAGTTATTCAATAACTTTTCTCTGTCTGTTTTTTAATGCTTGTTTAGATTGTATCCAAGATCTGTTGAGCACTGGTAGCCTCGACAGCTTCGTACAATGCGACTGGTTGAATATAGACAGAGAACACCAGATACTGTAGTTCTGGAGTCCAAATTTTGATGTCTACAACATTCAGGTAGTTGCAGTGGATTTGGCGGTGCAATACAGTTAAGATCCTCCAATTTATATAAAGAAGGCTGCGGATTCAGGCCGATTCTTCGGCATGTGTCGGCCGGTAGAGTCGCCATGTACTATGGTTGATGTGGGTGTGGTAGGCGGTTGTAGGTGGTTCTTGGATTAGAAGAAGATCGAGATTCTGGCTGTAGTGGTTGTTGATGAAGGCTTCTATGCCTGCCCGGGATTTCATCATATTTAACTGTAGGATTTGGAGACTTGTTGTTATTAAAAAGACCGAGGATTCAGCGGTGCCTGGCATGTTCGGCCACCTGTCAGATATTCTCTATTGCAGTCTGAGTATCTGGGCCTGATCCCTGGGAACCAGTAGTGCTAGTCATGCGGACCCGTGCAGTATCCGCACTTTACTTGCTCTTTGCATGACCAGGCTAGGTGACCAAATCCCTAGCAGTGCTGGCATCGTTTCTTTTCTACCCGATAAGGCTCTACACTTCCAATATACCTCTGTCCAACGAGCAGTCTATTGTTAATGATCCATTCTGCTGCCTCCGGTGAATCTAACCAGATCTTCATGAAGACTGATTTGTTTAAAGATATTTCTCTCTTCTTCAGCTATACAATATCTTTAATCTAAAATCTCTTCTCGGAGATATTATTTTTCATTATAATATTCTTTACTTCCTATTTCTTATTTTCATCTAGTTCAAAATCCTTAATCAGGACTCGATAAACCACAATACTAAACCTGGGCTTTACTGCTTTGGTCTTGTTTCCTGACTCATGCAGCCACTCAGTGTTGTTCCAGGCGGTCTCAGCGGATTGGGTATCCCAGAATCGAATAACATAGCCTGTTTTGGTCGTACTGACTCCCACGACTTGCACGTTTTTGGTAGTCTCTGCATTTAGCAGAGTGGTTCTGATGTGTGTATTCGCTGCCTCGGTAGATAGGGCTCTTGAAAACCGGCTGTTGTTGATATCCTGATCGGGGGTTGGTGTGGTACTGATCTGAACACAGTTGAGTTCCTTTAGAGGCGCGGGACAGTTGTGCTTGGATCTCCTTCTATAACTCCTTGTTCTGGGTCTGTAGAAGATACTGCTCAGCTTTTAGTTCCTAGATCTCTATCCTCACTCTTCTAATTATCTCAGTCTGTTACTTAAGGGCCTCATTAAAGCTGGTGAAAAACTGTCAGACATTCTGGTTAGTTATATATCTGCTTTTGTCATCGCAGGTTACGAATTCAGTGTCAATGATTGGCTCATTCTCTTCTGTATCTAGACCTCGTCTGCAGTGCTTTCTAAGAAAGGGGATTCTTGGGCGAAAGTCATATTAAGAGAAAATCAGTGATGTCTCATGTATTTATAGGCTGGGGTTCAGTAACCTCTTCAAGCAAGATCATTATCAGGCTGGGGCTAGTTCCTGCTTGGCACACAACAACAGTCTACCATACTGGCTCAGGGATTTATAATATATTAATATTGTCTACTTGTTTCTGGTTAATCTCAAGATAGTACCCAGCCATCCCTCTATTACAGCTCAGAGGGATAGTACAGATAAAGTCAGAATTGGCTTCCATGTTTTACCCAGAGTAACTCTGTCGAACCCTAATACCGAGGATGTGATGAAACAGTCCAAACCTAGCTAGTTTATAAATCATGCTCTCGCAGTGGAAGAGAAACGTAATTTACTTGACAAGTTGATACACCACGGGGTGTACTTGACCTCCGGGCCACACGGTAAACAGTGGACGTATAATGATAATCACGAAGTAGTTCTTATTAATAGTCTGGACAAGAGTAACCTAAAACAAGGTATATAGTTGAATCCGCCCCCCCGTCAGAGGCAAATAACCATTAATCTTAATTCCACATCTTGGGTAGAATTTCAACAATGCGATATTCTTGAATGATAATCCGCCAGTACTACACACTTAGAATTAGTTTTAGTGGAACCCATATGCGCGTGGTTTGAGGCTTTTACTACATCGATTTAGTCCCATGAACTCGCTCAACCTTGGGATATTTTGTTTAAACATGCTATTTTGATACTGCTTTGCATGAATGAACAATATATATGATCAAAAAATTTGATATATTGATAATCTAATAATCAATCCATTAGCTAGAAGAAGAAAAGGTCATATTGTGTTGCTGTGTAGGAGGAAAGAACAGGTTTAAACAGGGTGGCTGGCCGTCACCGCTTCCCGAAGAGGAAGGAGCAAGGAGCCCGCTACAATGATGCCTATTGGGTGTCAACAACACCCATTGGTAGTGGAAGGGAAACCTACCTGGGGCCCAGAATCTCGAGAATCAATCAAGGTCTAAACAATGCTGAATTATTAGTTACTGGGTGGTCATCCCCCGCATTCCTTCTCCCCTTTACGATTCCTGCGCGCAGTTAACCAGACACGCAGCTTATTAGTCAAAGGACAGAGTTATAAGGACCAAGGATACTAAGGCACCCCTTTCATTTTTCACTATATAGTCTCTTAACTGGATAATTCATGGTGGTTAGCTATGGCATTCCCACACAGACCCCCCGCCCCGATACAATAATACATACAACAGAATCATAAGTAGTCCCAATCATCGGCCGGCCTAGCCGCTGTGGTTTAAAGACGGTCAGATACCACGTGATTTTAACCCCTTCTCTCAACCCCCAACGCTCCTGAAGTCTTCCTGCACACAAAGAAGTCCATACGTTGTATACCACTTACTGTCTGCCATGCGCCTATCTAAAAGTAAAGTGATAGTTGACATTCTGTCCGAAGCCTGTAACAAGGCTGAGCAAACTGGGACAGTTGATGTTATAGCTTTATCTTCAAAGCCAGAGGTACGCCAGTCTCATAATATTACCATATAGACTAAGGCTAGTCAGTTTGTACGCTCCCTTTGTGGGTTATGGGTACATATCCCTGAGGAAACAAGGTCAAGCATTTGTTGTCAGTGAAAGAAGACTAGCCGTGGAATCCGGCGAGGAAAAAGTTAATAGCTGGGTATGCCAGAGATAACTCTGCCGCAGGAGTTGCTGGCTGATATATCTTGCTGGATAGATAACCCCTCGTCATTCTTTCAAGAGGGGGGCGGTGTGTTGGATCTAAGTGCCTCACTTATTATTAGAGCTTATCAATATCTTAACTAACTGGGTTTGCGGACGAAGGTTGACAATATTCGTGCGCGCTTTATCAAAGTCGTATTTCACCGACTAAAGGAAAGATTAAGTCGGGGATATATGTGCTCGAACTTTGTCGACGATGTAGTGGCAATCATATCAAAATCGGGTGTGGTTAAAGACATCACGGACGACATCAAATCCAAGGTCACTAGCTGGACAGATGCGGGCAAGAGGATCGATACATTTTGTCAAAATATTGGAAGTTCTGCCGGCCATGAAAACTCGCATTTAGGCAATCTATTCTGCCTACCAGATGATTGTCATGATGAGTTATGGGTTACAATATCACAGTTTAAGTACTGAACTTGCTGACGAGTTCAAAGCATAAGACTCTTAGGCGTGACAGGGCCGGATAGAGACCATGAAACCCAACGGATCATAGCTCGTGACATACTGGAGGTACAGGACAGAGCTAGGTTAGATAACCTGGCGGCTAAGGTATTTGATGTCTTATGGAGCAAGGTTAATGCGTCGATTAATGATATAATCAATAAATCACCGGAATCGGTCTTAGGTGAATAAAATTAATCATCGCGGAGAATCCAGCTAATTGATATATAATAGGACGAAACCTACAACATACTCAATCCGTCCGAAGAGAAAAGCAGACACCGGGAGAAGTCCGAGAACTAAGCACATCAATACATAGCGATGAGCTTTCACCGAGCTGCGACCCGGTTGTAAATGACGCAAGCCTTGATTCTGCAACAACTATCCATGCGTCAGCAACAAATGCTTCAGCAAGGCCACATGTATCTCCAAGCCGTTCCTATGACAACACCGCAAATCAGCTTCTGGACGGATTTGACCAGCAAGATGAACAAACCTCGATCAATAACACTGACATGGACAATGGTCATGACATAATACAGCCAATATCACCGGCCCAATCACTCACTCCATTCAATGAGCAGACTCATGGGAACATGGGAAGCATGATAAACGTACATGATACATTCCAACCAATATTGCAGACCCGACCCTTCGCTTCATTCAGTGAGCAGAATTACGAGAACATGGAGACCATGGTAAATGTACATGATATGTTCCAACCACTTCTACCCATCGACAATTATGGCTCAATTCCCGGACAGGCTTCAACCCACACCAACATGGTCAATGTTCACGACATTCTTCAGCCAATATTGCGAGGGCCAGTCGGCGAACAAGTGGAAGCGCAATCCCAGACTGATATAACGAACATCGCCGGCGATATTAATCAACCAACAATACAAGCGCCAGCTTCTACCCTGCTGAATCCCTGGAATAATGCAATGACAATAACCGGAGTTCACGATGCGTTTCAAACCACCGCATCCTTTTAAGAGAAGAGGTCAGTGGATACACAGAAGCCAGTTAAAAATGACCGCTTAATTATTCCAACAATGACATCTAGCTAGAACATGCATAGCCAGAATCCCCCCAAAATCCCAATTATCCAACCTGTCCATGCTGTCCGAATTTTATCATGATGTTTTGTTTTCCTTCGACATCGTCGCCCTCAGGCGTTCGGGTGTTCAAATATAATGTCATCTCGGTACAACGTATATAGCTCCTGTTTTCGAATTAACCTGCAATTGGGGTTTAGATTCAAAGTAAAAGTAAAACCCCTCTTGCGATATTCCCTCTTCCGGCACTGCGCCGCGTAGTGTCTTCTCGGAAAGTGGAATAAAAAATCCTCTCTCTCGTTTGTTTGTAACAATTGTGGGGACTGCAAAATATAGCAAGCAGTAGCCCCAGTTCTACTAACAATCAACGTTATTTCCGTTTTATAAAAGATGTGAAACATACTTCTGGATCTGAGATGGGCAGCTGCCCTGAAAGTAGAGAAATTTGTTTTGCAAGTACATCACCTCCATATGTTTTATTACCATCCTCATCGATTTTGAGGATTTCCGCAGGTTTCTCAACTGTGTGCTTTGATAATTCCGGGATCTTTTCCTTTATCTCAAGGCGAATATTCTCAGCGATAGGTGGGAGTTTCTGCGGCCTCATTCTCACAAGTGTTGGAAGTGATCGGTATATTCACTAATGTGGTAGGAGTTGTCTAGTCAGCTAATGACAAATATGAACTTCTTGAGACGAGCTAGAATACAAGCACACACGTTTTTAATCACAGTGAAAACATGGACCGTGACATTTCAACCAAGTCATTGACGTTGACAACGCGATGGAGGGGGAGGGGCATGAGGGGCACCCGGATAAAGAGGTTCAATGGCCATTGGGCACTAAATCCCGTGACCGCGCCCCCATCTTTGCTCAACTGAGGTCGTGACCTGCGGACGTACGGTCGCCCACTGCCAAGGCCTTGAGAAACGGTAACAGGCAATATAGGACAGGTCACGTTACAGGAAAATTGAGGAACCAATCAAAAGCCGAGGCTTGGGAAAGAAACCTACAGTTCCTCAGCGCTAACGCGCTTCGTAAACAGCATGGTCGTCGACTTCACTCTCCTGTTCCCGCAAATACGGCGATTGAGTACGGCGTTCCCTGGATCTCGGAGACCCTGACAGCAGTGAAATATGATCGATTGGCACGCTTGCGTCAATGCTATAACTATCAACAATATGGTCATATAGGAAGTGTCTGCCCTAATAAGACAACCTGTGCGTACTGCGCGGAGCATTACCAGACTTGTGAATGTCTGCATGGGAAGGTAGGGACACTAGAGGAACTACTCCGTAAAGTATGTTGACTATAGGGGCATGCTGGTGGCTTCTGGGTTCTGCCCCTTTTGCCTGGGCGATAAGGGCCAAAAACCGGAGCAACGATTCCAACAGTGGTAGCCACAGACCTGCACTTCCGGGTTTTGGATGTTATGTCCCGGCTCAGCGACGCATCTTGCGACATTATAGTCGCCCTCGCAGTCTGTGGCGGGCGGTGATAGTAGCATATGCTGGGAATATCCATTCTAACATCATTTCATGTTTATTGGTTGGTCAATCACTTTTCTTTTTCATATTTGTCTTGCCCAGGCTGCGTTGGTGTCTTTATGCCTGAGGCATGAACATGCTTCGAAATAATTATACTCCTGCTATTTATCTTAAGAAGCGGATTACCAATACATCCGATACCGACTCGGATCGTCCTACCGCCTCAAGCACCCGTGCAGCGTCAGTTCGGCCAGGGAGTGTCCTGGATTCCTATCTGCCTCATGCCTTGCTAAATACATGATTGTCTAATTTTCCCCATAGCCCTTGGCCCCTTGGCGGTGGTTCCCGCCATTCCTGCCTGCTGCCCGTTCCTGCCACTTCGATTTGGTCGCGTCAAACATCGCGTCAATACTCTCTTTGAAGAGGAACCTCAACAGCTAGGAGTCTGGTAACCGAGCCTTTATAGGTGCAAATCAGACAGCAAATCTACCGCCTTCGTCAAACTACCAGGGAAAACCAGCTTCCAAACATAAAGGATCACGTGGGATTCACAGATTATATTGTAGTCAATAAACAATCAATAGCTCCTGGGAAACACGAACAAATTTCTGTAGACTTCCCTATTTTCCAAACTTTCTCTCCAGGGTTTGATCGTGCAAGGACTTTAGGCTGGAAAGAAATTGCCTTCTTTCATCAATGCTACCAACCAATTCCGGCTCCAAAGCCGCTAGAATATCCTCGTATTATCTTCTCTGGTTGGGATCCCTAGCCCGCTTACATGAATTCGTAAGCAGAACTGTCAATTCTTCAGAGAATGGAATTTTTCTCGCCCAGAGTGCGTATTTTACTGCTATACTCGCCACTTGGGGACCTATCATCAGGTCTGTAGCATGATCAATAATCATAGAGAGATTGATATAATCTTGTTTACTGAGATCCTCGTTACTGAAGGTTGCAGGGTGTTATTCTTGATGCCAGACACTCCAAAGACTAGATCCAAACAGGGGTGCAGTATAGAAATTGCCCCCTACAGCCAGTGTATCGTCTGGAGTAAAAACGGCGTGTGGAAGACCCGGTGGCATAACCCTATTACCAGTCAGTATTGTCGTTATATTTACAGCAAAAACATACAATAGATCACCAGGTTTTAGTTCTACTTTGACCATCCGCTTTCATATTCCTCTGGGCATTGGCTTCCAAGAACACCTAGTAGAAGATGTTCATTTGAAGTAACATGTCGAGGAAAATACCAAATTTTCCGCCCATGGAGAATCATGATATATGTTAACTATCCAGCAGTATCAGCATGGATTTGCGATATCGCATTTTTACTAGATAGTAAAAAGAATTCGCGTAGTTGTTTAGTCCAGGTCGAATTGGTCTTTGCCATGCCTCTGTCATTATGGGTCGCTGAGCTCAGTTGTGAAAGCGAGGACAAAAGACTATGGAGAATGATAGGTGTCGGACAGTAGTCTCCACGGCGATTTTCAATATCCAAAAAGTTTAGTGCGGTACGTTGGTCTGCTGGTTTTTTGAAATATGCTATTACATCATGAATAGCCATTGCCTTTGTTCGCTGATTAGGATCATCGATAGTATAATCATAGACATCTAGCTTCTCAGTTCCGGCTTGCTCAAGGTATTCAACAAAGTCGTATACCGAGACGCGTTCACGGGTTTGGAAAGGGTTATGATGAGAGGCATGACAATAAAGAAGAGAAACTATGAAGAGTTGCTGCAACCATTTATCAAGTTCTGCAGAATCTTGGACCGATATAATATCATCTGTGCGAGACAGATGCCCAATTGTGTTCGGAATCGCAGTAATAATCTGGCTTTTTCTTTATAAGGCATCGAGCTCGGTAATTATCTTGACCAGAGAACTTTGACGTGTGTTTGGCCAGCTCGCATATTTCTCAATCTGTTGTAGGAAATCAAATAGCTCTTTGCTGGAATTGTCATGGTTAAAGTCGATTGAATAATCTCCCCATCCAATATCAGTCTGTAGATCATTTATAAGACGCTTTCGCTTGCGAGATTCTTGAACACTGTTGTATCGCTTGTTCTTTTTGTCTTCGATATCCATGCTGGGTAGCCGTAGAGTTGGTAGCTGTGGTGCGAGTTACTACCCAGTTTGGAGGTCTATCCGTGTCCAGCCAAGATTTCGGGGAATGAAATCAATACTCACCGTCTTAAACAGATTTTCTGCCAGAAGGATTATGAACCATCAGATGTGATTAGGAACTATCTTAGTGACTCCCACATAATGGCTAGTGCCGGGCATCACTAGCACCGTACTCTCCTAGCAGCAGCTTATAAATGACATCGTCAGTCATAGTCTTGGTAAGGGCGTCGGCGACTATGTAGACATATCCAGGATCCATGCCTTTGATCCTGTCTCTCTACTAGACAGAAGTAATAGCTAACCAGCATCTCCAAGGAACATATTGATTGACCAGAGTATAGAAATATGGCAGTAACACCTGGTTTCACTAAAGACAGAGAGAAAAAGGTAAATCATGGTTTAGTGGCCCCTTCTCGTTTCCCTAGTTCCAGTCCCTTCATCAACCACTCGTCATCCAAGAGCTCAAGAGCTGTCGGTCGGCCAGAAGGGTTCCATTGCAAAGCCCGTCGGATCCATCGTAGAAACCCGTCCTTGTCTTCCCCCCTGATGTTAGCAGCTAAAGATTCGAATGTAATATCAGGTATCGGGGCTAATCCTTTCCAGACGCCGGAGTCGTCCCAGAAAACAGAACTGAGATCGCTTCGTTCACAAAAGTTAGGTGGTGGACAGCCTAAAAGTGCAACCAGTTCTGCAAGATGGACACGATCATCAAATATATCATCTGAATTTATGCCTTTGATGAGTGTAGAGGAGCTCACGATGTCCCATGCCTCCAGAATCCAGATTAGCATACTATCACAATCCCAACGAACTAAACAACTGTTGAATGAGTATAATATACATACAATCATAGCGACACTCCAGATATCAACTTTATAATCCCAGCTTGCTCTTAAAATCACTTCAGGCGCCCTGTAAGGATTTGGCATAATATCGTCGTCATTCTTCTCATTACTGAGCCGAGCTTCGCCAAAATCGCTGAGAAGTGGTAGTCCGCTTCCAGGAGGGAAGCGGGAAGACTTGTAGATTGTACGGTCTTGAAGCACTTTTCGTGGTGATGGCATTTTAATCTCCCTTTCCTCAAATTTAGAAAGCGCCTCTGGCTCTGGTGTAGGAAGAAGCAAATTCCTTAGTTGAAGATCTATGCAAGTCAGCCTCTCATTATAGTTAGAAAGGAAAGCAACACGTACCCGTGTGGATCACACCAGCTACAGAATGTAGGAAGTCCAACACACCCAGTAACTGTCGGATAAGAGGTTTCATATCCTCAAGAGTCACTGCTTTTCCAGGAATCCAATCTAGCAGCTCACTCGCACTCATCCCTAAAGGTTCGTGAACGAGGCAGATATGTTGACCGTGAGGACCCGTAATAACAAAATGATCTAATAGTTTTCGAATATATCTTCTACCTCCATGCTCGCACTTTATGGAATTCAAATGATGATAGATTTTCAGTTCACCAGCTCTTTTCTCACCTGTCACGTATATTTTCAAAGCAACATAGCTGGAATTTCTGTTTGACATTATCAATAAATCCCGAGAAAAGTAAGGTAGATTGAATATACTCACATCAAGTCACGAGCAAACCATACAGTGGACGTGACTCCGTAGCCTAACTTAGCTAATACCTGATATCGACTGTTGAGTATTTCTCCCTGTTGGACTGGATAATATTTTTCGGCTTGATACGTAGGTAGTGTCTCTTCTTCAATACAGAAGGATGAGTCAAGTAACTTAAATCCAGAAGATGGAAAATTCTGTGGCTTGGATGCCCACTGAGAAGAGGACATCGCTGTTCGTTGTAGATAACCTTCAGTTGTTTTCAGGGCGCGAAAATGTAACGGGTTAGGAGAGGAAGAGAACAGTGGTCGCTTTGAGGATAACCAGGTTAGAGAAGCAAACCAAGTGCTGGAGTATCTTGAAGATCGATACATAGGGGCACCGATTTTGGGTGAGAGAAGTCAAAAACAGGCAAAATGCAAAAAGAAGCGAAGGGGAAATAAGGTGGTATTTATTCCCTCTGCCAGAAGAAACCGGGTGATACACAGCCCCTAGCTGGAAGTGAGAAAGCCATTGGTGGATCACGTGGAATTGAAGCCTTAGGCATAAAAGAGCCTTTGTCAGCATTTCGTGCAACACCATGAATTAAAGTATTTCTACTTCCTATATCTCACTGGAACTAAGCTAATCCACTAGATGTATGGAGTTTGCCTGTATTCAAAACCTTGCGATTATAAATAAAGCAGGAATTCACAAGTCACCCAATGTCCAGAACCGGATCCCTTTCCCAAGCCCTGATGGAAGGAGCGCTTTGTTCCTATGTAAAACTATCTAGCTAGGAATATAGCCTTCGATATTAGCCTTCGCAATTTTCTCAACAAATCCAGCCTCTTGCCCAGCACAAGAAGCAAGAATTTTCCAAGTTCTATCCTTGTGGATATGAATTGTACCGACACGAACTCCTGTACCAAGGAGCAATCCTACTGTGACAAGAAGGTTTTTATCTTCTTTATCCTTAGAAGAGAAGTGAGCTTTGGAGCCCCTAAGAGAGAATGTTAGGCTACTGCTTCAATGGAAGGACGATAATGCCTACTGAAGATCTGCAGTAGTGATCTCGGGAATCTAGAAGAATCAGCCCCAGCCATTCTGTGCTTGTGATCAATAGACTTACACGTTCTTCAATCGAATTGCAAACTGCCCTTGTTGTATCCATTCAAATAGGGCCATCGGCGGCGCCGTTAGTGACCAACATTTCGTCAAGAGGGGCTCCGGTAAATCTAAGCAAGGAAGCAGAGGCACTCTGAAAGCCCCTCACAATATTGCGGCTCATAGTAAGAGTAAAGATGGAGACTTGGTTTTTGTAAGCGCCAGTCGATGAGAATGGGGGAGAATGTGATTTTTGCTGGTCTGGATATTGTGCAGGCACTCTATGCCTTCCGATTTATACGCTCATACGGAACCCCCCCTCAAACACTGGTAGCCTAGATCACTTCCATAATCAGGTCTGTGCGCTGGACGACTTGGCGCATGACCTATTCCAACTATATGAGAGCCAATAAAAAACATTAAACGGAATTTGGTACATGGATGTATTGTTAGTGCACTAAGTTCGGGAGTGTGTTATGCCTCCAACCTTGGCTTCAGTACCTGTGCGTTACCAATTAGGAAAGAGTCACGCTAGCTGCGGCACAGCATATTGTTGACTGACTTTCTGACAGCATGGAACTACAATACACGACTCTTTAGATAATTCCACAGCGAGGCTGAACGCAGATGTTTCCAAGCTTGAGGCGTTATGATTGACGAATGATCTTGCTCTACCCATCTGTAGTAGGGAGTGAAGATAGGGCGGGGTCAATTTAGAAGTTGGTTGATCTTTCTTCATTGGCCAATCCTATTGACTCAACTTACTTGTGGCTATTCCATATCTGGCAAATCTCTTTGGTACCAAAAAAAAAGATCGGCACGCCATTCTACCCATTGCAATCCCTTGCAACAAGCAACTGCTACGACCAAATCCTGCGCATCGGACGGACACACCAAGGGCCGTCGTGCGTGGTACTATAGACCTCTCGCATCTAAACCTCTGGAGCGTGAAGAAATCGGGACCAACGACAGGCCCAATAAACAAAAATTCCTATCGATGTAGCCTCCACATTAGACCTAGTCGAAACCAAAGATAGCTGTCTCACATATCCCTCTACTTTGTTTGACTGCTCGAGATAAGTGAAGCGAAGCTCACGAGTCATTCAAAATGCCAGCCTCGTCCCGAGACATACATTGGAAGTTGGTATAGACCAGATCGGATCTCTGAATTCGTCTTTCTCCGACCGTATCCTGCACAGACTATGTCGTGGCGGTGTTACCCGAGCCAGAAGTCCCCTTTAAACGAGGTCCGAATTCCTGCTCCCACACACGATCGGGTCGAGACCATACCGGTGCAGAGCCGCCAAAGATCGGACTCCTCTCTCCGCCATGGAATAAGGTCAGGAAATCAGCTGCTGCAGAAATGTTCAGCCCATGTGGGAATCTAGCTTCCTGCCAAGCGCCATTCGAGATGAGTCTAGTACTGCTGACTTAGTGCCACGAAGACTGACATGCAGGAGATCGTCTATCTTGCAGTTACTAAACCTCTGGACAAAGAGCAGCTGTCTCAGTTAGAGCGAGCGGAAATAACTGACTTGGTTGTTTCTCCAGCTGGCACTACAAGCAAAGTGCTCAGTTATGAGCAAGTGCCATCTTTGCCTGGCGGACCTGAGGCGCTGGCTGAATTTCTCAGTTCGTACCCAGCTAAATCGCGTCCGCGTTGCAAGGATACAGAAGGACCTGCTGACAGACTTTTCTCATACGATCCTACGCGTCCTCTTTCTCCGGAGCCCAGCAGACCTCCAGATACTACTTCTCCACTTACCTCGGAGCCTCATTCCACGCAGCTAGGGTGGCGAGGATGGTTTTTAGGAGCTACCATCTTAGCACCCTTGATACGACATTACTTGTCTACATAGAATCAATGTCCTGGTTTTTTTCTGTTCAATATGAATGTTCTATAGTTATATATTGTTGGAGTGGCTACTAAGGCGATTCAACCGTGTAGAATGAGATGGATGATGATCTAGCTAGGGGCCTCGTAGGCCATCTGTATGGACTAACTAGCGGTGTAGGGGAGTGTCACGTGACCATATGTTGCCTACCGGCCTGGGAGCCCATCGGGGATCCCAACATTATATATATATATTTTCGAAACCTTTCGCGAAGCTATTCGTAGAAATACTTTCATTAAAGCAAAGGGCTAGATGTTCAGATAAAGCTGTTATAACAGACTACTATATACAAAGAATAATTTCAAGACAGTTTTCCTTTCTTTGACTCTTCATACTCCTTATCTTCAACTCCATTTTCACTGATCCAATTCCTTTTTTTGGCCGTGCAGTTGCGGCGTGGTTCTTCGATTGAATGGGCATTATGGAAATAATGTCTGAGATTTATAATGTTCTCATAGACTCTATTCTCGCAACACGGATGAGGACAATGAATAGATTTCTTCTTGTCAAGTCCTGCTAAATGGTTATTGCTGATGTGATTAATTAGCGTGGCTTTTGATAACCACTGTTGAAATCGTTGCTCTGGATTCTGGCCCTTATCACCCAGGCAAAAGGGGCAGAACCCACGAGCTACCAGTGTATAACGAAATGTAAGTAGGCCACAACGTGGCTGAAGATGGCCTAGATGGAAGGAACAGTGCTCTCTCCAATTTTGTTCAGTATCGAACCATTTAGCACAGAGATAACACCATTCAAGAAATACTCTGTTGGTTTTTTGATGTGCTTGTTTCCCATTCTTGTATTGTTGCTGATATGGTGCAGCATTTCGTGACTTGCGTCTGCATTGTAATGTGTTGGGATCCCCGATGGGCTCCCACGCCGGTAGGCAACGTAGGGTCACGTGACCCTCTTCCCTACACCGCTAGTTAGTCCATATAGATGGCCTACGAGGCCCCTAGCTACATCATCATCCATCTCATTCTACACGGTTGAATCGCCTTAGTAGCCACTCCAACATAATATATGTTTTGACCGACTTTGTATGTCGATGCTGTGATCATTAGTTTATAGAATATAGTTAGGGCTTTTCACATTAAACATACCTGTTAATTAATTTTGAATATACTGAATATTTTCCATCCATTGGTGATTCTCCTGGATAATATGCCACTCTTTCTTTAGAGGTGCAAAGACTCAGCATATCTTTCATAAACTGACGTCCAATAGTACTGTCCATTGATGCCTCAGTAAAGAGATTGGCTTGTAAGCGTTGTCTCTCTGGCATGTACTTACAATAAATAGAAAATAAACATGTAGAATCACGCTCCGTGAACTCTGTACCAGTAATATATTCACTATAAGCAGATTGCCACCAATTACGAATGAATTCGTGCGTTTTGGTACGGCGCTTTTTAGCTGCTTTAGTGTAGAGTTTTGCTCGTTTGTAGACTAGATCTCGATGCTCGTTCGGCTTTCCCCCTATTTCTTCAGTTAGTCTTTCAATCTCTGTGTACCAAGATATCATTTCTTCGTCATTTTCAAGCTCTGCAAGGGCTGCGGCATCAAGCTTTGTTAGCGCATTAGAGTCACGGTGGTGAGCCATGCTTTCTTTAACTTCCAGACATTCATAATCAGGCTCCAAGTCCCAGTAGGATGCCTGAACATCAGCGCGCTTGAATTTAGATTGGTACTTGAGAAATGTGTACGCGTTCTGATGATCCAATGCCTGGCTGCGAATCGTCTCAGATACAGTTGCTAGAAAATAGTTAGTAATAGAACTTATAGGAGAAGAGTGACATACAATCTAGCGTACTTCCCACTCTACCTCGAATTCCATGGATTCTCAGCCTGTCTCGAAAATGGTCCCGTCGGGCTAGAGATATGAAATCATGGTGTATTGATGAAAATGTGAGACCGCGGGAAGGGTGAGGCCCATTAGGATTCACCATGCGAAGTACCGACAAATCCTTCACATTAACATCCAATTCTAGAGTCCATGACTCTCTTCCTTTAGGCGGGACTTTTGAAAGCAACTCATCCACGGTATGAATTCCTTTGAAAGCATGATCTGCAAGGCCTGCAACTGCAACCCAGAAGACAAAATTTCTTGCAAGGATTTCCTGCTCTGGAATCCAATTTTTTGGGGCTGTTATTATTAACAAAGTCTTAATTAGTATATAATACTTTAAATATCATATAAAGTGCTCACATAATCTTATCATCATTATAGCGATCTCCTTTGACATATTTCGGATCTATAACAATCCATCTCTTGATTCGATTGTCCTTGAACTGGATATTAAAGTTAAGATTCTTCATTAAACATAAGTATACGGTTTCATCGGATCTCTAAAGGCTTTGATGCATACCTTGTAGTAGAGACATTCATTGCTATTTCTGTAGGAACTGGATTCAACAATAGCATCTGCTCTAGTCTCTGAAGCTGAAAATAATGAGAGTGCAAATGCATCTTGGAATCTTGAACGTTCATGAGTATAGTCATGATCATTAGCCTGAAACAGGCGCCTTTGTAGCAGGTCTAAATCTTTTGCTGTAACATGAAACTTCTCTCGATGTTCTTTTTCAAGTCCATACTTCGGTGTAAGTTCGTTTCGAATGTACTTTATAATATTAGCAAAGGACAAATTCGGGATAGTAGGAACAAACATTATAAACATCACCTTTAACTGAGTCGGGTATGGCTCTAGAGGTCGTTTTCTGCAATTCAGCGATCAAGCAGGAAAAATTGTTGCAGACACTATACTCAGAGGGGGAGTCTCCTTCACGCAAACAAATATAACTCTCACAAAAGAGTTTCAGAACTTGGCTGGGTGGGTCCGGCTCTGAATCTGAGAAATATCGGTCTTCTGGCTTATCATCAGCTTTCTCATATATCCATAGTACGTCACTTACAGTGTCCAACGATCAACAGCACGTTGATACCGCTCCTCCGTAGCAGGCGCCCTTTTCTTAAAAGATATCACATTTTCCTTTTCTTTTTCGTCATCCTGATACTTTAAAGTAAAACCTCTGGCTTCTCCAATTTTGCGGAGTTCATCAACTTTTCGCTGTCTCTGCTCCTCCTTGGATAGCATATCACGTGACATCTCGGCGTTGTAGAGAGTGGCTAGTCAGATAGTATAGCAATAAGGACACGAGAAGCAAAGTTCAGTAATGGTCAAGAGAGTGAGATGCCTCTCAATTTATCTTTATAGAGTGTAAAATTTTTCTGCCTAAATTGCTCACCCTGCTCACCCTGCTCACCCACAATGTTAACCCACACTCACCTGCACTCACCCTGCTCATCCGTGACACAACGAAGCATCACCCAACTCACCTGCACTCACCCCTTCAACTAGTGGTATTCTCGGGTAAAGCAGCAGCTATGTCAGGGCTCATTGACAGTTCAACTGCATTTAACCTGTGGCTTAAGTACGGCTGAGCGGACGGGAAGCCCTGTTCTCCACACCCTGTGGTCGTATGTACTGTTCTTCTTTTGAAAAGGGCTGTTATAGAGCTATTTGTATATTTACGATGCTAAGGCCCTCGTAATGTTGAAAAGAAACCCCGATCTTTCGCGAAGTTAGGGGAACACTGCAGAGTCCTCGGTTTAGGAGCTATTCTTGTTATCATTCGGCAACATTTCAATCCCGCAGGCATTGATTGTCATCGCGGGGAGTGATGCGGACCGAGGAATGTCATGGCCACGGACGAAAATCCAGTGGGATAGTTGAATGACAGGAAATGTGTGGAAGCAGCATTTGTGAAGTTATGAGGGTGTCAATTACTCCCTACCAGGGTATCTAATGATTTATAATACGCACGGTATGATAATCTAAGTATATTGTTTGAAAAAATCATAGATTCTTTTGGAGTTGAGGAAATCGTTTTGTCATCTAGCTTCCCATTTCTACGCCATCTAATCGTATAGATGATAATTAATTGCGATGACAATGTGGTGCGCCATAGACATAATAATGAGAGAAATATGGTTCACATATGTAGACAGTAAACGTACAAAATTGCAGATTATCCATTTACAATATTGATTACTTGAATTACCAGGCCAAAAGCCCAACACGAGACATTCGTGTTAATTTTGGCTCAGATTCTATCACTGATTGGCCTTCGGAAGGGTTCGGAAGAACACCAAACATAAATCTCAAGTCCTGTCTATGAATATTATATAAGAGAGGCAGAGGAATTGACTATTCTACTTCGTATTCTGAACATATAAGCCCAGAGTATATTCCTCAACTCACAACCATCTACACAATGCCCGCCACCACAATGAAGCAATGGACAATCACCTACCCAGACAAGAACATCTCCGGCATGCGCATGTCCAAGGTCCCTCTGCCCAAAACAGGACCCCATGAAGTCCTGGTCAAATTTAAGCAGCAGCTTTGAACTACCGCGACTGCGCAATTGCTAAGGTGAGTCAACTGCCCTACGACAACCTCACTTCCTATCCCTTTCCTCAAAGCCAACTAACCAAATTCTCAAGGGAATCTTCCCCTTCGCACACAAATAGCCCATTGTCCCAGTCTCCGACGGTGCAGGCGTAGTTATCGAAGTCGGCTCCAATGTCAGAGAATTCAAACAAGGTGACAAAGTAATGACCATATTTAACCAGGGTCATCAGTACGGCGACATAACTCCTTATGCTGCATCCACTGGAGTCGGGGGCACAATTGATGGCGTGCTCCGTCAGTACGGTGTCTACAATGAGTCCGGACTTGTGAAAGCCCCCCGAAATCTGACTACCTTGGAAAGCAGCACACTTCCAGGCGCGGCACTTACAGCCTGGAATGCGTTGTATGGGCTTAAGCCTATCAGGCAGTGGGTGATAGTTCAGGGAACTGGAGGTGTTGGTGTCTTTGGGCTCCAGGTATGTATTTCCTGATTCTCATTGTTCTGGGGGTCGTTGCTAACGAGAAATATAGCTGGCCAAAGCTGCAGGAGCGACTGTCATTGCTACCACGTCTTCAGAGGAAAAGGCTTCACGGTTGAAGGAGCTGAAGGCGGACCATGTTATTGATTATCGCGATCAGCCAAATTGGGGTGGTGTTGCTCGGCAGCTCAGTCCGAATCAAGCTGGGGTTGATTATGCTCTGGACATTGGGGGTACGGATACATTGGAACAGAGTTTGGAGTGCATCGAGATGGAGGGGATAATCAATCTGATTGGTTTTCTGGGTGCTGGTGATAAGCCTCAACCGGGGATTTTGGACGCTTTGAACTATGTCTGCACTGTTAGGGGGTTGTTCGTGGGTAGCCGTGCTATGCTAGTTGATACGGTGCAAGCTTTCGAGGGGAACAATATCCGTCCTATGATTGATGGACGGATTTTCGGATTCGAAGAGGGGAAGGAGGCGTTTGAATATCTGGTAAGTTAGCAGGAGTATATGGTGATGTGAGATGCTAATGTTTGATGCAGGCAGCTCGGAAACATTTCGGTAAGGTCGTCGTGCGGGTTGATTAGGTAAGGCCTAGGAAATGGCTTGAGAAACAATTAACTTTAATGAAAGCAAATATGTTCATCATGCCTGTCAGTCTGTATACTAGTGCCCTCAGCCTAAAATAGCAACTATGTTAATGAAGTGGCTTAACCATCATATCACAGCCACACCCGGTTGGCTGCCACAAAACCCACCGCCTTTCTATAATGGACTCCTCGTCACGGGCTGCATTCTGCCGGCACGATTCAGAAATGACAGGCGGTGAAAATAGGTAGACGGTGCCGAGGAGCGACGGTCGCAATGGCTCGAGTGCTCTAGAATCAACAAACAATTTCATGGTCAGTTCGAACAGCTCTGGCTGCCTTACTGCTTGCCCATAAACGAGCTGTGCTAGACATATCTAGGCTCCCATTTCAGCTTCCAAGGCTCGTATAATCCTTCCACTTCTGATCCTCTCATCTGCTAAAAGCGTCCCTGAGCCTCCTATAGGCACCTGCGGTGTAGAGGACCCTATTATCGATCCACTTGGGTCTTTTAGTCTGCCCGGAACAATGGTGCGCCGAGATATGAGATGCTTAGTGCCAGCCATGCGTCCCTCATTGGTGTGTTTGCATGGACCATCTCCGCAGTGCTCATCCATCTGAGAAGGATCAGCTTTGGCCCCCAAGTCCATGGCTGAGTGATTGTTTTTCCGGTCGCTAGCTCCTCAGCTCAGCAGCGCCTCAGCGTCTCAACTCCTCGAGGCTGAAGGCCATCTTTCAATGTCAACCCAAAAGGACCCTGATAGGAACCTATTCACCGTCACAGCATAAAGAACAATCTTTGACCCATATAATCCGTCTTCATGTCTTCGGTCTGCCATGGCATGCACGATGGTGTGATTCAGAACATCCAAGCCGACCTTGCGTGTGGTGTCACCAATTCCACCCACCCCTATGTGACTTGCTGCGTCAATGGCGACTACTGCTTGAGCAATTCGATCTGTGTGAATACCAATGCCAAAAAGGGCGATTATTATTATGCGGCGGATTGCACGGACGAGACTCTTGAAGATGCTGCTTGCGGGACGCGATGTGGTGAGATTGATCCCATTGAGGCCGCTGCAACGGTCGCTGACATTGCTCTCGTAGGAGGTCGACTCAATGCCGAGATCGTCTATACATCCGACGGATACTGGGCGTGCTGCGAAAACGACTCTGGGACGGTGAACTGCTCCAATCCGTCCAAGGAAATCTGGGCTGCTCCGGCCCCATCGAAGCTCGCGACAATCCAATATCTCCCACCTACAGCATCGGGCACACCAACATATGCGGTTGCCACTTCCGCCTCTACCTCATCTACCTCCACTTCCTCGTCCAGCTCTACATCGCCTGCCACTTCGACCAGTTCGTCTTCAAGCGGCTCGAGTATCGGCGCCGGTGCGGCAGCCGGTATTGGTGTTGGGTCTGCAGCTGGAGTCGTCATAGTGGCGGCCATAATAGCGCTTCTATTCTTCCGCCGGCGGAATACGTCGAATGTGCTTGCCCAAGGGCCAGCTGGATATAATGGTCTTGAGGAGACGTGGTCGCAAAAACAACCGGCCGAGGTTCATCCTGTATATGAGTTGGATCGGTCTGCACAGCATGCCGAACTGGATGGACTGCCCAGATCGTAGACCCGCACAGATAATGTTGTTTCGGGATGCAGTACTGTTCCCCATGATATTCTCTGATCATAATAAGACGAATACTAATGCAGAACAGAGACACCTATATCATGCCGTGATGCACATACTACCTGTCATCCTTCTCAACACACAATACCCGACAGACTTGACGAAACAATGTGAGGGTTACTTATCTCTCCTGTACATAATATCGATAATATCCACAAATATACCTTTTCTCAACCCACTACTCTCATCTATACCCTCCACATCCCTCCTCACCTCCCCAATAACCCCCTCTTCAAACTCCCTAAAAGCCCTCTCCATCCCCACCTCTCTAAAAACTCCCTGCACCCGCTCAACCCCCTCCCCCTCCCCTTGGCCATACCACTCCTCCAACACCGCCCTCTGCCCTGCATCCACCATCTTCAAAGCCTCCACAATCAACCAACTACACTTCCCATCTTTGATATCCCTCCCCACCTCCTTTCCCAACCTCCCCCTCTCCCCAAAACTATCCAAATAATCATCCTGCACCTGATAGTACATCCCCAACCGCACCGCAATCCCCCTCATCCTCTCCAAATTCTCCCCCGTCGCCACACCCCCCAAATACAACCCCACCGCAACAGGCGCATACACACTATAATACGCTGTTTTCATCCTCGCAATCGTCTCACACTTCCCCTTTGTCAACCCATGCACTCCCCCCTTCCCATCTCTACCCCTAGAAGAACGACTAGTGACGGAAACCAAATCAACCATCTGCCCCAACTCCGTCCGAAACACCACCTCCTGAAACAACTCCACCACATCAACATACCACCCACTCTTTCCCTTCAAATACCTCTTCAGCAAAGAATACACAATACTTTGCAACAGCGCAGCATCGTTAATAGCCTTGAGCCCGACACCCGGAATAGCATGCCAGGAGGGTTTCCCTCGTCGAAAGGTATCATGGTCTTCGATGTCATCGGGGACGAGGAACGAGGCTTGAAGGAATTCGACCAGCCAGCCGAGTTTTGCGGCGAGGGTGTATTCGGGGGAGGTGAGTGGGCGGGAAAGGGTGCGGGCGTAAGTGTTGGGGATGAGCAGCCCGCGGAGGTGTTTTCCAGATGTGGTGTTGTGGGTTATGTTCTGGGTCAGTGTTATTGGATATACAGTAGGTGGTTGGACTAAAGTAGGAAGCGGGGTACCTTGCGGAGCCAGCTTAAAGCTTCAGGAGGAGTATGTATGCTCTTCGCATAGCTGAGCGCGTCTTCGAGAACAGTGGGGAAAATGGATTCGAAGCGGTCGGGATTTATATCCATGGTGGGGTGCGGTATGCAGAGAGACAATCTGGCCGTCTTTTGGTTTTTTGGCAGTCATTCTAAAATTAGAGGCGACAAGGAATGTTTCTTAAATATGGAGACTCGTACATCATGTCGGATAGGCTCCAACTGACGGAAATTTAATCCAACCGTGTCTCCACCCCGCGGAAGTACATTCTTGATCTTATTAAACACTGTTCATTTCCCACTTTATCTTCAGGATGGCGAATAAGATCTTCTGGAATCCAAGAAGGTTGTGTCTTGGTTTCTGGTTTGTGTTACATAGTCACAAAAGTTGGTTTTTGATTTTACGGGTCGGAGACCGGCTTTCCATGGCTATTGTGGGGAAAATCAGGGCATGCTTTCCCCGTCCTTGTCCGCGGAAACATTCCTCCTGTTGGGGGTATTTGCTGCATGCGTGGTTTGCCTTGCTTGGCTCTCGGAACTACTCGTTAATCTCATTGAGTAACACGTACCCGGGGGAACATGGCATCAGTACTTAGACATGTTATTCCCTCTACACTAACTACAATACACATACAAACTCTAATAAACGATCAATGATCCAACATAATACAATATTAACCCCCCCCCCTGAGAAACAAAATCACCCCCCTCAGAAAGATAACCAATCCTCCTAAACAGGCGGCTCCTTCGTATACCCCAATGTCCACTCCGCAAAAACCCGATCTTCATCCCTCGGTTTATGAAGCGCATAGCATAATGTCGCATCCAAATGATCCGAAAAATCAACATGTCCTGTACCGGCCTCAACAATTTTCTTATAGTTGATAAAGTCGCCGGGCTTGGCATCACTGGGGAAGAAATGCAGCTGTACCACGGGCTTTACAGTGATGCTTTGGTCTTTTTTCGCCACTCTCTGATATATATCATTAGCATCTGGATATGGATAAAAGAGGGTGAGGGGAGGGGGGCGTACAGATGCACACGCTGCAACTTTCTTAGTCGAACCATCTGTCTTTCCAAAGCCGACCACGTAAGCGTTGCCGTCTGCGTCTGTCTCGGGAAAGTCGGGCCCGGTTTTCACGATGAATGCACCGGGGGTGGGGGATTTTGCTTGGGTTTGTTCTAAGGTGGGGGTGCCGTTGGAGGTGATTGAGAGGTCGAAGACCGCTGTATGTTGGGTTTAGTATCTCCGCCTTGGTATGGTGTGGAATGAACATACGTGGCTCCGAATCATCTTCTATCCACGCCACTACAGCGTTTTCGACTTCCACCCGTCCGGTCTTGGTATCTCCGTATTGTCGTCCGACGACTGTGCCTTGCAGTTAGCTTACCGTTCCCTCCAGTTGATACATCCTCATCAATCTTAAAGAATAATGAAATACTGACACGCATAAATAGGCCCAGCGGTATGAACATCCCAATGATCATGATGTTCAACAAAACTAGACACCCAAACCGGAGTCTGGAAATCTTCATCGTTATGGTCGGGAGGAGGTGCGAACATGATATAATTCCGATCCTTTTTGCTGTTGTTCAACAGCTTGAACCAGTGAACTTCGGCGTCGGGGTCGGTCATTTTGATGTGGGATGGTTGGATGTAGTTGTAAGGTCGTGGTTTGGTTGGGAAAATGATGTTCTTGGAGTAAGGTATATGTATGGTCTTTATACCCAGATGATGTCGTGTCATCATTTACCCCTTGCAGAGACAATGCCGGTTTCGTTGGATGCATGCGGAGATAATGTCCGCGGGGTTGCGGGGGCTGGTAATCTACGTCATCGGAGACCGCTAGATTGTGGTGATTGATTGATTTCGAACTTTCTCAGTCTGTTGATTGAAAGGAAATAGTGGAACTTTGATTTATTGGAGATCTGGACTGTCATGGCTTCGGGGTCATGTAAATAACAGTCCACGACATGAACTGTATAGGGCCGACGGAAATTCTCAGTACCCGGATTACTGTGCTAGATCTCAACATTTCGGGAAGATCTAAGACATTAAAGGAGTCAGGCGGGGGGTTAATTTAATTAGTTGGGTTTATACGATTTGGAGTCACCAGCGGGTCTGCTCTCAATTCATTATTTTGTTTTTCGTTATTTTAAGTCTTTTTTTTTCATTCTTTTTTCATTGCTGACTTGGTGGGGTTTTGTGAGGAGAGATAATGAGTTTACTGGTGGGCTAGAGGGTCATGTATGGGATGATGGACCTATAGCGACAGAGCTAAGTGTAGTATCACAGAAATGCTTAGCAACTTCAGTACTATCTCCTGAGACAACAAAATACCATACTAGCATCCTGTCACTCATCCGATCATCACGGCACTAATCTCCCACAACGACAACATATATCATGCCATGCCAAGACATAAAGGTGTGATATTAGTTAGCCACTGTCAAGAATCCATTATTAAATACCGGCCACATCCCCACCATCCACCAACAGAAAACAAACCTCCACCACATAACCCATCAGATCTACTCCTCATCAGGAGGGGTATTATCATAAGCAGTATCCCACACACCATCCCCCTTACTAGGTCCTGGCCAGCGGGAAGCCCCCAGCCCAAGGCATTGCAAAGCGCCTTAGTAAGCAACATGCAACACACTTTGACCGCATTTAAAGGCCTTCATCAAGCGCTATTAAAAAACTCCATCAAGCGCTACTAAAGGACTCCATTGAGCACTTCTAAATAGCTTCGTCGAGCGCCCCCAAAGAGCTACTAAAGATCTTTATTGAGCGCTACTAAAGGGCTCCGTTAAGCACTCCTAAATGACTTTATCAAGCACATTGAAAGGGCTACTAAAGATCTTCATCAAGCGCTATTAAATGCAGTACTTAATTCAGACCTACAGTCTAAATATAGACTGGGGGGCCTTCCCCCCTCCAGACCCTCTCTGAGATCCTTGTTAAACTGAAGCGGTAAGTACTGGCAATATAGTTTAAGTCATGTTATAAGTGAATCAAACAACCAATCAGGAAGCTAAAAATGTACAAACTATCAGACCACTAAGAAGTCTTGAAGCTGGAAACTTCCCTAGCAGGACTGAACCTAGTATTGCTCAGCGCTAGCGCGCTTCGCAAATCATCCAAATTATGAATAACAGTACAAAGACTCGCGTCCTTAGTATGCACCCCAAAATTGATGTGCGCGGGTTTACCCTTCAAATCATTATAATCAATCAGGTCGCCTGGTGTGCCTGAACTGTTGCCAAAGTATAGCTCGATGATGGGATTCACAACCTGCTGGGTGTTGGGATGAATGGGGATCTATATCCACGGGCGGTGTTAGCCTCCGGGCTTTGGGAGTATGGCAGATAGAGAAAGGGGACTAACAGATGCACATGCTGTGATGTCTCCATTCGGACCATTGCGTTTTCCAAACCCAATCACGTAGGTGTTACCATCGTTGGGGAGGTCCTTCGTGACGACTGTGAAGGATACTGCGTCGTTGGATGGCTCTCCGCTGTCTTGGAGGATAGGATCACCGTTGTTAAAGGCAAGGTTGAATATTTCTGCAGTCGAGGTTAGTGTTTCGAAGGGGGTAGTCTGGGGGTGGGGAGGGGGGAGGGGGTGTATTAGATACAACTACCTGGGCCTCCGTTGACAATTCCTGAATCAGTCCAAGTGGTTATATTTACGTGGTTGTCTGTTTGGGTTCCGACTCCTGGAAACGATGCTTATCAGTATATTTCCTTGACTGGGTTCAAAAGTTCTATCAAAGGGAATACCAGCGAAGATTGGTGCGGTGGTATGCACCTCCCAAGACGTCTCGTTGGCAATATCATTGCTTACGATCCAGATCGGGGTATCGAAATCGGTGGTGGGAGGTGGTGCAAACATGAGGTACTTTTGGGTTGCGCCGCTGTTGTTGATTAGCTTGAACCAGTGAACTTCGGGCTCGTCGTTTGCCATTTTTTGGTGTCCTTGTGCGATTGGATTTCATGGTTTGTGAGGGGAAGATGGATGGTTTCTGGTGGAGGGAGGGATGTTGCAAGCCTTGATATATGTTTGTGGCAGCCACATGAAGTTCTTGATCATGAAGTATTACGCTAACGAGGTAGTGGAACCTTGTCATGGATGATACTATTGAGTATATTCGCAGTTGCCTGGATGTGGCATGCACTTGGAATCAAAGATGTGTTCCGCAAGGATTTGTATACCAAGCTGGCTGCTATTGGTTATCATGTTTTATAAAACTTGTTTTGTCAAGCATCTTTTGCTCACGTCGCTGAAAACGTATTTATTGCGCATGGCATGGATGTCTATGACAGCGATGCATCTGGAAACATTCGAAAGTTCCTTGATGGTATCTGGCATATGCAACGTTACACAAGCTGGAATACCTTGCAAATAGATTATAGCGGCTGCTGTTAATTCATTGTGGGAACCTTGACAAGTGTGTGATGAACTGGTCCTTGACGGCCAACTGATAGGGAAACAGGATTTTTCCCATTCCTATTACTGATACATCGAAAGGGTGACATTGGTGAGGCGCTAGAGTCACACTCACTCCACAATCAATCATACTCTATGTCTACCGCCTTCGAAAACCAGCTTGTTGAAGTCTACATCAGTCTAAGAACCTGTAATAGTGATCATTAGTAGTATTTTGCATAGGATTAGCCGCAATTGAGAGGCTTCGTACTAAATGTCCTACAGTAACTGCTTCGAGGCATGGTAAAAGATCCCGAGATGGGCTCAGTATAGGTATAGCTTTGCTGCTATTACTGTAAAATCTCCCGGTAAGCTACCTAGCACGATTTTCTGGAGGTATACCCGACGGAACTATACTTAGATATCAGTTATTAATGTAGGAGACTAAGATGAGGTAGTAGGGACTCAACGAATTTAATGGTGCTTGGTGATCATTATTTTAGAGGAAAACAAGATAACAGTATTGAGCAAGATGTTGATACGCTCAAGTATAGCAATCTATATGGGATACTTCTAGTGTGCGGGAGGCTAGATCTGTAGGTATCATCAAAGGTAAATATCTCCAACTCAGGAGCCGCGTAGGTTACATAGTTTGTTGATATTGGGTAATTTCAATTGTGTTCCGGGAGATTTGTCTCATCAAGTAGGTTTGGCTTCATAATTTATAATCATGATTTTGGATGACGTTATAACTGATGTGCATGCAAGTTAACATCTGAAAAGGATACAGTCAGTGACTTCGGAAACGAACGGCACTGTTGGAGTATTAACACCGCGCTTATAGTATTTAAGTAACTTAGATGCCAAACTTATGAGCGTAAACGACTCTAATGATAATATCTAATGAATGGCAGTAAAGTTTATGAAGAATTAGATTACAGAATAACCTTCTTTCGGTAAAACAAAATAGGTGTAAGCGCGTATTTCTAGAGATGCAGGAGTAGGCACCACCCGAGGCATTATAGCAGACCCGCTAGTTAGGAGGATCATTAGTGTAAGCAGTATGCCACACAGGATTCCCCTCTTCATCCGTTTTATTAATAACCGTACAAAGTGTCGCCGCCCCCTGATCCGAAAAATCAATGAGTCCGGCTTCATCCACAACGTTGTCGAAATCAATCAGGTCACCTGTCTTGAGAGCCGGTTTGTCTTCAGAAACCTGGTGATTCTTATAAAAGTACAGCTTGATTATAGGAGTTACTGTCGCTTCGCCGGTCTTGTTCGCGACAATCTGGTTGACATGTGTCAGTAATAGAGAATCGATCCAGATATACGCAGGCCTTGGAATTAAAGGGGTACCACTCACAGATGCACACGGGAAAATCTCCCCACCCGGACCATTTCGCTTCCCAAAGCCAAACACATAAGTACTACCATCATCTTGAGGGAGCTTCTTAATATCCACTGTAAAAGCTCCCAGCTTCGTGGATGTCTTTCCACCGTCCTTGATGTCGGGGAGTTCATCGCCGAACGATACATGGAGCGTTGCTATACTCAAGTTAGTATTTCTCAAAAAGCGGAATTACATTGTACACCGCTATTAGGTACAACTCCCTGGAATTAACTGATCATTCTCATCCTTCTTCGCGAGGTACACTTCGTGTGATTTCTCGATTGCGATTCTGGTTTTCTTATCTGCACTCTCGCCGGTGGTGTATTGTCTTCCGGCCCATGCAAACATGGGTGCCGTGGTATGCACCTCCCATGAGTCCTGGTGGGAAAGCGTGTTTGTAACCCACACGGGAGTCTGGAATTTGGCGTCGCTGGGAGGCGGGGCAAACATTATGTAGTTGTCTTGGGTTGAGCCTGTGTTGTGGAGGAGTCGGAACCAGTGGACTTCGTCTTCGTTTTCGCCGGACATTTTTGCAGTGGTTGTGATGGTGATTTCTATGAAATAGAATAGGATGATGGATTGAATTCCTCTCGTGGGATGTCTCAGGATTTTATATCTTGGCTATGGGAGTATACTGGAATGAGCCTATCATTATTTTGTCCCCTCTAGCTTAGCATCTATACAGTTACAGCACTCAAATTAGACGTCTTCGGGGGTGTAGGTCAGGCTGAAGTCCACGGAGATTTAGGTGGAATGTGGTGATGAGTAACATTCTTGATTGCTTTTAGAGTTTACTCGATCTAAGACTGGACTGCAGATCTACATAGTTCCGAAAGCATGCATAATCCCCAGCAGCTCAGCAGCTAATTTTAAAGTTAGCGACTCGGCATGAAATCCTGCTGTGTCTGTCCCAAAGCCTTGGGACCTTGTGGTATGTTTTACACAATAAAGTATCCAATGTCAATCAGACACTAAGCAAGGTTGCTAAACCATCAAGGAAACGCATCATAAGTCTCCTCACCCCAACACGCCCCCTGCACCTCCACCCCACTCACATTCTGCTCTGCCCTTCCATCAGCCCCAAACCTTTTGACGAGCCCCCCATCACCCGCATACGGATTAAATACCTCCCACCCTTTCCCCTCCAATCCCCTCTCAGGATCCCTAGCAAACGCAAGCAAATAATCCTGCATGACCTCACTGGTCTCCTTCTCCAATTCCATCCCCTCTCCACGAAAATCCGAATACGTCCCAAAGTTCATGGCGAGATCACTCGAATGATATGCCCCCATCCAATGGAACGGACTCAGATTCGTAAAGTTGCCGGCGTATTGATACCGGTATGTCTTCCGGCCTGCGTTGTGGCGCACGATACTGGTATGGGCGGTAACGCATAGCCAGTCATTCAGCGTTGCGGCGTTTACACCCGGCTGCCAGGGTCCGGCGGTCACATTGGTACTGGGGTATGTATAGAGTGCAGCTGCTTCGTTGGCACAGTTGGACATGATAGCGGGGGTATTTGCGATTAGACCATTTGCTGCGCGGGCGGGATAGTCTGAGAAGACAATTTTCTCGTCTGCGATTGGCGTGAAGACTAATGATGGGGTGGTTTTAGAGTCAGAGTACTGGCCGACGAAGTTCTCGATGCGATTGACAGAGACTTGGCGCATGCAGTCGAGCTCTGCTGCAGGGTTGGTAGGGAAATCGCATCCCATGTGTTTGGCGACAAATGTGAAGTTGGTGTGGGCGTGGTCGGCGTTGTCAAGTGGTTTTATGGCCGTTCCGGATTGAGAGAAGGTGGCTCGCGCGATGAGATTATCGTGCCAGGCGTAGGTGTGGAAGTCGGTGGAGATGGACCCGGCCGATTGGCCCCAGAGAGTGATGGCGGTGGGATCACCGCCGAAATGGTGGATGTTTTCATGGACCCATTCTAAGGCGGCGCGTTGGTCGAGGATACCCAGGTTTTGATCGTCAAGGCCGGCGGCGTTGGGGAAACCCATGATGTTGACGCGGTAGTTGATTGTTACGACGATATGGCTTTGGGTTCGGGATACCCATGAGGCGGGAAGTTGGTAGGGCACGTTGATGCCCCCGGTTTTGAACCCGCCACCGGTCATGAAGAGGAGGACGGGGAGGTTGGAGGTGTTGGCATTGGATGGGGCCCAGATGGCGAGTTGGAGGCAGTCTTCGGAGCTGGCTTGGGCCATTAGCCCCGCTGTGGTGTTCTCGTTGCCGTCCCATATGAAGAACTCGGGGACGATGTTGCTGAAGACGGTTGGGTTGGAGGAGACATATTGGGGACAGGAGGGAGGAAAGTTGGTTGCGTAATGGGCTTTGTTGGAACTGGGGAGGGTTGCAGGTGGAAGCCATCGACGGGAGGCTACAGGGGGTTGGGCATAGGGAATGGCGCGGAATTCACGTACGGAGGGATACTCGGGATTGAGGAGGCCAGTAAAGATGCCAGTTCTGGTGCGGACGGTTAAGTTGGTGCTTCCAGCCACGAGGGCGGAGAAGAGAAAAAGCGCAAGCATCATCATGATGGATGCCAATTTCTACCTCTTTTTCCTCCACTCGATGATGAATTTATGTGTCTGGGGATACCCCGCATCTCAGATGGGCAAGTCTCCTGCTAACCGGATGTAATCACCGGCATCGCAAGAACCCTTAGGATTCGTCCTGGTGGGTCTACGACTACAAACCCCGTCGGATTCCGGGTTGAGAGACGGCATCTGGTAGATGAGCACCATTCATATGCCATTCGGACAGGTTAGAGTACTGATCTGGGCTGCAGAACTCCTGCCGATCCCGGGATATCCGAATGACCCACTGTGAATGCGGAGGGCTTCCAGTTCCGAGGATACTTTGCTCGGTATTCCCGATGCCGGAGATCATTAAAGAGCAGAATGGCCTGCGTTTTGGTTGAATTGGCTTATTTTTAGGATGTGGAACAGGAAAACCAGGTGAATCCAGCATGCTTCTTCAGTCCGTCAATCTCATTCGAGATGAGTCCAATATCTGCCATTTCCCAGCCTAATCATACATGCAGATTTATCGATGACATTGGCCTATACCTGTGTCCTGTATCTTGATCTGGTCGAAGCATTGTATATCATGTAGTCGAAGGGTTGCATATCGTCCAGTCGAAAGAGTGTAGTCCATTGTGACCACAACATAGAGCACCAGCCAAATGAACTGTCACACCCATGCCAGCTACAAAAGAATCTTATTCAAATCAGTGCACTATGGTTGCGGAATTCACTGACTATATGCCTTCTGTGCAAACACACACTCGTGACGCACGCTAATAGCCGGGTTAGCCGAAGGTCAGTAAACCGTCAAGTGGCCGGCATCACTTCAGCATCATAATCCCACACTGAGTATCCTATCTATCTAAATCTTGTGTTCCATCTCTCGGCGTTTCTTGTATCAAAGCACATATTCTCACCATGCTGCCCCGCATCGCACCCCGCGTCCGGGGCCCTTACACCCCCCTTCCCCGCATCACATCTTCCTTGAACTCCGTTCACTCCAGTGGTTCGATTTCAGTCGTGTCACACAAAGCCACCTCAGGATGGAATCACCAGCCGTCACAGCAGACGCGTCGTTTCAGCGAGTCAGCCGTTTATGCTCCACAGATCAGAGTCATCAGTGTTCCTACTATGGGGGACTCTATCTCTGAGGGCACCTTGGCTTCTTTTCACAAGCAAATCGGTGATTATGTCGAGCAGGATGAGGAGGTTGCCTCTATTGAGACAGCTAAGGTTGACATCGCGATTAATGCATCAGATAGTGGAAAGATCACCAAGTTCCTTGTGAGCGACGGTGACACGGTGACGGTCGGACAGGGAGTTATGGAGATCTCGCTGGAGAACCATGACGCATCGTCTGCCGTGGAACACAAGCCTGTCTCTGTGTGCACTGAAGTGAAGCAAGGGACTTCTGAACCTCAGCCTGAGAGCAAAGCTCAGACTGTAGCTGAGCCTGAGTGCACATCTGCCCCAGCCGTCCCTCAAATAGAAGAGCCTACTGCTGAAAGATGGGAAGACCCTGAGCCTGTTACCATGGGGATCCGCACTGAGCGAAGGGTATGTCCCCTCCCAGTACCTCTGTTACCCTTGCAAATCTAATCAGACGCAGGAGAAGATGTCCCGTTTACGCCTCAGCATCGCCGAACACCTCCTCGATTCCCAAAACACCACGGCCTTCGTTACCACTTTCAACGAAGTCGACATGACGAAGGTCATCGAGTTTCGCAATAATAATAAAGACCATGTGCTCGAAAAATGCGGAGTCAAACTCGGCTTCATGGGTCCGGTTGCCCGTGCGTCTGCGCTCGCTTTGAAAGAGATCCCAATCATCAATGCCTCTATCGAGAAGAACGATACCATCATGTTTAGGGAGTACATTGACCTCAGCGTTGCCATTTCGACTACCAAGGGATTGGTCACTCCGGTCTTGAGAAACATGCAGGACATGGGTGTGGTGGACATTGAGAAAGGGATCGCGGAGTTGGGAAAGAAGGTTAGTTTCATCCCTTCTCCAGGAACGATCTGACCCTATAGGCCCGCGAAAACCGATTGTCCTTGCGCGACTTGCTCGGAGGCTCGTTTACGATCAGCAATAGTGGCATCTGGGGCTCGCTGTTTGGAACTCCGATAATCAATGCCCCACAGACGGCGGTGTTGGGTATCTATGGAATTCAACAGAGACCTGTTGCTATCGATGGCCAGGTTGATATTCGCCCGGTAAGCTCATTCGAACCGGTTGGTGTGAAGTGCTAATGATGTAGATGATGTATACAGCTCTGACGTATGATCATCGCCTGGTGGATGGGCATGAGGCGATTATTTTCTTGACCTTGGTCAAGAAGTACCTCGAGGACCCGGCCAGTATGCTGATCGAATGATTGTCAATTCAACCTTACTACGCTTTATAAAGCGCTTGATTCTGAATCTGCTGAGACATAATTAATATCAAATCATGTACACTATCTTCCAGCAATTCAGTACAATCTTCAATCTCATTACATCATCGAGTAGAATAGACCGTATGCTTTTATTAAACATCTATCGTGATTCATAACACATATGAGGCTAGTCCTTCCCAGACAACGCCGCAATCAAAGCCGCACCAATGCCCGAGCCATCCTCCGCCGGAACAAACGACACCAAATCCTCACCTTCCGGCCACTCGAGAATCTCCCGCAAAGCAGCCACCGCACGTTCCTTAAACCGGAAGAGTTTTTCGAACGTTGATCCGTCCACTCCAACTCGGCCTTGTCGGATGCCCTCCTTTTTGCAGATCGCGGCAATACCACAAGCATACAATCTGGCCGCACGCTTACACACAATCTCTCCCAGGAGGCAACACACTCGCAGCTCCTCCAGTGTCGGCTCGATACCAAACTCCTCGTTGAGAAAGGTGCGTGTCTCCGCCATCGCGCTATCCTCCGACGACCCATCCTCTTCCATCTTCGATACGCAGGATGACTCCATGGAATGGGTATCTCGGAGACGACTGAGGTCGCCTCCATCCAGGAATCCCACCTTCTCATGCAGATGGACGATGATCAGCCGTACAATTTCCCCGACATACAGACCAGCCACCATTTTCTCATATGTCTGCTGGCCCGGTCGCGGCGAAGCCCGGTCGATTTCCAAGTCGAATTGACACCGCGGAAGAATCTTATGACTGTTATCGAATGCTCCATACTCTGTATTTATAGCCACCAGTTGATCAGGGGGCAGATTATGCTCTGCAATCTTCGGCACCCGTCCACACTTTTCCATATACGCTGCATTGCACCCCGTGCCGAAGATACTCCCTATTTTAATCTCAGGATCTTTGTATGCCGACGCGATCAACGTCCCGGTGGTATCGTTGACCAAGGCAACAATATGCACCGGCAGATTCTATCGAATCAGAACTGCTTCACAAACATCAGAATGACAACTTACCCTCGCCTCGAACGCACCCTCCAGTTGCGCAACAACATCTTCCCCCTCCACCCCAGCAATATCAAATCCCTTCGTCCAGCGCTGCAACACACCATGTCGGATATGATCCTGCATCACCGGATAGGAGAACGTAAACGCTAGTGGCAGTTTCTCGTCCGGACGAGCCAGATCATGTTCTCGCAGGAAATCCGCCACCCGGTCGGCAATGTATCTCCAGAGATCATCCGCATTGCCGGTCTTCAACTCCCCAGGTAATTTGAATTTGCTCTGGGTGATTTCGGATCCGCCTTTTTCTTCTGTTAGGATCACCTGGCAGACGCGGATGTTGGTCCCGCCCATGTCGACGGTGAGGTATTGGCCTGTTTCGTGGCCGGTCGGGCAGCTGGTTACCCAGGTTACGTTCATTGGCTGGTTGGTTAGTATTTTGTATTCGGGGAGAAAAGAGGTCTTACAATGTCGCTGTCGGAGTTTCCCAGTCCTGCGAATTGTTAGTTTGTGTTGTGGTGGCTGGCTGGGCACGGACCTTTTTCCATCTCTTGCACAAAGTGATCGGTGATGCGTCGAAGGGAATCCCCATCTACGGCAAACATTTGCGCGATGTGTCTAACTTCCTCTGAGACTTTGTCTGGGATTCCTGCGCTGCTGTCAGCTTGGTTCGTATGGCGGTGCCGAGGATCATACCCTTTGGGAAGTGGATGCCCACTTGAGGAGCTCCTTGTGGTTCTTTCATTGTGACGATGTGTGAGTGACTGACTGCAGAGAATGATGAGCGCGATGGTCGTACGAAGTCATTCATCTTCCTTATATAGAGGGGAGGACGTCAATGCTCGCTTCTTACGTATACAATCCGTCTTATCGGACCACCATGAAGCAATACCAGACTATACCCACCGGGATCAATACCGACCAGTCATATTCCCGCTCCAATAAACTACACTCGGTCCGAGATCGACGCTGGATTCAGGGTTCTGGTCGGTTGCTTCAGTGTGACGTCGGCCCGAGCGGGTCCGGAGTGGTCCATTCCGATGCGTACTTTGCTATTGTAGTGAGCTTATCTGGAGGCTCTTATAATGACAACTTCACGTAGGAACATAGTTCAACAGGTGACTACATGCTGTGCCAAAAGACAGGTCTAAGATAAGCCTACGTCATGAAGAACGGTCTGGAAGGGGATAGAAGAATCCACATCTTTTCATCGGAATAATGCTATCCCTATCCCATGGAAGGTCAGACTAAGCGCCATTCCACCTATCATTGTCCCGAATACGGCACCCAAATGAGTATGCCTCATCCCACTTCAACCTATTCCCACACAAAAAAATACGACACTCATACTTTTGCCTTAAACAAACCAAACCAAGCCACCTAACCAACAAAACCCCTCTCTAGGTCCGTTGCTCCGGAAACTTCCTATACAAATCCATCAACCGATCCATCGGCGCAGCCATCAATCCCACCACCGTTTCAAACGGCGGCTTATCCGGCGCCGTGGGATGACTCCTCGTCGGAATGAATCTCTTCGTCCGATCAAACGACGCGACCATCTTATCTGACTCATCCCTATGAAGTGTTTTTTCGAGCGCAGGTAAGTCCTGTTCTTCTTCCTCCTTAATATGTGTAGCTAGATTGGCCCAGAGCTCTTTGATAGTCGGGAGGAATTCGGGGGAGGTTGGGGAGAGACTTTGGAATTTGTACAGGAGGTCTTTTACCTATTCCTCTCCTTGTATTAGCTATTTCATCTTGGTTGGGTATACTGGGAAGGAAGAGGGGGAAAGGGTGGTAGCATACGACTTTATGTTCCACTCGATCTTTATCCGCCATATCTCTACCCCGGAAAAGATGTGTCTCGAGGGCTGGGTAAACGACGATTTCTTCGCTGATTGAGTGTCGGGCGAGGTCCCAGGTGAATTGGTTCTGCCAGCGGGATTTTTCGTCGGGAGACTTGGCGGCGAGGATTTGGTTGTAGTTGTGTTCTAGGACGCGGTGGTCGGCAAGGATGGCGTCGGATATGAGGGGTTTGAGGGGGGTGGTGCTGAAACAACGGGGGGTCGAGTGTAAGAGGGGGCGGGAGAGGGGGGTTCGGAGGGGGTGGTACAGGAGGCGAGAGGAGGGCATTTTGTTTTGTTCTTGTTCTTTGGGATAAATGATTCTTGAGATGGGTCTATGGGAGCTGGAAGAGTAAAAAGGTAGTACGCTTTAAATAGTTGCAGTGTGGATTACCAGGAAATGACGATTCTAGATTATGATCCTGAGATTCTTCCGATATCTATCTTCTGAATTTTTCATAGGTTATAACAGCCAATATAAGTTAATTGAAGTATCTTCCGAGTCTCCATGACAACTCCACGGGTAATACTCGCCACTAATCGATGGCAATCATGATTGTCAGACACGGATGAGATCTGACATTCGGGGCATACTGTGATTAAATCTACCCGATTGGTCGATCTAGATCGAAGCACCTCTTTAAACTTTGTATTTCGGGTGACTGATGCCATGAACCTAGGTTATTGTCATGATGTCAATGCTTACTCGATAGATACTAAATATAGACTTTATCCCCAATACCATTCATGCTCATTAAACAAACTATCCCCATCGCCAAATGCCAACCGACCTATACCTTCCCCTCTTCGTTAAAAATCACTCCAAACCTGATACTCCGGAAAATACCTCTCATGAATCCTCCTCGCATACTCCACCACAACCGGAAACCCTCTCACAATCCCCTGCGTCTCGGGACACCTACACCAACACACACCATTAGCCTTAGCCTACCCTAACATACCCAATCCTCCTCCACCTCCACTTCAACACAAGTAAGAAAGAGAAGACTCACGCAGTACATATCACCGCCCCAACCACAAACCCAAAAACCGTCGCGTCAGCCTCACTCGGCCTATCACCTCCAAGCAACCAAAACGGCCCATCCCCATCTTGCCTGGTGATCATCTCCGCCCTCGCCTGAACAAGCACCGCATTAATCTCCCCCCAAATCTCCCTTTTGAATTCTTTTCTCTCCTCATCGGAGTATCGTGATGTCCCCTGTCCGTGTAACGTACTCACCTGCTTTCGGTATATGAGCTGTCCAACGATAACTTGGAGGATGTAAGGCAGAGAGGAGAGGATGTGGGCGCGCATGGTGTAGTAATTGCCGATCCATTTCTCGTGGCTCTGCGCTTGTTAGCACCTGTCTTTTTACACCAAGTAGTTCATCGACTGAATAGTGATGGCTGGATGAGTATGTGGGTGTGCTACCTGGAGGAAATAAACCCGATCTTCCAATAATGACGTGATACCTCGATCTAACATCCTCTCTTTAACTCCCAGATGGGCATTTAAGTCATCAAAATTCCCCTCTTCAATATATCTCCGCGTAATAAGCGTTGAATCCGAAAGGATCTCTGTTGTCGATTCCCCAGATGAGGTTGGTTTTTCGATGCGAATATAGGGTATCTTTCCCCTCGGCGCAGCGCGAATAGATCCACCTTCCGTGCTGTAGCGTATGTCCGAGAACCGAAACCGGGCTTCCAGTTTCGTAACGAAGGGTGACCAGGTGTAGATCCCTGGGGTGGGGAAGCCGCGGTAGAGGGTTATTTTGGGGGACATTTTGAGTTCTTTGTTGGGCTTGGATGGGTGGTCTGTGAAGTTGGGCTCTGGGTGTGTGGATATATGTATGGAATTTGGATCGGGTTTTGGAACATCGATAAAAGCCGGGGCGCGGATTGCGGGTTCTGGAGCGGGGAGCGGGAGGGCGCCTGAAATGCTGCCTATTTAGATTGATGGATTATTATTTGCCAGCACGGACGCTAGATCCATCGCTAGGCTGACATGTCAGCGCATTTTCTGGTTAGGGATGGGTTGGATCCTTCGGTGTAGGAGTTATTTTGCTGACTGGATTGATCGGTGTTCTGTTGATTATTGTTTGGGTAGAATTATTGAGCGGTATCTCGTTACCGAGTTTGATGGCACGATTTCGACTGCAGCATAGGACGGAATACCTCGTTATATAATACCTGTCTTGGACAGGACAATGTAGTAGTACAAGTTGGAAAGAAAATGCCCAATCAACCAGGCCTCAGATTCAAGCGATTACAGCCGCAACAACAGCAGCAATCACACCAAACGGTCCATACGCAAGAGCGCTGGCGCCGTTCTTAACAACTCCACTGCTGCTCCCAGAGGCCGTGCTGGCAGTAGTCCCATTACCAGTTACAGTTCCGTTGGCCGATACAGTCTGGTTCGTCGCCGTGGCCTGCGTGGCAGGGATCTGTTCCTTGTATGCCACCAAAGTCGACGTAATAATGCTGGTCGCACTCATCGATTCCTCAATACCGCTCCATCCATCCCATGTGGACTGGTACCACCTCTGACCACAAACCGTTCCACTATCCCCGCCTGAGCACTGCTTCGCCGCGCCAACGGCAGAGCCCTGTAGACGCGGAAGAATCTCCGACGCCGTGTATGGCGCCACAACGCTCACAAACGCGAGGTCACCCGCAAGAAGACCCTTGTAGGTGGACTCGGCATCATTACACACATGGGTAGGCTCACACGTCACCTCCGACATGATATTGCCGCCGTATTTCTCCGGAAAGAAGGTGCTAAACGTCGTGTTGAGAAGTCCGTCCAATCCGGTCTTCCATTTGGCTGTCTCTCCATTCGTCTACTTCCGTTAGATGTATCGCACAGCATAACCCGGTGGTCAACTCACATAATTGTACATATACGCCGCACCGCTCACATACGTTGCGTAGTTATACGTCCACTGGACCTTGCTGAATGTCGAACAATTCTTATCCGTCGTCGTCGTATCCGCAACCGTCCACTCCTCATCGATCAGAGAATTGACACTCCAATCCCAGACTCTCTCCGCCCAGTCCGAGTACGTCTGGTTATTGGTATACCGCGCCAATCGCGCAGCCAGCTGAAACAAACCACCATTGCTGATCGCGTTCTTGTACGTGTATCCCGCTTCGTAGGGCCAGATCTGCCACCGGAGACCTCCACCACAGGTATTGCTGTCCCAGCGCGCGGCTTGCATGTCGAAGACGCGTTCCGCGAGACTCGCCCACGAGGGCATGTCGGTTCCCTGAGGAAAGTCCAGCTCCGCTGCGGTCATCGCCGCCAGCGCCCAAGACATTTGGTCGTCGTTGCCCATGTATGAGGACCAGTTTGAGGGCATGTAGTTGTCGTTGCCGCGTTGGAAGTATAGCCCCTGGCTGACGGCAGGATTGTTGGACGCGTCACCGGTGAAATACCAGTATTGGATCATGGTGTTGAAGAGCGCGCCGCCCTCCCACCACGAGGAGTTGAGGTAGCCTGGGATTTGGCCGGTTTGGTTGCCGGTGTAGTAGGACATGGTGTTGTAGGCGACGGTGGCGGCGGCATTCTGGATGGATTCTGGGTTAAATTGTTAGAGGAATGTCAAAGCTACTACCCGTAGATCAGAAGAGAAGTATCCATAGTGTTTCCGAGGCGTAGAAAGTAGAAGATGTCAACTGGGTATGATGGAGGGAGTCGGGGTACCTTGGCTGGTGATGTCGAGGTCGATCGCTGTGGCGCTACCGGCCAAGGTGGCCGCCGCCACGTAGGTGAGGCGAACCATGTTGTTAGGGAGGATGTGGGTGAGTAATTAGATTGGGGACGGGGCGAGTCATTTCCTTATAGGAAAGCTGCAGCGCTGACTCTTAGCAGTTAGACTAGTGTGGATGAAATTCTAGCATCGCAGCCTTAAACTGGAAGAGGGGTAATCGCCCCCAAGGGGGCTTAGACTGGCTGGAGGGGCTGAGGGTGGAGTGAAGAAATTCAGGGGACTTTCGCGATGAACTGCTCCGGAGGCCCTGTATTGGATAGGTTTCAGGGCCCGGGGACGCTAACAGGCACAATTGGATGTGATTGGTCAGTGAGGGGCGTTAATTTCGGGTTTTCGATGCCAAGCCCGGGCCGCCGGAGATGATGGCCAGTTCTCACACAAGGTTCATCATTTGATATCTTAAAGAATTTATCCGGAAGATATCATTTCCTGCCAAGCTTATGATAGATGTGTACAGCGTTAGAGTTTTAAAATCCCTGTGTCATATTTCAATGCAAATGGTTGGACCAAATTCATTATGGCTGTTTCTGTATTCGGCTAAGTTCATACAAGTCTCATTGAAAGATTATTAATAGGCATCTGCACAACCACAGATACATCTACTATCGCTTTGATAAAAACGCATCAAGTCTGGTGTTTCTGGAATAACATGTCTTGCTGGAAATTCTCTGTGGTTTTTATTTCTTGGGAGAAATAGTTCAAGTTACAGTTCAATTTCCATGGAGTGTTTGTTGATCTTCTTATCATTGTTGTGTATTCAGCTGAAAGTGTTATACAGGGTGGAAGTTAATAGCCTGCTTATTTAGTAGGCTTGAAGGAGGCAGAGTCTATCCTAGCCAGGAGATTCAAAATTTCTTTCGGAAGATGGAGGTGTGCAGTCTATATACATTAGAACCAATAATAATGGGCGTCCACGTGCCTTGTGGTATTGGGCGCGACTCCCTTCTTTAATCAATCTACACAAAACTGTACATCGCACAGAATACCCTGTCATACCATCTCGATCACTCAATTTCTCATACAAATTGACGAATCCAATATTCCTCTCAGAATTGTCGGACTTGATGAGAAATTCTACCGCTTCTACAAATCTCGGTGCAACCGCATTCCCTCTTCAGTCTAGCACAGTTGACGCTAGAGTTGTAATATCTTTACATCCTCTGATTACACGCACATCTTCGGATTTCACAATGATTAGCCTATGGAGACTTCTCTGGAATTAATGCAGCTTGATCATTACATTGATTCTACAAGTCTTTCGATTTTCTTAACGGTGAACCGCTTCAGAGGAGTGTATATCATGGAAGAATGCTCAAATACGCCCCAGTATTCAGAGCGATGGGTGATTTACACAGTTGTGAAAGGAAATAGCAGAGAAGGGGGAATCACAGATTATTGATGATAATGATAATGATAGCAGCACTTGGCATTATCCCGTCACAGTCATCATCACAGGGATGCAGGATTGACCAGGATGTGATCTAACGAACCTCAGTTCATTGCAAACAGTCGGTAGGCTGAATTGTCTATGAACGGACAGTATTTCTTGAAGTGGTGCGTTTTGTGCGACTTTCGGTTCAAACCTTAATTCTAGGGTCTAACAGTTTAAACTATAGATGATGGGGGTTTCTCTCCGTCTGGATGAGTTCATGATGCCAGCCTTCTTTCTTTTTCTCTGTGTTCCCTTCTCCAGTCAGCATCGGCAGTCATCATTGTCGGGTACGAAGGAGAGTCGCACCCTGCTACTGAGGAGTAGATTCCTCATCTCGAACGACCCATTTCCCTCTCCTCAATCTTTGGTCTTGGTGGCAGGGTCTTCGGGCATTGTTCGCATAAAGCCACGATGTAAAGCACTGCTTTCACTTTCATGCCCACCAAGTAGGCCACAATATCCTCCGAGTGGGAACGTGGCCATCCTGAAAACATAAGGCAAAGCCTAATTGTGGGTTTTGTGTTGCACATTCCCCAAACAAACCCCGCATGTCTGCGTATCATCGAGAAAGGTCATGCTTCTAGACAAGGATCTGCCACAAACGGCGCTGAACCACGGCATAAATCGACATTTTTAACCCAGAGGTCAGTCTCTTCCACATGAGTCAGACATTATACTGATTACCTGCAGTTTTTATTGACGGAGTACCTCTAACACGCCCTTATTCACAATGTCCCCCATCGTGCTCTATATCTTCTGCTTGTTGATCTATGGGAGGGAGGCAACTGCTTCTACCTCCACTCCATCAGAGAACTATTCCAAAATATGCCCTTCAAAGGATAGCACTGTCAGGACCCTTGACGATGGCTACCGTATTACGTATCGTTGTGATAGCTTCCCATCCACCTACGACACACAAGGAACACCGGACATCGATGACGCAGATGAATGTGGACGCATATGCCAGAAGACAGAGGGCTGCCATGGGGGCGTCTGGAGCCCCGTCCAGCAGATGTGTTGGACCTCTACCGAAAAAAATCCTCGTCTTATCCCTTATGAACGCCTAATTTATTTCGAGCACACGGAGGAGACCGTCCCACATAATGACGAGGCACAACAGGAACAAGAACGATGTCAACTCAAACTCAGTGGTTGTCAGGTGGAAAAGGATCTCTGTGAGAAGAAAGCTGAGACAAGTGACACTCAGCTTACAGCTTGTCGGGATCAGATAAGCCTGGCTGATAAAGTGTCCGAGTCCAGCGCGGCTCAATTGGCTGCTTGTGAAGTTCAGAAGGAAGTTCTGGATAAGAATGTCCAGGCGAATGCGGCTCAACTTCGGACATGTGAGACCCAGAAAGATGTGTGTGACAAAACATCCGGAGCAAGTTCAGCCCAACAAGCGGCGTGTGAAGCACAAAAGGCGGCGTTGGAAAAGCAGTCAGAGGCCAGCCACGCACAACTCGCGACATGTCAGGAACAAAAGGGGTTGTGTGACCAGAAGTTCGCCGGCGTTACCACTCAACTCACCTCTTGTCTGACACAGAAGGACTTGCTGGATAAGAGAGTTGCGACAAATAGCGCTCAGTTGTCTACCTGCGAAACGCAGAGAGGATCGTGGGAGGCAAAATCCACTGAGTTGGCAGGACAAGTCAAGGCATGCGACGCGGCAAAGGAGGTTTTGGATAAGAAACTCGGGACGAACACTGCTCAATTATCGGCTTGTGAAACACAGAAGGTCTCATGCGAAGCAAGGTCAGGCGATTTAGCAGCACAGGTCAAGACCTGCGAGGCAGCGAAGGAGACGCAAAAGCAGGAATGTGCGAAAACAGCCGAGGGGAAGATCAAACCCAACTTATATACCCTTCGGGCTCGGCACTGCAACAAATACCTTGATGTGAAAGATGGTGGCAAAGCAGATGGAACCAAGGTTCATTTGTGGTATGTCTTTCGAGAGGATTTAACAGTGGCAGACTAACATTGGTCCAGGGAGAAAGTAACAACGCTCAACCAACGATACTTTGTTACTCACGCAGGGAATGAGGAATATCTCATTCGTAATCAGGGAACTGCAACCTACATGTCTGCCGGAGGTAGGTCCCACCATTGCAGCAAGGTCTCGATCCTAACTGGAAGTAGCTTCGAAAGGGGGCGATCTCACTGCAAATAACCTCCCTATGGACAACAAACGGATCCGCTGGAAGTTTGTTCCACTCGACGACGGCAGTGGAGCATATCAGTATGTAGCATGCTACCGGTGCTCTTATCAATATGACTAATGTTTGTCTCCGATAGTATCTACAGCGTTGCTTATCCTGACGAACTCATCGATGTGAGCGCAGAAGGCACTGCTAATGGGAATCGGATCATGACCTGGACAAACAATAATGGCAAGAATCAGCAGTTTTTCCTTGAAGCTTTGTAGCGTGGTCAAGTCAGTGTCTCTAGTCTGATAGGGATTGCCTGGGGTTTTGTGCATTCATGTTCTCCAAATTATAATGGACAGATATATTGGATTTCAAAGGGCCAATCAGAAGCACATCCATCTAGCTCATTCAGAAGTTACACCCTGACAGTCCACAAGAAGTGCACGGGAATCTAGTTACTCAAAGCAGTCATAAAAAGCCACCGCTCGGTGCTCAACAATTACTACATCATATTAAGTTTCGTGTTCTGTAAACTCTAATGTTTTGTGTTGCGTGGTGTAAAGTATATGTGTTACAGGTTCGGTCAGCACGGGGTTGAATAGCATCATGGTTGGGCTATTTTGAAATTCCTCGTCGCACACTCCTCGGATTCATAGCCTCCGCATGAAGGATCAGCGCATCCTAACCCTCGACACGAGTATAGAAAACGATAAATTCCTGAACTTCAACTTAATCATCTAGCTGCTTGCAACATCATCAACTACCAAGACCATTGGTAATCAGCATGGCAAACGCTTTCTTCGCTCTTTTACTGGAGTTCCTGGTCCTCTTCATTCTGACCCTGGACACTTCTGTCCAAGGCGTACCCCTTGACGTGGAAAGCCAAACCCCACTCTTGGACACTGAATCACACATAAAGTCCCAATCTCAGCCTCCCAAGGGTATCACTCTCGACGATATCTATATCGCCCACGATGCCAGTGGCAATCAGAAATGTTGTCCACTGGGAACCATCTTCAGCGGCCGAGATTGCATCTTCCCCGAATCGCGTATCTGTCCATCCGGACTTGTTCTCATCGACAATGCTTGTGTGACTCGTGACCCCCCTACTTGCCCTCCAGGACTTGTATTCAGAGGAAACGGCTGCATCTCTACGCAGCTTCCAGTATGTCCGTCTGGTTCCATCTTCAATGGCAAGCTTTGCGTCTCGACACAGAATCCGGCCTGTCCTCCAGGTCTTTCCTACAACGGTGTCAATTGTGTGTCTTCCACCACTCCAACATGTCCTCCAGGTCTAGAAGTCCAGGGCCGGCTATGCGTCCTCAAGCAGTCCCCAACGTGTCCATATGATCTTCATTTCGATGGTAAAAGCTGTGTGGGCTCCAAACCGCCCACATGCCCCCCCGGAACGATCGTGATGGAAGGGCTATGCATCTCAGATAACCCTCCATCTTGCCCTCCCGGTTTTGTGTTCCAAGACAAGATCTGCGTGCACGCTGCAAAACCAGCATGTCCTTCGGGATCGGTCTTCGATGGGAAAGTTTGTCGATCAGAGAATCCACCTCTTTGTGCTTCTGGAACATTCGATGGAAGGGTGTGTCGCTCATCAGAAGCCCCATGGTGCCCAGTCAATTCACAATTTGACGGAATCGCTTGCGCCACGTCTGAGCTTCCCTCTTGTCCTTCCGGACTAGTTCTATCGAGATCCCCGACAGGAGATGCAAGATGCTGCTTACAGGGTCTTACCTGGGATGGCACGTTCTGCGTTCTCGTCCCTAAGGACCCCAGCTCATGTCCCCCTGGTAGCCGGTATGATGGCTACAAATGCGTCTACACTCCAACTCAATCCCCATCCTGTCCTCCTGGTACGACGTCAAAGAACGGTGCATGCATCTCCACCAAACAACCCTCCTGTCCTCCCGGGACGACCTTCAGCGGAAACGCTTGCCTGAGCTCCGAAATCCCATCTTGTCCTCCGGGAACCACCTTTGACGGAACAAGCTGCGTGCATCAAGAGCACCCAACCTGCCCTCCCGGTTCCACCTTAAGCGGACGAGCATGTGTCTCACAAAACGAGCCTTCCTGTCCCCCAACCACCACATTCAATGGCCAAGTCTGCCTTTCCACCGAGCGTCCCACGTGCCCCCCAGGATCAACCCAAACCGACAACATCTGCGTCTTCCCAGAAGCCCCATCCTGCCCCGAAGGTCTAATTCTGAATGGCGAAAGCTGTGTATCCTCCCAACCTCCAACCTGTACCCCCGGGACAACCTTTGACGGAGCTTCCTGTATCTCAAAAGACCGCCCCAGTTGCCCTCCAACTTTCACCTTCGATGGTAAGAGCTGTGTCTCCGACGACCATCCCACCTGTTCTCCAGGAACCACCTTCGATGGCCGATCCTGCGTCTCCCAGGCAAGACCAAGCTGTCCCCCTGGCACATCATTCGATGGTGAACGTTGTACCTCAGCAATTAATCCCTCCTGTCCAAGCGGTATGGTTTTTGATGGTAAGACCTGCGTGTCAAACACCAGACCGACATGTCCCCCTGGGACTATCTTCGACGGACGCACCTGTGTGGGCGATGCACGCCCTGCTTGTCCCCCCGGGACTACATTCGATGGTACGACGTGTGTTGCAGATGATCGGCCTAGTTGTCCTCCGGGAACAGCATTTAATGGCGATGCTTGTGTGTCTATCACCCCGCCTACCTGTCCCCCGGGCACTCAACTCGATGGCACCAAGTGTGTGTCTACTTCCTCTCCGTCTTGCCCACCGGGTCTCTCGATGGTAGGAAACACCTGTCAGTCTCTTGATCGCCCTGTCTGCCCATCCGGCACGACCTTTGATGGTACGCGATGCGCCATGGGCGTGGCCCCGGAATGTTACGAAATGCATGTTTGTCCTCCTATTGGTACTGAGGGACTTGTTCGGGGATAAGTCAGTAGTATGGGTTTGCACCAGAATGTAAACATTTCAGTCCGTGTGTTATGTTGTAAAAGTATAATTTGACTTCAAAATTTATTATATCTGGACATTGCAATAACGCCCGGCCGAGTGTAGTTTCACCGCAGTGTAAACAGACTTCCCGATCGAGCGGAGCGGATCATCCCGATTCGTCATCCCGATGGCCATCGGCTTATCCGAAAGAAGTAATTCCCCGACCCACTGACTGAACCCTCAGATCCGATACGTCATGAGTTGTTCATTTGACTTTGCCAACTTGCCAGATAGATATTATCTGTCATATTGATGATATGGAGTACGGTGAGGGTTTACTTGGTCGATGATACTTACTTAGGTACTACTACCATGAACTTTTGCACACCGATTCAATTGACCGTAAACATACACCACACTAAGCAGTAATACATTGCTATACCAAATGAAATACACTCCATAACACAGCATAGTACAGCTACTCGACATACCATCCATCCATCTATCCAACACCATATCAACATTCACTCCAAAGCATACAACCCAACCCAACCAAACCAAACCAAACCAAACCAAACCAAATTCCAACCCCTAAACCCCCGGCGCATGCTCCTCCCCCTCAGGCACATGATCACTATTCACCAAACTCAAAAAGCAATTCCACCCTACCACCAACCAATTAGCCCCCAAACAAAGCAAAAAAAAAGACGCAGTCCCCCAAAAAGGGGTAAAGAGAATCAAGACATACCAATATTAACCACATTCACCACCAACACCCTATACTGCAACGGCACCAACCAAAGATTCCCCGCCTGGACCATCGGCCAAAGCGTCCAATTCGCCTTCAACGCATCCCAATACGTACGCTTCAATTTCTCCTGGGGCTTCACCCCCTCCATCACCGACATACTGGTCAGGAACACCCCGATCATGGTCGGTGCGCAGAGGAGTTGGTCGGCGCTGACGCGCGCCGCGAGCGTCTTCCCTGGGGTGGAGAGCTGGATCCGGTTTTGCATGAATTGGAACCATTTTGTGGCCACCGGGCCAAAGATTGCTTTTTTTTTTTCTTTCAGTATTGAGTTTTGGATGGGGGATGGGGGATACGTAGGTAGGGGATAGGGGTTGGGATGGGATGGGACATACCACCGCCGTACAGGGCCATTCGACCAGATCGGATAACGTCATGGTTAGAGAGGCCTTTTTTTTCGATGGCTTGTTGGGCGAGGCTATCGCCTACTGCGAATAATGTCTTAACGTTGCTTTGTTAGATTTGATTGCATCCTATGCGATGGGATGGGATAGGCATGGCGTACGGCTGTAGTGAGACTCTGCGTCAACATGGGACGCTGGGCGAGACATCTTTGGTACCTGGGTTCTGATCTTAGTATACTACTATTTTTTGGAATATGGGGAGGTATACCAGGCCAACATCTTTGCGATTGGTGGGTATGGAATTGCTGAATGGGGATGAAAGAAAGTGAATGAAGTTGGGGACTGTTTGGGTTTCGGGGGAGGAATGCTGGCGCGTGTGGCGGGTAAGTTGCCGTTTTGGGTGGTCGGACCGCCGTGACGCAATGGGAATGTAGACCGCCGGGGTTGTTGTGGCTTGGACCCACTGCGATAACAGGATGCATGTTGACTTGTAGTTGGGGATTATGTCATATTTCATGATGGGTGTTGGATGCTTGATGGGGTTAGGAGAATTGATTATTATATGTTGGAATTTATCTACCTTTTTAGTTGCTCCTAACCAGGGATATGTTAGATCTTTGTCATTATATATATGGCTAACGTATACCTCTACATTGAAATGGGAAGAAATCATGTTTCTATATTATATCCACTATTCTTGGCTTTCAGCTCTATTGATATGGACTTCTTCATTGAAAGTGTGGAGGCTAACATCCAAACGTCAATCTCATCTCCTGCTCCCAATCAAAGTTCTCTAGAAACGCCATAAAATCCACATCCTCTTCCAGTGCATTCCCCACAGGCATACTGTCCACCACGACCGGAGCTGGTGACAGCACCCGATCCAAAGCCTGTGAGATCACCTTCTGTCCCTTAAGGCAGATCTTGTAGTTCCCTTCTTCCTGCCGAACAAAGGTCTTGAGCTGCGCCACAAAGACACTCAGTTTTTGGATGATGTCCGATCGAGGAAACGGCGTGGTAGATGTCTGGAATAGGTTGGATTGAGGCTGGGAGCGTCGGAGGAGCTCGGTGCAGAGAACGCCGGCGGCAGGGAGGCCGTTATAACATAGCTAGGATGGTAAGTAAGCCAACGTGGAACTAATTCATTCCGTACTTACGTCCCAGACAATCGATGGATGTATGCGTCCTGCCCGCGTCTCCATAGACACCATGTGCAATAGAATGGTAACGATCTCCGACGCCTTGGCAATCAAACTATCATTGCCCTTGCCGGTGCGTTTGAAAAGGGTTTGCAGTAGCAGAAACTCGTGATAGAGAAATTCCAAGTGCAGAGATGCGACAGCCGGGTGGTCATTCTCCTCTGTCCACTGGAGGTATGAAGGCAGACTCCGCCGCAGTTCGTCCGACTTTCTGCGGGTCTTCCTGCACAGTGTTAGCAAGCTGCAATCATGGCGATAGACATACTTACTGAACCTTCTCCTCTAGACCGTCTACCTGATTACTGAGTGACACCTCCAATACGTTTTCTTGATCAATGCTGGCGATCAAATTGGCGCGAACCCTGACTCCTTTGTCAAGACTGCCATCAATGTTCCATCCTGCCGAATCTAAGCGTTGGGTAGCGGCTTCGCGAACCTCAGGCTCCGCAACGATCTCGTCGTAGGTCATATCTAATGGGTACTGGATGTTGCAATACCGCCAGCATATCCGTGGAGGTCTGCCTAGAAACGTTGCGAGCTCCTTGTCAATGGCATAAGCGCCAACCATGGTCCGCTTTCGAACCTCGGATAGGAAGAACGGAGTCTTTGTGTCTGTCCCGGGTTGGTGGAGCCCCAAAGCGAAGACGGTCGTCGTGATTTCACCCAGCATCTGCCATGGTCTATGGTCTTTGCATGTCAGCCGCTTGATCCGGACTGCAGGGCCAGGACATACCACTACTTCCATGCATACAGCAGAGAAACACTGTATGCTGTATCAGTGCCCATGCCAGGGGGTCACTGAGGGTCCCGAGATGATTGCAGAACTGCAGACAGGTTTCGCTCGCCTGGATGCATATTTGTCGCAAGCCTTCTTTGCTTGTGACATCATCTGTCTCCTCTAGGCCCAGACTGTGCGGGGGCACCTGATAAGTCGATGTCCCTGTGAGGGCGAAAAGAAGGCTGAGCACTTCCCACCGCGGGGTGACCGTTGCGAAATACTCCGACAGACGCATCGAAGGATGAGTCTCGATGGGGGTCAGAGTATTCCGGAAGAACTCCCGGGAGAGATCCATTAGGTGGGCGTACTTGTTTGTTGCGTTCTGAGTTGCGTTGCGATAGATGTCACCTAGGACCTTGAATACTTCTCGCATGAGAGGAGGCCCAAGGACCCATCCGGGTGCGATGGCGAATCGCTTCTCCATCACCTCCACATACAGCGATAGATTTTCCAAGAGAAAGAGAACCTGAGCCCCCCGTGCGACCTGCTGAGGGTCGATTGGGGTCGACTTGGGTGCCGAGTGATCCACAGGGTCGGGTTCGGCATTGTCGTCAAAGGCCCCTGACCAGTTGGTGGGACCCAAGAATCCCGTGCCGGAGAAGGGTAACTTGGTCGGGTTGGGAAACTGAGCTGACCCCAACACACTGATGGAGGATGATGAGGCTGGTGAGATACTCAGACTTTCCCAGGCCAACGTTTTCGCAGGCATCAGCGTTCCATTCGAGTCATTCTTGGTTGCCTTGAATCTTGGGCCCTCGCGCGGTCTGGTCAGCGGGGCTGGATGGTAAACACAGAGGTCCGATCGACCCCGACGAACACAGCGATTGCAGACCGGAGCCGAATGATCGCATCGGAGCTTGGACTTACGGCAAGGCTCGCATGACGACAATTGTCCATTGCGACGGGGCGCAGACATGGTGAAAAGGGGCAAGGTGTGGTGAGTCAGTGTTGAGGCGAGTGAGGTCCGTAGTCGAGGTCCGAGTCCGAATGGTCGGAGGAGGGAAGGAAGGCGAGAGAAGGAAGATTAGCAGATAAAGAAGGAAGATAGTGGGTAGGCAGAACCGTTAACCGTAATTAGCCTAAGGGAATGCTTGCTAGCGTTGGATGGTAGCGCTGAGGATTCGAGGCTGGCCAGTCCGATGGCTCGTGCGCCACTCCGAGGGCCGACCCTCACCATCCACCCTCTATACAACTTGTATATAAACCTGTATAGAAAGCTGGGTATAGACTCATCAATTCAATCCAGCATCAATCAAAGCATCAAACAAGGCTTTCCAGCAATACATCCAATTCAACCAATCTTCTCATACCACCACCTCCAAACATCATCATGCCTCTTACTACTCCGCTGAACGGCCTTTACCGGTCCTTCAAGGCCAGACATCTTGGCAAGGTTAACCACGACGAATATATCAAGACTGCGGATGACTCCTCGTCCATCCTCAGTGATGCGACCACGGTGGCTCCTCGAGAAAAGCCCCAGGCTGGAAAGACGGCTTCTCAACAGACCCCGGACAGCATGGACTACGGATCTACTCGATACGGTATGCTTCTGGTTCATACCAATATACTGAGTGTCAAACTAATAGTATGTAGGTATGCGAGGAATGTCCACGCGCGCATGAGTGCTGCTGCTCCCACCCTTACGACGAAAATGACCACTTCAAAACTACAATGGCTGCGCGAGGGATACATGGGACTTTGGGATTCATCTAATACTTAATGGGGTTGTAATATAGAAGGAATTGCTTAATTTGACGCGTTATCATTTAGAACCACTAAAATTGAGCTGCCTGCGCGGCCCAGCGGGCATTAGGATTTAGAGAACTGCTTATTGTAGAATGCCAAACTCGGAATTTAATTCCAGAGACCCATAAACTCAGAAGCCACATGGTAAGTTCGTAGCTAGTACGGAAATGTTTACCGGGTGGGATCAATACTACTGCACTGTGTTCTGGGGGTCAGGTTGCTGTCCGTTCACCATTGCTGCCAGACGATGACACAGCACCTACTGTCGGGGCGCCTTGAAGAAGGTTCGGAATTGGTGGCATCTCCTCCGGATGCAAGAAATATTGAGCCTCGTGGATGGAAACGTACTCTGGTTGATTATTGATGCCGAGGAATCGACAGAACTAACTACCAAATACTACTGTTCAGGTCATTCTAATCAGAGCTCATCACCTCCAAGAATACTGAACTCTCCTTGATCCTCAGCACCATCCTCCACAACATACCAGTCCTTGACAGTCGCAGTACCGTTCGCAACTGTCTCCCACAACTCCTCAGTACACGTCCCCGGACTCAGGACATAACACTTGGGCTCCGGGGCCACCGGGGGAATATTCTTGATACTCCACGTGTCGAGCGGTCCGACCGTCTGGAAATCATCTCCAACCGCCAAAAGTCCCGTAGGGATATCCTTGTTGAACGTCGCCCGCATGAAGATCTCATACGCCGCCACTGGTTGGTACGAAGGAACCTCGTGGCCTGCTTGATAGACGCGGGTGAAGCTGTAGTTTCCAAGCTGCCGGGTCTGGCCGCTGACCCCGTCGGGCGTGAGCAGAGGAGAGTATCCAGTCTCTGTGAATTCGCCAATCCGGGAATAGGGAACTGCTAGACTGGCCTTCTCACCACCAACCCAGTTGCAGGCGTAGTCGCGATCACCGTACATCATGTGCACCTTGACCCCGCTGTCAAGGAGGTAGCCGATTGCATCGAGGAAGCCACCCCGAACAACACTGCGGATGTTAGTGATGCGACTCAGCTGGGTAAGCGGAGAGGATTGAGGCATACTCATGACTGTTCAGGAACTGCAGGGCCACGGTATTGGAGGCCTCGGTGAAGTTTACAGGAACACCAAGAGCAGCCAAGACAGACTCCTGCTTAAGGTAGCCCAGCATGTCTGTATTCGATTAGAATTGATAAGCGAATCATTGGGTTGGGACCTTACGCTTTGCAGGAAACGGATCGTTTTTCGTGTGGGCAATATCGTACCAACCGCGCTGCAAACCAAAAATCAGTACAAAATACCAGCTGGAAGTCAAACACATACGTTTTTGGTGTGGTAATGAGTGATGGGTCCATTTTCATCACATTCAAGGGAAAGCGTTCCGCAGATTTCGGTGATGTTCTTCGAGGAGGAAGGGTCTAAATCACGCTCCTTCAGGGCCGTTTCACAAGCCTGCGCTCGGTCGCGGCAGCCTCCTGGCCGCGTCCAGTTGTACATCAGCTCCTCGTAAAGGGGCTGGTCAAAGATTTGGAGGCCATAGGTCTAAAAGGTCAGAGAATACGCATCACTCTGACAAAGCAAACTTACGTTGTTGTAGGGCCACGTAATATAGGCCTCTTCTTGGATCACAACATCCATCAGGCCATTCACAATACCGAGGGTGTCAAGATGCAGATACTGCGATCCCTCTTCGGCAGTCCCCGCCGCAATTTTGTCGTTCTGCTGCTGAAAGAACCGAAAGATACCCGGGCCATAATGGCCTCCGTAACTCTCAGCCCAAAGACTGATGCGGTCGTCATTAGGCTTATAGTGAGGGAACTCGAAGAACCAGGTCTGGGCGAAATGCCACAGAGCGTGAGCCGCGAAAGCGGTTCCGTTGGCAGTCTGCGAGAGCTTCTGGCTGGAAAAGGTGCCAACTTGGTGGGTAAGGTTGGATTGAGGAACATCGGCAGAGAAATCCCCAGGGAAAATATTGATGTCACTATCATCTATAATTAAAGTGCCATTGGTGGGGACATCATATGAAAAGCCAACCTGAGTTGGCTGATCGAGAAACAAAAGATTAACCTCATTGTTCCAGCTCCAAGGGTTATTAATCGTAGTCTTCGAGTCTGCGGCAATGGAGCAGGGACCCAACTCTTCCAGAAGACCCATGAGCGAGGAGCCACCTGGTCCGCCATTCAGCCAAATGGCAAGAGGCGCATTGGTGGAATCTTTGCGGGCTTCAAAGAACCAGAAGAAGCTGCATGATACTTAGTCGTAGCTCGCTTTCAGATATCAGGATACTCACGTGTTAATGGGATAATCTTGTACTTCTCCTCCCTCGGAGAGGAACCCCGGAGGGAGATGCACATAGCCCGAATAGGACCGGACGCCCGGCGTGGTTTCACAAATGCCAGGCTAACAATCAGCAGTGATCGAGTCAATCATCATGAGTACACACCTCTTTGAAGGATAGAGACACATTCTCATGCAGCTTGGATTGGAGCACTGTGATTCCCTCGGGCTTGGGAGGGAATTGGGCGGTGGCTAGGCTCAAAAGGCCACCAAGCACCAGACCGGCCAACATGACGGATTCTCACGAGTCTCGGTTGATCGAGAGACTGAAGCTGATATTTTCGCTCGAGCAAGACAGCATCTCACGAGGGAATGCGCGCCAGATAAGCTGGCTGATTGCGGAGTCGGCATTAGCGCTTATCGGGACCCTACTTCGGAGTCCGTCGGCCACAACCGATGGCGTTTTTGACGAACAAATGGCAACATTCCCTGGCTGGAAGGAATCAGGCAGCGTCCATTTCCCAGCATCCAGCGCTCTGGTTGGACGGTGTATTGGGCCATATCAGTCTAGGCTGCGCAATGCTTGGCTGCAATAATGAACAGTACTCCGGACCTTGAGGGACACTACTCCAGATTGGGAGCAGGCAATTCCGAACTCCGAGGAACAGAGCCAAAGATATGCTCCGGACTTCCAGTCCGGTGTGAAGTTGACATTCAATCTGTGCTCTGGACAGTACACCTTCTTAAGAGCCTTCAGTCCGCCATTACCCTCAGCGAAAAATTGTTGGGACACAGAGTCTTCGTTCTGTCTGTTCTCCAGATAGCCAGCGGATTTCTGTTTTGGCCTACTGGTATGAACTTAACAGGTTATAAGCCTAAAAGCTAATTTTATCTTATTTAATATACTTACACGTGATATATCTAAGCCAGGACTATATAAGATTATAAGTCTAAAAATTAATTTTACTTCATTTAATGTATTTACATATAGTTAATATGTTTAAACCAGGATTATATAAGATTGTAAGTTTAAATCCGGGTAAGAATAATCCGAGACTATAACAGACTGTATAGAGTCAGAAAATCCACACATTTTAAACAGCCAGTCTAAGGAAGTAGTGTTAAAACACAGTCTTCATTCTGTCTGTTCTCCAGATGGCCAGCGGATTTCCGTTTTGGCCTACTGGTATGAACTTAACAAAAATTTCTCGGTCGGACAGGCTAAAGCCGGGGGAGGGTGGGCCTATCATTGACGGTTGATAGCTCCGTCGAGCTCCAAGTTGGATCACGTCTTAAGATGAAAACCATGTAACCAAATGGTCGGGTGGTTCAGCGTTGTTGTATACCCCCAAGCCAGGAACGTGCTGGCTTGTTGGCTCTGGGGAAGGCTGCGTAAGCCGACCGACCGACAGCTCGGAGTATTGATTTCCCGCGCCATGGACATGTTTCAACCCTCATCCCATGCGTTACATGTTTGACAAGGCAGAAATAAGTGCGACGTGGAGGAGGCATCGAAATTGGACTTTTCTCAAGGATGGAACTCGTTCAATGTCGCCGAGTATTGTTGAGTGGAAATTGAATGCTTGCTCGAGTATCACAGCGAGGAACCTGCCACCAGTGCACCACATTGAAGACTTATCGATAAGCAGCGAGTCTCCGCATGGACAAGACCCTGGCCGAACCCTGGCTGGCAACGCTCCACCATCAAGCCGAAAGAGTGTTGACGACTGCCTGATTGGTATGCTGCCAATGATCGTGGTACCCAATCCGGTTAGCGTGTTCGAGATTAACAAGCGATGACAGTGGAAATGTCTTGAAAATCTTGGAGGTCAGAAATCGGAGCATTGCCAGCGGTCCAGGATCTGGCGCCGGAGGGGCGATGACGCGGAGGGGCGAGGCTGGACCAAAGGGCCGCGTGGCCTGGCCGAGATCGCCTGTTGCTGCTATCTATAGCCCCGGCTGCTCTGCGGGCATTGACAGCTAGGAACAGGCTCTGGCTGTATCTAGGAGAAGTGCTGATGCAGAGGATGGTCCGGCTGGTAATCACCGTGACAGATGCAGGGGAGAATCGTGACGGTTCTGCGAATTGAAGACGGAAGATGGAGGATGGGATCAGGAACACGAAAAGGCGGCTGACGACGGGCGGGCGGGGTCCACTCCACTCCAGCCTTCACCTGCCGCCGCTAAGCTTTTTTATTCTCCTCGCTGTCCTCTTCTCTCCTCGTCCCCGTTTCTCTTCATTTTCTTCCTCCAGCAGCATTCTGCGGAGCCCTCTTTCGCCCTTCGTTGGTCTTCTTGGTCTACTTGTATCTGTCATCCCGCGAATTCTTGTGCGCGACCTTATCATGGCTGCCAAATCGCAATTGCCGATCGTCAACGTCCCCGTGTCTGCCGAACCTCCCAAGGCCGCCCTCCACCCGGCTTTCTACATCGCGTACGCTTGGTCGCCTGTGAAGATGCTGTCCTTTCCATTAATGCCTCTCTAGGACCTGGATTGCCCTCAGTTCTGGTGTGATCATCTTCAACAAGTGGATTCTCCACACCGCTGGCTTTAGTGAGTGAAACTTTTCGCGCGATCGCGTCATACTATGCGCATCATGCACTAATCATTTTGCTTTCTCCCGCAGGTTTCCGTACGTCAACACCTATCATAAACCGAAAAGGCCGCAATAACTGATGTGCTATAGCTCTCTTTCTTACGACATGGCATCTCGTCTTCGCCACCATTATGACCCGCCTCATGGCGCGATTCACCACCTTGCTCGACTCCCGTCACCAGGTTCCCATGACTTCGCGCGTTTACATGTCAGTCGGACCGTCCTCACTGCTGTTGAACTCCGTGGCTAATTGAGCTGTTACAGGCGGGCCATTGTCCCCATCGGCGCATTCTTCTCCCTCAGTCTGATTTGTGGTAACCTCGCATACCTCTATCTCAGTGTGTCCTTTATCCAGATGCTCAAGGTGATTAGCTCGGCTCCCTACGAAGAATGCCTCTGACGTATGTAGGCCACCAACTCCGTGGCGACGCTGCTCGCGACCTGGGCCATGGGTATTGCGCCGGTGAAGCTGAGCCTGCTCGGAAATATCTCGTTTATTGTTCTGGGTGTCATAATCGCCTCCATTGGTGAAATCAAGTTCACCATGATCGGCTTCATTTGTACGTTCCTTCCTTGTTTATGGCATGGCTGTTATTGACTTCGACTAGGCCAGTTCTTCGCAACCATCTTCGAGTCAGTCCGTCTGGTCATGGTGCAGCGACTGCTCAGCTCTGCTGAGTTCAAGATGGACCCCTTGGTTTCGCTGTACTACTTTGCTCCCGCCTGTGCTGTCATGAACGGAATCATCACTGCGGTGGTTGAGCTTCCCACCCTGCACATGTCGGACATCTACCAACTTGGCATTGGTACTTTGTTCGCCAACGCCGCCGTGGCGTTTGGACTGAATGTCGCCGTCGTCTTCTTGGTGCGTATTCCGAGCTGCCCTGAGAACACCCTAACTAACCGCTGCTAGATCGGGAAAACCTCCGCCCTTGTCCTCACCCTGTCTGGTGTGCTGAAGGATATCCTCCTGGTCGTCGCCTCGATGATGATTTTCCGCGATCCAGTCACCCCTCTCCAGGCGTTCGGATACGCCATTGCTCTTGGTGGTTTGGTTTACTACAAGCTTGGAAAGGATGGAGTGAGCAATCTCCTTGCCCAAATTCGGTATCAGCTGTGTGGCGGTGCGCGTCCCCAAAATTAGTTGGCTGTAAATACGATGGGTGGGACTTTTTTGTTCCGTATTTAGAACGTACATAGAAATGGGCAGGGCCCCAATGTATCTTCTACTTTTCTTTGCTTGATCAGACGCAGTTAGCGTGACGACTCGACAAAATCTATCGGTATGCCAGGGACATGGTCCGAGGCCGAACTCCGGGGAACGGGGTCCACCCCGGCGCTAGACTGATCGGGGGCTCCGCTTGCGGAGTCCCGGATGACATAAGCCGGCCTCCCGTAACGTAATCGGTAAGCGAGTGGCCACGGCAAGCGAGTGGCCACCCGCGTCCACCAAAACAGCCTTCCATGAAAAGATGAAGCTTTTATATACTATATATCAACAAAATAACGTGTTTATTTGGTGTTTTGACGTGTAGGACACCTTGTTCTTATATGCCCAATTGTTCCACACTCGCTGCAGCGAGGTGGTGCCCGGCGGCGAGGTTGTTCCTCGCCGGCAGCTGATTCTTCAAGCTGACTTCCAACTTGATCAGCTTCACAAATTCTTTTAAACGCGTTTTTGGCCTCGTCAACGGTGAGGCCATTTAGACCAGCAATCTGGCGATGAGACCTCTTGTTCTTGGTGTTTTGCCTCTCCAATCCAGTTCGTAATTCATCAACTTCCTGCTCAAGCAAGGCAGCCCGGTTGAAGGCGATTTCGCATCCTTTTACAATATAGGATAACGCTGCTTTCATCTGCGAGGACGGGCTGATTGTACGTTCACGAAGAAGCCTTTCAATTGTAGTTTCATGCCTCCGTAATTGCTTTGTATTCTTGGGCGTTTTTGGCACTGTTGATGTAGTAGTAATACTGCCGGTTGGAGTAGGCTCACGGAGCTGTAAAACCAGCCTACTAAGAACCTCGTCCGGCTGGAATGGAACCAATCCTGAAGCCTTAAAGGCGTTGCGTATAGTTGGTTCTTTAAAGGCAAGGGAACGTGCTTCTGGGTACGTATCCAAAAAATCAATCTTATCAATATGGTGGATGCCCTGGCGGATCAACCGTTCTACCAAGCTTCTGTACGCTCGTTTTAACGGTGCAAAGCAAGCAACGTTAAGCGGTTGACAAAGATGTGAAGAATGCGGAGGCATACAGATAGGAATAACGCTGTTTTGACTACATATATTGTCGAATTCCGCAGTCAAATAAGAGTTATGTCCGTCAAGAATCAAGAGGCTATATTGCCAAATCCGCCAGTCCTTGGTGGAAGGAATAAAGTGTTCACAAAGCCAATATAAACCGATATCATTAGAAGTCTAACTGTTTGGTGATAGATTGATATGCCAATCAGAGAAAAGAAGGCCTTGATACCATGCCTTTATATGAACTTTTTTCTTAAGAATCAAGTACGGTGACAACACCACACCGGCGGCGTTGATACACTCAATTGAAGTCACCCATTCTCGATTTTCTGGCTGTATAAGAAACGGCTTGCCCATGCAGTCAGACCGTGTAACTACACGGGCTGTGGCTACTATTTCCATAGCAAAGCTAGTTTTATTAAAGTTCCAGATATCTTGATCAAGAATACCATATTCTTTCTTTGCAGCTTTAACACGGTTAAATCATTCGGTCAAAAGCTTTGGATCTTCGCATTTCGCACGTTGGATATAATATCTTTGAGAGAATTGATTCTTTAATTCCGGTATATGTTTGATAAAGTTATATACCCATTTTTCACCCACGGAGACTGTGGAATCCGAGTCACGTTTTTGGAGAAGGATTGTTGCTATATTTCGAATATATGACGGCCGAGGATGAAGTCCACGCTTTATAAGCAAGAGAATCTAATTTTTCAAAGCCTCCTCTTCAAGAAGAGTTAATTTCATAGAATTAGCACGTGTATCTGACCGTGCTTTGACTCCATTGAGACGTCGTCGCAGAGTTGAACGCGGAATGTTGAAGACGCTTGCAGCTTCCTTGATAACCGAAAATTCACCATTTTGAATAGTCTCAATAGCGAGGCAGATACGGTCCTCTTGTTCCACCAAAGAATTTGACGATCGAGGCATATTTGGTGGAATTGTTGGTGGTTGAATTGCTTCAAATTGAAAAACACGAAACTGACGCGCGCGGGTGGCCACTCGCTTACCGATTACGTTAACGTAATCGGTAAGCGAGAGGAACGCGCAAGCGGGAGGAACGCCCACCTCGTAATTCTGCTTTATATACAAATTTGAAGTCAAATATCAACCTTTTTACACCGTTCAAATCGCCTCTTCTTGGTGTTTTACTCTCGCTGGACACCATTTCCGTATATGGCCAACTTGATTACACGAAGAACAGCGAGGTGGCGCGCGGCGGCGAGGCTGTTCCTCACCGGCCGCAGAATCAAACCGTTGGATTCCTAGGGCTTCATCTTCCTCACGAGCCCGGCGAAAAAGCTGTATAGCTTCATGAACTGTAGCTCCTTCGAGGCCTGCCAATTAGCGATTACTTCGTTTTCTCTTCTTAGTCTGGTGTTTGTCTGCAGCCCGTAAATCGTGATTTTCCTGTTCAAGTAAGGCTGCCCTGTTTAACGCGATTTCGCAGCCTTTAACAATATATGATAATGCAGTTCTCATTGACTCCGGAGGACTTCGTGTACGTTCATGCAGTAATCTCTCAATTGTAGTTTTATGCTTCTTTAATTGCCTCGTGTTCTTAGGTGTTTTTAGTATAGAAGAAGTGGTAGTTTGACTTCCAGTAGGAGTAATCTCTTGTAGGCTATACATCAGCTTTCCAAGTATCTCGTCCGGCTAGAAAGGCACCAAGCCGGAAGCTGAAAAGGCGTTCTGTATAGATGATTTCTTGAAGGCAAGTTCTCGGGCTTTGGGAAATGTATTCAAGAAATCAATCTTATTAATATAGTGGATTCCTTGGCGAATTAGCTGTTCAATCAAACTGCTGTATGCCTTCTTTAACGGCGCGAAGCAGGCAATATCCAAAGGCTGATAAAGATGTAAGGAATGTAGAGGCATGCATATAGAAATAATATTATTCTGACTGCAGATTTCATCAAAACAAGGTGTTAAATAAGAGTCATGTCTATCAAGAATTAGAAGGCTATATTTCCTGACTCGCCGTTCCTTAATTGAAGGAATAAAGTAGTGTTCAAGCTAATGTAATCTGATCTCGTTAATCGTCCAACAGTTTAGTGAGGTATTGATCTTCTAAGAATGAAATATATTACTTTCATACCAGGCCTCTATATACATCTTTCCTTTTATGATGATATACGGAGGCAGGGTCCAGCCTGAGGTGTTAATACATTTGATTGATATTATCTACTCGCGATTTCCAGGCTGTATAAGAAACAGCTTGCTCATGCAGTCAGATCTTGTTACTATCTTGATAGTAGCCATAAAGTCTATGGTGAATCCAGTTTCATCGAAGTTATAGATATCTTCATTTGTAAATCTGTTCTCTGATATAGTATTTTTAATACAGTTAAACTATTCTTTTATAAGTCTCAGATCTTTGCAGAGGGCTTTTTTATAATCATATCGGCGAGAGAAACGTGTCTTTAAAGAGTCATGGTGTTTAATAAAGTTGTATATCCATTTCTGCCTTATTAAAGCCTCATTCAATGTCTCCAGCAAGGCTCCTCGTTTCTGGATTAATATAGATGCTATTTTATGAATATGGGAAGGCCTGGGGGGAAGCCCTCGTGTATTTAAGAAGAGAATCCACTGTTCTAACATCTTCTTCTCTGGAAGAGTTAATTTACATGAATTGGCATGTATATCACTTCATGATTTGACTTCTTTGACGCGTTTCTAAAGAGTGGTTTGCGGAACTTCAAAAACACGTGCTGCTTCTCGTAATGACGGAATTTGATCATTTTTTAAAGCCTTAATTGCCAAGAGAATCCTGACTTCTTGTTCCTCATGCTTTTTCAACGATATAGACATTTTGGTGGTTGGAATTGTTGATCAAAGACCTCGCGTTTTGGTGGAATGCGGAGATCACGAGGTGGGCGTTCCTCCCGCTTGCGCGTTCCTCTCGCTTACCGATTACGTTAACGTATTCGGTAAGCGAGCTGCGCACCTCACGCGTCTTAGCTCCAGTCAAAAACCTCACTCAATTCAACCAACAGCCATGCCTCCAAAAGCGCGTCAAAATGCTAGAAATCAAGCTGAGCAGGAAGGGAGGATTCTATTAGCAATTTCAGCTATTAAGAATAAAGATTGTCCATCTATTCGTCAAGCAGCACGATCTTATGCTATTCCTGAATCTACCCTACGTACAAGGCTCCGTGGAGCAACCTTTCGAGCAGAAACACGCGCCAACTCTCATAAACTGACTCAAAATGAAGAGGAATCGCTTATACAATGGATACTATCACTTATTCAACGTGGAGCACCTCCCTGACCGTCTCATGTATAAGAAATGGCTAATATTCTTCTTGCTGCCCGTGATACTACACCTATTTAATTAGTTGGAGAGAAATGGGTCTACAACTTCGTCCAAAGGCATGATGAATTAAAGACATTCTTCTCTAGACGATATGACTATCGGCGTGCTCAATGTGAAGATCCTAAGATTATTAAGGAGTGGTTTAACCGTGTATAAATCACTATAATGCAGCATGGGATTGTACCTGAAGATATCTACAACTTTGACGAGACTGGCTTTGTTATGGGTCTAGTAGCTACTGCTCAAGTAATTACTAGAGCTGATTACTATGGAAGGACATCTCTCGTACAGCCAGGGAATCGGGAATGGGTTATTTCTATTGAGTGTATTAATGCCTCTAGATGGGCCCTTCCATCATGCATTATCTTCAAGGGGAAGGTCCATATAGAAAGCTGGTATCAGAGCGATCTACCACATGACTGGAGGATTGAAGTTAGTTTAAATAGCTGGACTAGTGATGAAATAAGCCTTCACTGGCTTTAAAACCTCTTTCTTCCTGCTACTACTGGCTGTACAACTGGGAAATATCGTCTTCTAGTTCTTGATGATCATAGCAGTCATTTAATACCTCAATTCAACCAGATATGCAGTAAGAATAATGTTATTCTTATCTATATGCCTGCTCATTCTTCGCATTTATTGCAATCTCTGGATATTGGCTGCTTTTCACCATTAAAGCGTGCATATGGACACTTAGTGGAGAAGAGAATACGCCTTGAATTTAATCATATTGATAAGCTTGACTTCCTTAAGGCTTTCCCTGAGGCTCGTACAGCAACCTATACTACTAGCAATATCTGCAGTGGTTTTTCTGCTACTGGGCTAGTTCCATATGACCCAGAGCAAGTGCTCAGTCAGTTGAATATTCAACTAAGGACCCCAACACCACCAGGCAGTCAGTCAACTCATTCAGTGCCTAAGACACCCTACACCACCAGACAGCTCGAAAAGCAGGCATCTATAGTGAGAAGAAAGCTCCAAAGACGTGTACAAGAGCAGGAAGGCTTCCAAAGCCCTACCTCTTCTTTAGAGGTACGGCTGGACAAGATAATCAAATGCAGTGAATTAGCCCTAAATGAGGCAGCTCTTGCGCGTCAAGAAATTCGTGATTTACGAGCTGCAAATGAGACGCAGCTTCAAAAGAGAAAGAAGTTTACTAAGCAACTCACTGCTACAGAGGGTCTTTCTATTCAGGAGGGCCAGAAGCGATTTCAGCAGGAGAATCAGGTCTTTGAAGCTCAAGATACTCTATCTAGAGATCCAGAGCTTTCTACAGTTGGGCCCCGTGTACGCGCTCCGCCGCAGTGTTCTAATTGTCATATTCGGGGGCATACTAGGGTTAGATGTCCTAATCCACCTAGTAATTAGTTTTATAGAAATGCAATTGGTTGGTTGGTAAAAAGGTGCTTGAATCTCACCTAGTCATGGAAATCGGGTGGAAGTGCGCAGCTCGCTTACCGAATACGTTAACTAGTTATCCCCAGCCTTGTGGGTTTCTACAATCCTGCTCTGCTGGACCCTTCCCAGAATCGTATCAGCTCATCCTATCTTCTCTTCATCTTAGGCCACGGCCCGCAACAGTGTCCCCCAAGAGAAAGCGCTCCCGTGACAACAAAACCACACCGCCGCGAGAGCAGCTTCCAGACTGCGTCGAAGATGTCGCTACGCTACCCGAACCGAATTCCATCCGGTCACACTCGCAGCCGTCGGACGAGCACTCCCCCGAGGACGCTACAAAGGCATTTAGGAGCTAGGAGTCATGGAGACACTATGTGAGGTCTGCGAGTCACTGGGTTACAAAAGAGCCACACCCATCCAGGCGCTCTCCATTCCCCTGGCATTGGCAGGTCGTGATTTGATCGGCCTCGCAGAGACTGGCAGCGGCAAAACGGCAGCGTTTGTGCTTCCGATATTGCAGAAATTGATGGAAAAACCACAACCTTTACACTCCCTAATACTTGCGCCCACCCGAGAACTCGCACTACAGATCTCTCAAGTCGTCGAAGGCTTGGGCGCCTTGATCGCCGTCCGGTGTACATTATTGATCGGGGGAACCGACAATATCTCGCAGGCTATCGCATTGGGAAAGAAGCCGCATGTTGTGGTTGCAACTCCTGGACGTCTCCTTGACCATCTGGAAAATACAAAAGGGTTCTCCCTGCGACATTTACAAATCCTCGTCCTAGACGAAGCCGATAGACTGTTAGACCTAGACTTTGACCCGATCTTAGACAAAATCTTAAAGAGATTGCCAAAAAGAACCACATACTTATTTTCTGCAACCATGTCCAGGAAAGTTGAAACGCTCCAGCGGGCAGCTTTATCGAATCCTGTGCGTGTCTCGGCAGCTACAAAACGTCAAACCGTCTCGACTCTCCTACAGTCGTATATCTTCGTTCCTCTCAAGCACAAAGATGTTTATCTCGTTCATTTCTTAACAGAAAGAACAGGGCAGACGGTGATCATCTTTACTAGGACCGTGCATGAAAACCAGAGGGTATCTATCATGCTGAGAGCCCTAGGTTTTTCTGCAATCCCTATTCATGGCCAATTGTCACAGAGTGTACGACTGGCATCGTTGAATAAGTTTAGTGCGAAGTCTCGAAATATACTTGTAGCCACAGACGTGGCAGCTCGCGGACTCGATATACCCTTGGTGGATCTTGTTGTCAATTACGATTTGCCCGGTGACAGTAAGACTTATATACATCGGATCGGCAGAACAGCCCGTGCTGGTAGAAGTGGTGTTGCGGTTTCCTTCGTTTCACAGTACGATATTGAACTGTGGCTCCGTATAGAGGGAGCTCTGGGCAAAAAAGTAGACGAACATGAGATATCGAAAGACGAGGTCATGGTCTTGGCGGAACGAGTAGGGGATGCCCAACAACTTGCGGCGCGTGAAATGAGGGACCTCCAAGATAAAAGGGGTAATTCAATCTCCTCACGACGCAATAAGAACGGCAAACGAGGCAGGGAAGACATGGATCAGGAAGAAGGCTAGGGTTCAGTCCACCATCCTCCGATCCGCGATCATTTGACATGTTCTTGTCTAACGACTAACGACATGAAAGATCTACAGAGGTGTAATTGCTTTTTATCATTCTGTTGCCAAATTAAATCCAGTTGACCAGATTACTCATTCTAGAGAATAACAAAATATCGAAAGAATATGCCCCTTCAGTAGATAGTAGCATCCTCATCCATCTGGATCGGCCGATCCTTCAGGATCTTCCTTTCCCCGGATCAGGTACAGCACATCTCGCAGCTTTTTGAAAACACAATATGACTCTGCCACCCTAAACAGCTCCAGCAACTTCGGCCACAATGCATCCGGGGTGCTAATGTCCCGAAATATGTCCAATCTCTCTTGTATATCCATGGCGTTAACGATCCTGATCATCGAGTCTTCCATAATTCGGTCCCACTGGAATCGCTTACGCACCTTACAGGCCACTTGACCATGAGAGAGCGCAATCGATTTGCCAATTCTGCTCAGCATCGAGAGACCATTATAGCGTGTCTGGGGATTGGCACAAGATCCACACTGGCTGGTAATATTTTCAATGGCGGCTATGATTTCTTCAACTTCACCCGCAACGTCGTATTGCTTCGACCCACTCAAACGCTGGTAGGTGACGTTGAGATCTCTCCATCCGGACCTGGATTCGGAATCGAAATGAATCACCCGGTTGCTTTCCTGTCGGCGGATCGTCTCGGTGGTTTCTTCCAGCATAGCACGGACATCGGGGTGTTTCTCGATGGCTTTGCTGACAATCTCGGAGAGTTGCTTCTTGTCGAGGTTGTTAACTTGCTACATGGTGAAATAATGTGTTCGAATTATTTCAATGAGGATTTCCTGCTGCTGCATGGAGTTGAGTGCAACTACACCGCGGTAAAACAATCAATAAAGAGGGTAGTGGATAAAAGTGGGACAGATTGTCTCCTGTCACGGGTCTCTCTCTGCATTGCAAATCTATACAATGTTGTTGGGGCCTGATGGATTCGATGAAATGACTCCATGTTGGACACACTAGCAAGTATTTCACAATTCCTACTAGTGACCGTTTAGTATTAAAAGCATGATAGATCTACTCCGGTATTCGTTGTTTGAATACGATCATCATGTTGTAAAATACCGCAAGTGTATTGACCATTCAGTCAAAACAATAACGGGGCGCGACGCGTGCTTGCCGTTGGTGAGATTAGCACCGTGCCTGAGGCTGAAAGCGGGGGTCGTCAGCGGGGTCCTTCAGCGGCATCACTTGAAGTGAACTCAACAATCATGCTGCAATATTCCATCTGGATGTGATCGTCAAACTGTCTGCCTATCTTTGATCCTGAGTCTTAGGGGGGAAATATGTCTGTCTCATTATCTACGTGCGATGCCTCCCACCCACGTCCTGCTGATGCTCCCCTCACTTTATATACCTCCACTCACAACATCCCTAATCAAGTATACTGCAACCGAGCTGATGTCCATCCTGGCTGGTATCCCAGATCTGCCCCGTTAAGATCAAAGCTCGTTCCATTCCCCGCGTCAAATCCACTCTCATACGCACCATAGCTGACCAGTTCAATGTTCTCCAGATAGGCACCCGCATCCGTCTGCGCCCACAAGCTAAGTCCGATAGTATTCTCGGCGCGGTTGTTGATGATACCAGGTGGGATGGGGAATGTGGTTTGCGGTCCCAACACAGGAACATATTTCCCGTATTGGTAGCCGTTCACGAAAAGCTGTATGCGCACTGGCTTGACCGTCGATGGGGAGGTGAACTGGACACCGACCGGGACATCATAATCCTCAGGGAAATCGAGAGTGAAGGTGGTTAGGTAGAAGGCGACTCCTACGACAGTTTGTTAGATGATGTGGGGGAAACAAACGAGCCTGCGCATAAGGTGATCAACTCTTACCAGATTTATTGAGACCGTCCAGAGGTGATCCATCCGTCCAGCCGTCAGACTCGTTGGTCTGATACCCTGGAAGATGCCAACCTTGACGCTCGGCTAGCAGGCCACCCTCGTTCATTGGTGCTCTGACGGGGTCGAGCTCATAGGCTCCTGAGATCTGGTTAGTTCGGTGTTATGACAATCGGGTGAAAGGTCTTACCAGCGGCACCTCCTGCATTCCCTTGGATCTTCCAACTCGTGAAGGTACCTCCCTTGAGCGTTGCTCCAAGAAGGCCGCGAGGGTTCTCCACGCCATCAGCAGTCGAGGTCTCATCGTGGCCGGTATAATCGATCTGAGGGGGTGTTAATAGAATGGCATCGGTGAAAGGCTTGAGTGCGACTTACCACGACTGTGAGAAGATTGTTCGTCTCCTTCAAGGTTTGATTGGAAAAGCCAAGGTCCGCGGTGGAGGATGTCTCGGAAGCATCGCCTTCAAATGTGGCAACGAGATCACCGTTTAGCCAGACGTTCCAACCAAAGGCCACGCCTCCTTGCGCCGTCAGGTTCGCACCCGTCACGTTAGTACCGTCGAACCGACCGCGATAGATCTTGATTCCGGTGTAGTAGCTATAGTCGGATGCGAACAAAACTGGCAGACTCAGTGGATCGACTGGGCTCAACGTGGTCGTCTTGTTGCACACCGTCCATTTGGAGTCGTCATAGGAAGACTGAAGCTCTGGCAGGGAGTCGCGAACTTTCCATCCAGTCAGAGTGGGAAGGTCAATTGTGCTATCAGCGCCACTAATCGACCCGACCAGGCTGCCGTATTCAGTCTTGTTTACGGCAACCTCCTTGCCGTTCCAGGTTACTGCAGTCGCGGAGGAACCAGCGAACACTTCCACTATCGTGGCATTATCGTTATCGCCTATTAGCTCCACAACGCCCCCTGATAGACTGGCGCTGCGTACTAGGTACGGCCCAAGCACAAATATTTGCTGCTCCGCTGTGACATAGGGATCTGTCGTGGTCGGGGCTGCCCAGAATCGGAACGCAGTCTCTGTTTCCAGGAGATAGAAGATGGCTCCGTTGGAGAACTTGACTACGCTGGTACCACTACCTTGCGTATACGTGTATGTGGTAGTCCGATTTCCAGAATTGCTGGTCAAGTTCACCGGAACGCCGTATTCCTCGAAGGTCAACTTGGTGGCGTTCTTGAATGCGAAAGAGGCAGTCTGTCCGACGCGCGCATAGAGCACCACAACGTCCGTGTCTCCAAAGGTTCCGTATGTTGCGATATCAGTGGAGACATATAGAAGCGTGCTGTGTCCGAGTGGGTAATCCGTTGTTATTATCTTACTCTGGCGGCCTTCCAAGTTGATGTTCGGCAGGGTAAAAGCCCCAGCAGAAGTAGTGACGTCCAAGGAGAACGTGAGATCTGTCTGGGAAGAGGTGGTGGCTTGTTGGACGACATAAAAGCCAGCAGTCGTGTTGGGGTTTCGCAGCACCCACGTGTATGCCGATGTGGTCGATGTGTAAGAGGTACCATTGCCCTCCATTTCCACACCCAGGAGACCAGATGATACCCGCGTGAACAGGCCAATGAGTTTCGTCTGGCTCAGCTTGTCCCTAATCTGCCTGGTCTCACTGAGAGGGGCGCTGTAATCGTCTGCGACCGGTAAGCGTGGCTCCATATGCGGAATGCGATGAAGACCTACATGATGTGTACACAACGGGTGCTGCCAAGTGACCCCAGTTTGTGCCCCCGTACAGCATATACAGGTTCTGGAGTGTTACTCGCTGACCAATGTTGTTCTTGTAGTATAGATCCGCAAACTGTGGGCTCAGCTCACTCGTGCATTGGTCATAGAAAGCGTCGGCACCCCAAGGAGAATACCAACCACCTTCGAACTCGGGAAAGTACTCGGGCTGAGTGAAGCTGGTGTTCTGGAACCATTGATAATAGTTCCGGACGACGGTGAATCCTGTGGAAGGATTGGTACAACTGGTGCCTCCGGGATACGAGTCAAGACCATAGACATTGACTGCGCCACCAACATCTTCATAGTCCGTGGACCAACTTCGAGAACGCTGGCCTTTCTCATTGCTGCTGAAGGGAACATCCACGCCGACAGCTCGGAATGCTTCCTCAATCTGCTCCATATACTCGACCAAGGTATTGGTCGCAGAATGGGTTGTCTCCTGAAGCTCATTTTCAATTTGATTGAGGATGACCGGACCACCGTTGGTAATGGAATTGGCCGCGATAATTTTGCCAATATGTTCGATCCAAGGGGCCCACGCCTGGTGGTATGTCGCGTCACTGGTTCGCAACTTGCCACCACTTCCGTCGCTCAAGTACAGAGCAAGACCACCTCCATTGAACTCGGCGTTGCAGTATGGTCCGGCACTAGTCAGGTTAGTTATATCCAACGCAAGACATTGGGGAAAGGTCTAACCGTGCGATGATATAGATTCCGGCGTCTTTCGCATAGTCAAACAAGCGCTGAATATTGTGCGCGCCTGTCTCGAAGTCATACGTTCCGTTAATTGGGGAGTGATAATCCCAGAAGAAATACAAACTATATGGTTGCGATATCAGCAATCACGTCATTAATCACTGAAGAGTGTTGAGAAAAGCGGGTCTGACCTAGCAGCGTTCAAACCATGGGCGCGCATCTTCTGAAAAACATCCAACCACATTTCTGGAACCGGCAATCTGGGATAGTGAAATTCTCCGGAGTACACAAACAAGCGATTTCCATTGACAGTCAAACTATAGGGGTCCCAGGCAACCAGATCGGTGAGACCATCTGTGGTCGCCCGGATCTGGGCGACAAAAATCGCCCAGCATGACAGCAGAAACTGCAACTTCATTGTGGAAGAAGGCTGTTGGAACAGGCGCAATGCCCGAGCACTTGAGCCATCTTCCCACTTTTATATATGCGATTACACTGCCAAGTTCGCAAGAGCAACGTCCGTTCGCCTAATTCCCCACCATTTCCACGCGAGGAACCATGAACAGGATACGGAGAATGGCGCGCATGGTTCATTGCAGAATTGCACGCATATGCAGGTGCAATCACGACAGTGCCCCTGACTGAGGTCCATACGCCGGGGGATTGGTGGAAGAAAAAGATTAATGGCACCATCGGGCAATTTCACCCCGATCCTGGTCACGTCAGGAGACCAGCCATGTCCGGTGGGATTGCGGGGTAATCTAGGGGTGCAGAATGCCAGCTTGGGTCCGCTGCGCATACATACTTTGCCTATGTCTGTTGTATGTGATTAGGCAATCAGGGGAGTAAGCACCAAGTGTTCGTGAGAGCCGGATTTTACCTTTCTTCAAAATTTGGTTCCCCGCGGTGTCCGTCAAGCTTTCTGCGGGAAACTATACGAAATCGGCTATTACCTACTACTCTATAAGACATGTATACTGCCCTCTGATGCCACCCGGTCGCAAATATTGTGTTAATGTGTTGTTCTTTAGGACAGAGGCAGTATGGTCCGCACTGAGCAGACATGAGGGCTTAGTAGACCGCCACGACACTTATGAAAGATCGCCAAGCAACAATCCATCTGCTCTCATGAGGGTTGAAAGAACTTCCAGTCAATCAACAAACCAAGGATTGGGTATAGATGAGGCCAAACGACAAGGCACGACTCCTGATGCTTTATGTACCCAAGGTGGAGTCCGGTAGACAGGCATATTGACATGGCATCCATGCGGCCTCGGAATGCAACGGACCAGACCATGACACCACTGGACTAAAGATAGCAGTGGATCCGAAAGTCGGTCAAAGTTTGCGCGGACCAACACCCCTTTTGGGACCAGCCTCGGCTCAACCTTATCGGCGCTTATCACTAATCGGCCCAACGCCCCACGGCAGGTTTTTCCGCTCCGCCTTTTCTTCGTTGCTTCTGGAATCCTAGCTTGCTCCTGATCCTTCACGCATATAATTTTCTTTCTTGCTGTATACATCTTTCCTTCGTTAATTTATCTAATTCCATGGAGGCCATTCGCTCGTTGGCGTGCTCCCTGTGGGGGTCCGTCACTTTCTGGAAAGCCGCCGCCATTTGCTTTGCCTTGCTCAACCTAAAGACTCTCCCCATTGTGTGGCATGTACGTGTGGCTTCCATGATGTCCATGGGATCAGATCAGCTAACGGCTTAGATCCGCGTTTATCGCTACTTCTTCAAACATGGCTACCTCATCACCCCCGCCGTCGAACAGCCCGCCCGCCCCTGCACCGAGGTTCTCGAGCCCGTTAGCATCTTCTCCCGCGCCCCCATCATGGAACTCGACTTCAACATGCACAAATCCAACTCGACCTACTTTTCCGATCTCGATGTCTCCCGTACCGCCCTCATGTCCAACATTGTCGTCAAGGGTGCCGCGCTCCTGGAAAAACGCCTGCACGCACAAGGAAAGAAAGGATTCCTGGGTTTCATTCTCGGCAGCGTCTACACCAGCTTCAAGCGCGAGATCCCGGCCTACACCAAGTACGAGGTCAAGTCGCATGTCGCCAGTTTCGATCAGAAGTGGATCTACATTGTCACCTATTTCCTGAAGCCGGGCAAGGGAAAGAAGGGCCAGGACGACCCCGAGGTTTTGAAGAAGCGTCTCTATGCTGTGTCTATTAGCAAGTATGTCCTCAAGAAGGGCCGCTACACGGTTCCTCCGAAGGATGTGTTCGAGGCTGCGGGATACACGCCTTTCCTGTTCGATACGGCGGAGAATGGACACGCGACTGGGGTTGAGAACGGACACGTCAATGGAGATGCTGTTCAGCGGAAGGAGGCTGCTTCTGATGTGCAGTCGGATGAGTGGGAGCGCTTGAAGGCGGAGATTGATCGGGGGTTGACTGTTGTGGAGCCGATCATTGCTCAGGAGGAGAAGCTTATGGAGGATTATGTTCACAAGATGAGCAAGCCTGGGTTTGCTTAGACGTAATGTGTAGTACGATAGACTTTTTCGGGAAGGATAGAATTATAGATTTGTTGAATAGATTTTTTTTTCCAGTCGGCCGCATCAGGAAGAAAACGCAGTCGTGTGATATCAACACAATCCCATCCAAGATTCGGCTCTAATAGGCAATATCAAAGGCAAAGCTCATGATGGTATCTCTTATCAATTGCAATGATTCCGTAAACTTGAGATGTGGGTTTTGTACCAGTGGCTAGTGGTGATAATATCCACCCTGTGGTTGCATTACTTGTCCAGATTTATTCATCTTTCTAGTCGCCACTATGATCTGGAAATATCTTTTGACATTACTTCTTTCTGAACACTCATGGACGATGTCGTCTTAGAATCAGATGAGCAGCAAAGGCCAGAGCGGAGAAAACAACAGCACCCGTCAAGAGATGACCACTTAGATTCTTGGGATTGATCTATGTTGTGGTTAGCAACTGATAGCATGTGTAACAATCGTTGACTCGTAGCTTACATCCTTGTCCCGTTCTAGCTCCGTTTTGCGAAATTGTTCTTCCTCATAGAAGACCTTAGTGTCCTCCCCCAGCTCGGCATAGTACTCCTGAAGCTGTTTAACTTTGGTCCTGACGAACTCCTCACGCGTCCTATGCATCTCAGGCGTCGCAGTAAAGTTGTACACTCTCTCCGCTATCGTTTCGCTCGAACCCCAGCAATACTCGTCAACGAGATCCCAATATATCATATCGACGGACGGGACCATCCGACATGCCAGGTTGAACCACGCGCTTCTATCCCGGATTGACTGGCGCATTCGCGCCGACAGTCTATCGTGTGAAGAGGGAATCCCCTGCTCTGCTTCCTTCTGTTCCAGACACTGCAGGAACACATCTGCCTTCGGTAAGTACTGGTCAAAGAAAGTATCGACTCCCGAATTATAAATAATCCTATGCGGTCGTTCGAGCAACAACCACCACGGGATACTGCCGGCGAATTGGGCGGGCGCTGCGTAGCAGAATTCCCAGTCAATCACACCGGTAATTTGGAAGGAATCATTTACCAAGACGTTCCCAGGACAGAGATCATCACCGAACAATTTAAAAGGACCGTGATTATCTTTCTCGGATAGAAAGCTCAACGCTATAGCTTTCATTAGATGACGACAAGCATATTTCTCGCGACAGTCCGTGGAATCGTAGATACTATTCCGCTGTTCCTGCAGATGCGTTGATTGTGACTCAAGCAAAGAGATAATATAATCCGCGGAGCTGGTATATGTTCTCGTGGGAGTCGAATCGACAAGCCCGCACGTCCGAACCAGTTCATTCATCGCCAGGGTTACTGGTCGTTCTGTGATGCGCGACTCGCCGGTGCCTTCATCCCGACCAAGACTACCAATACGATCAAAGTCGAGTTTCCACAACTCCAGCAGGATATGTGCCATTTGTCCGTACAACACCCTGAGCATATCCCCGTCGATATCAAGATCCAGAGCTTCATCTTTACCCGATGAAGCATCCTTTCGAAGTAACTCGGACATCTTCCTCCCCTCCACCCACGTCATGATGATATACGGACCCAGACCAGTGGGATTCTCATAGTCGGTCCCATACCCAATCACACGCGGCACGGGAATGGATGTATGGTCCGCGATGTATTTCATGAGAAGCGCCTCGCCATGAACCTTTTCATTCGGGAACATGGACTTCCCCGCGAGTGGAAATCGAATCAACCAGTCCTCGCCGCCGTCGTCCCAGTGAAGACGGAAGCTGAAATTGAAGGACCCGCTGTGCATGGATCGAAGATGGCAGTCATCGCGTTGCCGATACCGGTTGGCCAGGTCACAGATGCCCCTGCCAGATTGGGAGCACCGATTCACCCATTCTTTCTTCAATCCTTCGAACCGGGACAGTGCGATATCGTCGAAATCCATCGGTTGGATGGTTTCAGTGCACCCGAGAAGGCGGATTGCCGAGGAGTATGGATAGCTGGAGGAAATGCTTCCCCAATGCTTGATGTTTGGGCCCGGCGGGTCAGCTGAGATCACCGTCGGTGCCTCGAGTCTAGCCTATTACGGCTACAGGCCGCAAGGCCCACCAGGGAAGCAACCAATCATGGCTATCTACAATACGGTGGAGAAAAACAATCCCGAGTCACGGTATCTACCCCGTACTGGGAGGTAGTGTGAATCCCACTTTCCGTAACTGATGATGGATTTGATGAAAACGACGACAGTATCGTGTTGCAAGATACTGAAGAAGTGATAAAGTGATGGGAATGGTAGAATGAAGGGAAAGGTGGGAGTGGTCTGATCCCCTAAGGAATCGCCGGTCGCGCATCCGAAACAGGCAGGCGCGCCTCCCACCCGAAACGGGCAACCGCCCCTACAGTAGTAGTATTGAATACCATGACCTTACGCTATGATAGCACTAGCACTCTTCAAAACACTCATCCTCCAACCTTTTCTGGCTATACTGAACCCCCGCGATGCGTTATCTACCCCCGCACATACAGCATCATGAACGCTCCTCTCCTCAGAAAGACCTCTGACCACTCACTCACTCAAGCACAGTCGAGCAAAGACAGGTCCATCTAGATATATCCAACCGCGTAAGCTTCCACTCCTTCAGAGACATGGTCAAAGAGAACTTACCCGAAAAGTACCATATCTATCTCCGTCCCTTACTTCCTCCCCGCACCCTTTCTTCGTTGTTCCCGTTCCCGCTGGGACGACCGACCAGCCTCAGTCAGTAAAGTGATATTGGTTTGATCGGTCAGAGCCTCCGTCAAGGCCGCGCGGTCTTCTGGACTGATGGTTTTGGGTGCGTTATCGGTTCCTTCTAAATCTTTCAAGCTGGAATCCCGGTTGGGGTCCGGATTTGGTTGTGAGTTTAGGCTCATCTTGGGAAATATCTCCAGATTTTATTTTTGTCTGTTGGTTTTCAGTAAGTTGATATTGGGATATTGGAAGGAACAGTAGCAGATACCGCTGGGCTGCTGTCTTCGGGAAGATCAGGCTATCGTGCGGGGTAGATGTTTACAGTGGAGTCTGTCATTCTTTAGTTGAAACCAATCCCAGCATGGACATGTGACTAGAGAGAGCTTGCTTTTGTATTTTTGCTCCTGCTTTTTCATTTGTTCATTTGTTCCTTTTTTTTTTAAGGAAAAGTAATGGGAGTGTTCTGTATATTAGGAACCATTATCAGAATACCTGGGCTATACCGCGACACATCTGTCCTAGGATTTGATGTCATTATAACGTCCACAGGAGTATTTGAGATAGACCTTAACATACTCCCTTGGGATTCGGATGTATCAAGCTCGCATAGTCTATAAGAAGAAACTTCACATCTCTTGAATATATCGTATCATCTGACCAGACATAATTCCAAAATAAATACTAGATAACATATGCCCTTGAGAAAACAGCAACAGGGGGCACTCACACACAATCTACCAGTCAACAAACACAAGTAATTTATCACAAAGGTCTACAATTCAAGAGCATGAACCAACATATTACCTTCCATTACGAACAACTACCCCTAATCACTACCCTGAGTATTAATTACCACAACATTACCCCCTTCCCTTCCCCTTCAAGTACAAACTACCCTCTATTACCACCTCATCTCTCACCCATCCCATCCTAATTAATACAATCACTTCTCCTTCTCCCCATGCCCCGCCGTTCCCTCCGCCAATTCCTCCGCATGTTCATAAAACCTCGGCAACGGCTCCAACTTCTGCCGTAGCACCCACACCCTGAAATGCCACCATGCGTTCTTGAGCTGATAGGAGGCGTGTTTGCGTGTCGAAACGGAGAAGACCTGGTCGAGTTCTTCGAGGGTGAGTTCTACTCTTTGTCAGCTAGGCCATTCTATACATACCTGTGGGAGAATCGAACAGCAAAGAAAGCAATAACGGAAGTGATTGGAAGGAAGGAATCTTACCCTTCGTCTCCGGCACAAACAACAAGACCAAAAACCACCCAATCACACACCACGCCGCATACCACCCAAATGCACCCTGGGGCTTAAATGCCCGAAGTAGCAGCGGCCACGTAAACGAAAGAATGAAATTAAAGCACCATGTTGTTGCTGTCGCCCACGACATACCTACCTCGCGGACTTGCAATGGGAATGCTTCCGCGGAGTAAGTAAATGGTACGGGTCCCTCACCCGGTGAATAGAATACCTCGAAGAGATACATGCCCGTTGTTACCATGGCCACTCGCTTCTTACTTGTGCTGTCGTCGGGATCGATCCAGAAGGAGAATCCACACCAGAGGAGACAGATGGCTAGGAAGGGGAAGGTGAATAGTAATAGGTTTCGACGTCCCCAGGTGTCAATTGTGAAGAATGCGGGAAGGGCGAATACCCAGTTTAGGATCCCTGTGCCCATTGATGCCAGGAGGGCTTGTTGCGTGCTGTATCCTGATTCTTGGAAGATTGTGGTCGAATAATAGGCTATCACATTCACCCCGCAGAACTGCTGGAGGAACATGACGATCCAGGAGGCCAGAGTGGCACGACGGTTGCGTGGGATGGTGAACAGTTCGAGGAACATGGTGAAGAAGTTCTTGCCCGTGTTGACTTTGCGTTCGAGTTCCACTTGGATGTATGCGTAGTAGAGGTCACGTGCGGCTTGGAGGTCGGAGGGACGAAGGGTTCGGAAGGATTTGAATGCTTTGTTGATTTTGTTGTGTTGGATTAGCCAGCGAGGGGATTCGGGGCAGAAGTAGACTTGGGCGCAGACTATGAGCGGGAGGACGACGGTGGAGCCGAGCATGAGCCGCCAGGAGAGGTCATCGGAGAGGCCCATGAAGGCGACGCCCATGATATTGCCGAGCATGATGCCGAAGGCTGTCCACATTTGCCACATCATGACGAGGGCGCCGCGGATTGGGGCCGGGGAGCATTCGGCCGCGTAGACGGGGACGGTGGACGATTTGGATCCGATGCCGAGGCCGAGCACGAAGCGGGCGATGAATAGGTTCACCCAGGAGTTGGCGACACCTTCCCAGATGGAGGCTACCGCGGCGATGAAGCAGGAGAGGAAGATGGTGCCGCGCCGGGCGAGGTAGCGATTCATGGGCTCGGTGAGCCAGCACCCGACGATTGCGCATGCGAGGTAGGGCGCGCCAACGATGAGTCCGGTCAGGTAGTCTTGCATTTTCGCGGAGAAGCGGGGAGAGGTGATTCCGAGTTGCTGGTAGGGTTAGTTGAGTAGGTTGAGGGGAAGGGGGAGGGTTACCTTGAGGTAGATGGCTTGGGCACCGTTGTTGACTGTCTCGTCCATTCCCTGCACGGCGGCGGCAAGAGAGCACATGGCTAATGGATCATCAGTATAAGATGGTGGGATTATGATGGGGTGATGGGGACTCACCGGCCATAAAGTAAAGCTGCCAGGGCTGTGACCATTTATGAGTCTGTTCCCGCCGGATGATCTCCTTGTCCTCATCAGTCAGGTCAGGGAGGTCCAAAGCGGCCTTTGGATTCTGCGATATCAGAGCACCCTTTCGGAAATCGTCCAAGTGGTCTTCAAGACCGTACTGACGACAGAAGCTCTCCACGTCGGTGAGCAGTTGCTCCCGCGGGATACCTGCCAGAGGGTTCTCAAACACAGCATTGAGACCACCCGACCGGCCTTCGATATCAAAGACATTGTGTCGCTGAGGAGGCTTTTCCGCGTGCTCGACGCTGGCAGGGCTTTCGGCCTTATTGACAGCCTTTTCTGTGATCTCTCCGGTATCCATGATGTACCGGACAGATTAGTCCTGGTAGATGACGTGCGGAGACTATTATCTCAAAGCAAAACGAGGGAGCTCAGGTTATGGAGAGAAAGCGAAAGGCCGACACCCTAAACTTTCTGCGCAAATGTGGCTTGGAGGCCAACAAAAACATAATTCAGCCGCAAGACTCTAGATTCGGCGGATTGACGAGCAGTTTTCACCATCGGGGAGCAAACCCCGGGGTGGGAGGATCCCCAGCTTTTATCGAATTTCGCGGGGAGCCTGGTCATCTGCAGTGGATCCTGTCCATGCAATAGTGATAGGACGGGATTTCGCCGACGCGCATGGGACAGAGTTCGATGGGCATGGTGAATCCTCGATGCGGCATATACCGACCGCTACGCGTGCCAGCCGCGTCTGGTTGGATTGAAAATGCTTCGACCACCCGGCTCCGTTACATCCTGGTCGGCGCGGGCACACCGCGCTCGATGGGATTGGTTGCGTGAGACCAGGATGGCCTTCCATGCGTCATTTGAGGATGGATTGGGGGATGGCCGCCAGGAGGGGTTGGGTAAGCACCGAGGCTGGGCGCGGTCGGGCGCTATGGGCCGGACGGAGATGGAGATGGATATGAGACGGAGACATGGTCAACCATGGATGGAGCCAGTGGGCAGCGACTGAGAGGCTCGAGGGCAGATCCCCAGCTGGGGAACCCCGTGGGGATTGGTAGAAGTCTCCAGATGACAGAGAGACACAGCAATGGTTAGACCACGAGACGGCCGTGGGTCGAACCAACCCAATCGCTGTGTTTATGACGGGCCAGGATTGAGTTGGATCCCACGCTATGGAAGGCTAACGTGAGCCGACCGGGTTTAGCGATGTTAGTGAAGTTAGATTCTGGGGGATTTCGTGGGGGAAATTGGGGGAATCGGGGAAATTGGGGCTGGATGCCCCAATACGGTGGGGAAACGCCTGAGGCCACCCAGAGGGCCACGTGATCCCTGTTGGTGGCGCCGTCGACTGCCCTAATCCGCCGCAAGGAGGTGACGTTATAGGATGGAAATGAGTGAATAGCCGTCTTGGAGAACGGGTTATTGGTTGCTTATGTCGCATTGGCTCCCTTGGCAGCCTCCCGTCTGAAGGAGGGGACGTAGGTGGCGGCCGATCTATCCGACGTGGCGCACCGTCCAAAGCTTGCAACCGGTCTGGGAGCTTGCAGATGACCGCGCCCAGCCCGGCGGTCCAATCGCGGGGGTGTCCGTCAGCCGTGCTGGATCAAACACAAACCCTCGTCGGGGTTGTCTAACCCGGAGCTCAGGTGCAGGTCTGAAAGGCTCTCATCCTCCATCACATGGAAATGAATCTCGCGCGGAAGCATTAGTAAGGCTGAATGTAAACCTTCCCTGGTCTTGGCATGGCGGGGTGAGCCGGCAGGAGATACATGTGTAGTGAGACAGGGCGCCTAACATGGCATCATATGAGTCAGAATGGAATTGCAAGTGAGGACGGAATAAGCAGCAAACCCAAATCCAAGCGAACAAAGGGATGGGCCTTACAACCTGGCAGTTGTTTCAGTTCTGCAGTGTAAGATCCAAGAGCCAGTTTCCCATGTTGGGCTCACAACGTTTGGAAAATAGGCTACAAGCATAACTCGAAGGCCGGTTACAAATCCGGTGGGATCTATTGGCCAAGGTGCTGTCAAGTGCCGCTCGATTTCCAACTTCCGCGTGGGAATTTCAGGTCCTTGGATAGAGTGGAAACCACTCGGCCAGAATGTTCCATTGTAGCTCAGGTGTCTGAGGAAAGGCAGATTTAAAACTATACCAGGGAAAATCATGAAGAAGCGAGTCCTTTGTTCTGTCGTGTGGCGCTCAACAGTTATAGACACGACCTAGACGGGTTACATATTATGATGGTGAGACTGAAGCCTATAGCCATACAGAGCACGGGGTAAGGCGACCTGGAATAAGCAATTTCAGTTGTAAGCCACCGTAAACTTTACCTTGCGAGATCTTCCCAACTGGCAACAGCCACTCCCGGAGGTCAGACCGTTTCTCGCGGCGCTAAGAACATGGCGTGTCAGCAGAACGCCTTCTTCCATTAGAGAGTTTGAATGGGTATTATCCCCTGGGCTTATTCCTCTTATTCTGGATCGGATGCAATGCAATCGCCTCGGTCGCCTTCTTCGGAAACTTCATTGTTGGGAAGGAATTCACTATAGGTAGTATTTCATTACATTCCTCTGTAAGAATTCGAAATTTCGGCGACGCTGTAGGGTTCGAGGCTCGTGTTATCAGGGTATTGAGACCCATCATATGAGACTCTGACATCTCTATCTTCTGGGCGAGAGCAGATAGCTTGCACATCACGTCCACAATTTTAGGCAGCAGTTTCATTGTGTGTAAGGAAGCTAAATCATGCGACAGGTTCAAAACAAGATATCGCAGTATCTTGTTTCATATAGTGGCTGATACCAGCCTAGGAATGGGCACAACGTCGCGGAACGTTCTTTGGTTACGAACGATGTGGTTGTAACAGCTTGTTTGCAGCTTAGCTCCTGGAAGTCTACTTCTCATTACTATCGGTATAACTCCGAACCAGCTCATGGTTGAGAAGGTGTCGGTTTTGGTAATAGTTGCGGCAAAAACAGTCTTTATCATTGCCACTGGAGAGTATGATCTCGAGCCATTGTTCAATGATTATGCGTGAAGTTGATCAATGATATATCACTCGTCTGACATGTCGCAGAAGTTCGAGACACGTCCGTCATGGTGTCATTTAGCAGCTTGGGAGTGTACTTGGACGGGTTGTAGGCGAATGAGAATGTCAATCTGCAGATTTTCGTTCCTCGCAAAGATGCATTTCCACGTGCTGTGTGGAGTCAAACACATCTGAAGGGGGAAACGTCGGTGTGGACGCACTAACCTTATGATCGACATATATAGCATCAGGATGACTGGGTTGTTGTTATATTCGCGAATTACCTGCTGATACCTTGTGGACCCAACACACGACTTTTGGGAAATGGCCCTCATTGATGGGATTTATTTCCGAGAACTCAAGGCAGGGCAAGGATCTGACTCGGCAAGTAACTAGACATTGTCTGGGGTGCTTTGCCTAGCTAATTTGATGCAGGATCTTGGTAGACCTGCAATGTGGCGTCGGAAACCCTGGAACTAGTCCGATATGACGTTTGGCTTATACTCCACAGAAATGCAATTGTTGCTAAATCGAGGTATCGTGTGCTTCCTAGTATAGAAAGTACCGAAGAACGTGGAATATACTTATAAGCGATGGGTCCATACCCAGGCCGACTATGAGTCCACATATTCGTTGAACAAAACTCGTCATCTCGATAATCATGGCTGCTCCCCAATTCTGGCTATACGCCCAATCCCGACTCAATGATCCCACTGTCAAAGACGAGACATTCAGGAAATGGTATCAAGAGTACCATCTCCCCGACGTCCTTCGAACAGGGTCCGTATCCAGAGGAGAATTCTATCAGGCTATCCACCCGGACAAGCAATATCGCTGGCTTGCAGCTTACCGGTGCGATGATTTAGACTTTATGCAGCCAGAGAGCTTGGCCAAAATTCCCAAGACACATACCTCCCTTGGAACAACCAAGTCGTGTATGGAGATTGCCGAGTTCGACACCCGATTGTTCCAGCAAAGTTTCGTGTTGAAGAACGGCGAGGGCAACGAAAACGGGATAACAGGTATGTTAAATCTTTGAATCGCAGGGAAATATCTGACCTGATGGCGATTTAAGGACCCGATCGGTATCTCCTGACCTGCTCCTTCCACTGTGGTAGCGATGATTACAAGGAGTTGGAACGACAATGTGTCGACGGCGACATCCTCCATGCGATTCCTGGGTCACGATGGCTGAAGATCTCCCGGCCGTTGGAGGATGAGGACACATATTTGGGTTCAATGATTGTGCAGGGGCTGGATGAGGTTGACGAGGAGGATTTGGGGCATTTGGAAGAAGACTGGAGGTCTCATTTGGCGCAGACCTTGGGATTGCAGAGGCAATTTCTGCAACCTCATTTGTGGGAACTCCTGAAGAGTCATGACACAGATGACAGCTGGAGTTCTGAATAGACGTGTAATTAGATTGAGTCTAAATCAGAGCTGATGTAGAATATCCAGATTCGTGTTATATGAACCCTGTCTGCAACGCACCTTCCCTCCAGCGAAAGTCAATAAACAGAAAGGTGAATGCATAAGGCATGTCGGCATAACAGTGACTCAGCATGCATATGTTGCATCTGCACCAGACTTTCTTTCCCTTTCGCTCTCAGTTTCTCTCAAGATTCGATCCTCTCAAGCATCTCATCTCTGATGTTCATAACCTTCGAAGCTATCGGTCTATTTATATCGCTCACCGCGTATCACAAGCTATTTGCTCGGATCTTCCAGACTGTCTCATGACTGGATCCGAGCAGATTTCTGGTCATTATAAGGCAGCCCTGTGCACAGTTTCAACCGGCTTTTGACCGATGCAAACCACCTTGATGGCTGTGTGTGCAGCACCAGCTGAGGTCTCCAATGATCCTTGGTGAACCAGTTGAAAGAGCTTTCTGGCTGCCTCGACCTCTCCCTTGGAGGCCAGCGTCCGGGCGGTTTCTTCACATGTCATTATGAACACCTCGCCCTCGGCCCTGAAATACTCCTGGAGAGGCCTGTAATGAGTGATTTGTGTCTTCGTCAGGCCCTCTTTCTCGAAACTGTCCGGGAGCTGCTCAACCCAGTCCTGGCGACCGTTGGCCTCCCAGAACCAACCAAGGGACTCCAACGCTTTGGTTTTCAATCCTGGCCTGGCTGTAACTATTTGCCTTCCAACCAAGCTCAACTCATCCCACTGAATCCATCCTCCGGGTTTCAACAACCGGGTGACCTTGCGAATGGTCGGCGACGGGTCCCCGTTTTCGACCACAATGAAGAGCAATCGCAGATGCACTACATCGAACTTCCCTACTAGGTCTGCATGAACCTCATCATTCATGTTCCATTCTCGCAGAGTGATGTTGGCCGGAAGCCACTCGGCTGCAGGTGCCTTCTCGAGGGTCATATCCAGTCCGTCCAGGGTGGCATTGGGAAGCTCTCTCGCCAGGTCCAACAGCCAGATAGCCGTGCCAGTGGCCACATCGGCGATGCGTGGACTCGGCGACTGCAGGGCCTTTGCGATCGTGGGATGGATATTGAAACCGAATGTTTCTTTCCAGAAGTAAAACAGACCATTCAGCCGGAACGCTGCAGCACTTCCATGGTCAAGACTGTAACCCAGGCTGTCCGCAATATGAAAGTCGAACTCGGAAGGAGATGGAACCATCGTGGGCATCTGAGATCCTGCAAAATAAAGTGGGAGATGAGCTGGATAGCTGGATAGTTCGCGCGGGGTTTTGTCGCTCGCCGATCACCAGCATCTCGGCCCAATATTAGGCGACGAGGGCCACTAATGCGCATTCTCAATAGATTGGCGGCCACCTCGGATGAGACTGGCGCCCTCTGAAGAGTTCACCACCTGTGAGGCGTTTAGCAGGGTCTGTCACCCTGGTCAAAGTTCTTCATGGCACCCCACCAATCAGACAAGGGATCAATCATCTGCAGTTGCGTATTAATAATCTCCTAGCTGCCCCAAGCGTGTCATCCCTTGAATTCTTTCTCTGGATACGTGCAGCGCGCGGATAGTATGCGAATACACGAGTCATCATGGTGGCTAAAGCTTCCGCCCCAAAATTTCACTGGTTCTGACATGGAGACCTTGCATGGAGTGTGTCCACTGTCCGTCCCAAATAAGGCCCCCCTCGATTGGGTGTTGTGTGTTCTTACCACTACAATCCGAAAGCCATGGGAGCCCGGAACGTTGTTGGTTCTGGCCTGAATCCAGTGGGAGGATTCATCGTGCGCCTCAGTTACTTACCGGATGAAGCGTTGCAAGACTGGACTGCATTAGATCTCGGGGTCTGTGCAAGGACGGAACAAAATCAGGTCCCGATGCGGAGACACAACCCTGATGACGAATGACGGGCGCGTCATCGGCTCAAAATACCGTCCTAATATATCCACAAATGGTTGTCCAGCGATTTCGGCAGATGGGATGACTAAGCGGCAGCTCCACGCAGCAATCATTGCCGTTTTGGGAATAAAAGAAGCTATACACGACTTCTACGACAGCCTCTTGGCTCAAACACAATGCATCGGCTAGCACTGCTCGGAGAAGCCGATTCATAGTCAATTATCCTAATACCTGTAGGCATTAGCACAACATCGCCAGTATAAGGACACACCCCGATTCAGTTCGAAAGACTCATAGGCACCGGCAAAACCTGCGTATCCCAAGGACGAAGGCCCCGTGCTTCCTCACCGAAGGCTTACGAGTCCTGGTACAGATATAGTACTTAGCTTAGGGCCTAACCTAGATCACGGCCTTGGCCTGACAGATGAAACCCCTAACCCACCAGACAGAACTGGCGGAAGCACAGCCAAGCCCTTAAAGTACCCCGGACCTACGGACGCTGGCCGGATCCCTGATCTGATAACGTCAGAGAATCCATGTGTACTAATTCGAATGATTTGATTCGCGCCGAGTGTCGATCACCTCCGCCCAGGGTCGCTTTCCCTGGGCTTCCATCCTCCGCTGCGGATCCACGTACGCGGCGCCAAGACCCTGCTCTTGGCCGGCCAGCATTCGACGGGTTCTGTTAGGGCTTTGGATTGCTACCAACTTCCGCCAGAGTCCGCGATGACGAGTCCCTGGCTAGCCGATACACCACACTTCGTTGACTGGAACGAGTCCGGCTGAGATGGTAGACGGCAGCCAGGCGAGATGGGACTGGATGACGCGGCTATAGAGGATGCCTCAACATCTCGAGGATATAAACCAGCAGCACGCCGCGGTTGAGAGGCATCAACTCACAGATCTATCGGTTTAATCATCTCACCATGCATTTCTCCAAGCTTCTCACCCTTACCGCGGCCACTCTGGCTTTCGCCCACCCTGGCGAGAAGCACGATCACGATGCCGTGAAGCGGGAGATTCACCTTCGCGATGCCCTGGCTGCCCGGGCCAAGCAAGGTGTTGATGCTTGCTCCAATACCCAGCAGGCCAAGCAGGTTCAGCAGCGCACCATCTCCCGTCGGGCCAACACTGCTCGCGAGCTGCGCTCCAAGAGGGGCATCACTGCTGGTAAGTGACCAACCATTAGATTGTTACATATCTAACAGGACCAGCTTCCCACAAGTGGCGCCGTAATCTTGCTGCTCTGGAGAAATGGGAAGCCATCAACCACAACAAGACTGGCCTGGTTGACTTCTCTCCCGCAACCTCCGAGGCAGACATCTTCGGTGCCAACACGAGCTCCATTTTGACACCCACTATTACCGACGGCCCTTACTATGTCTGGGGTGAAGTGATCCGCCAGAACGTTGTCGAAGAGGAGTACTGTGATGGTGTCAATGTCTTCCTCGAGGTGCAGTACATTGACGTCAACACCTGTCTCCCTGTCCAGGGTGCCTTGGTTGACATCTGGAACGCCAACGCCACCGGTGTCTACAGGTATGTTCTTCCCCAATGTCATTTTTTCATCAGCTAAGTATGTAGTGGTATCTCTACCAGCGGCAACTACGCCGCCGATGGCTGGGACTCGACCTACCTCCGTGGTATCCAGGAAACCGACGAGGACGGAGTTGTCACTTTCTCGACCATCTTCCCCGGTCACTATGACGGTCGTGCCACCCACACCCATCTCCTGACTCACCTCAACTCGACCATCAACCGCAACAACGGCACTCTCGAAGTGGGCACCGGCAGCGTCGCCCACATCGGCCAGCTGTTCTGGAACGAAGTCCTTCGGACTGCCGTGGAGAACACCTACCCCTACACCACCAACACCCAGGATGTGACCAGCAACGCCGATGATATGTGGAGTGTCCTGCAGGCCTCCAGCAACTATGATCCTTTCCCGGAGTTCCTGTACCTCGGCGACCGTATCGAGGACGGCTTGTTCGCCTGGATCCAGATCGGCATCAACACTACTGCTGACTACACCGACAACTCCTACTACAGCATTGCTGCTTACTACGATGAGAACGGTGGCCACGAGAACTCCGACAGTGCGGCCATGGGTGGTGGCGGTGGCTCTGGCGGTGCGCCTTCGGGTGCCATGTCCTCTGGCGCTGCTCCCACTGGTGCTATGCCCTCTGCCAGTGCTAGTGCCTAGTTTGATTCATTGCGGTGAGAGTGGGTGTATGCTTTGAGAAACATTCTTGTTATGTATGTATTAGATCGCTAGACAGTCGCCATAACCATTCTTGTATCATCCCAAAATCAATACCACGGTAACCAGTCCGAAATACAATCACGGTAGACCCATCCAACCCAGAAATAAAATACCATTTCGTGCTCAAATTATTCTTGCCATGGCCCACCCATTTTGGTTTACGGATTATGACTGACATTTATTTCGACCTTAGTAAGATTTCCATAGAAGGGTAATCGTCTGACAGATAGACAGATCCGATTACCCGATACCAACAGTCGACCTTTTAATTACCCGTCGTGTTCAAATGAAGGCTGCCTAACTGCATCCCCCATCTGACTTGTGAGACACCAGTCCGAGGTCCACACCACACCTATCCAATCAGTGGCATGCCACTGGCATGGCTGTTGAAGCCACGTATGCTAAGCTTTTGTACTATTGACTAGCCAAAGCTTGGATGGGAAGCTATTATCCAGGATATCCAGGATTTGGACCGGAAGGCTGAAATGATTCCGGGTCAGCTGCGGAGACGAAATTAGAAGCCAGGGCTTGTGTTTTCTGAGACAGCTTACGTTTGTTCCTACATTAGAAAATTCCCATCTGTTAACATGACAAAGGGGGGATAGTGAAATCGGAACATGGATCGATCTTTCTGTCCTCTGCAGCGATGCGAAAAACCTCCGGGGTGGGGCTACCAGCTAAAAAATCCCTCATGGTTTCGCTCCACCTTCAGCCCTATCGTGAGGGGAATTTATCCCTGTGCCGTCATCCAAGCTAGGAAGGTCATGCGCATTTTCCAGCCACATGATACGTTCCTCGGCTGGGAAATGATAACAAGCCTTGGGGTCTTCGGAGTCCGTCGCGGAGTAGGGATCCACTAGAGCGTCTTTCCAAGGTGCGTCGGATGTCTTTGGTCATCATAAAGCTTGTCTTGCTTCTAGATTGCTTGTATATTAGATGCATATGTTGAACATGAGGAAGTAGAGGTAGGCCATTCTCAAATTCAATTCCTGCCATGCAAATTAGTGCCATTGACTCGTAGTCTGCTTGAAACCCTCCCCATCGGATGATCGCCGTGCGTGGCTTTATCGCCCGTTTGCCACCAGGAATTGGAACTGAAATGGGCGGATTGCCGTGCCATGAGCTCATCGGTGCATGTCCAGATCCTTTAATAAATGAATGTCTCCGATTTTTGTACCGCAGCCAGGCGACTAATGCATCCATATCTATCCTCGCCATACATTGACTTTTCAGCTAACCAGCCAGAGTCGCAAAGTATGAGGCCCTTATTCTCTCGCAACATATGGGATTAACATCAGATAATCAGACTGGCAAGATGACACCTAAGGTACAAATTGAGATCAATCGCTTATTGGCACGAAATTCGGGATACACAAATACCACAGCTGCCAAGACCAACCCTATTATCACCGACGGCTATCTGGATGGAGATATCATCATTTCCATGGACAATCTGAAAGAAACCGTCGACCCTTCAACAGAATACCTAATGGAGGTTGCATTCGAGGGTACTACCCCCATACTCACCTCCCCAGTACACCAACACTAAATCCCATCCACAGGCAAACTATCCACATCCATCCATCTCAACGTCTCCACGCAACTCCTCCGAATGGCCAAAAACCTCATTGTGAGAAGGTCCACCATCCTCCTCTAAACCTCAGATCCCACGTTAATAGTTAAAACCCAGCTACTCCGAGCATCCGACATTCGCGAACTCTCCCAGCCCCATCCCCAACCAGACAACACAACCTTCATCCACCCCTTCCACTTCACCATCCCCAAACCGCCGACCCAACCTCCTCCTCCTGCTCCGAAACCGGCCTCCCCCTCCCCCCCTCCCTCTCCTTTAAACCAATCTCCGTTTACGACTCCAACGACCTCACTCTCCGCGGCCAATGTCGCATCCAATACGCCCTCAAAGCCCGCCTCTTCGATCAAAGCGAGTGTATCGCCGAAGATGAATTCCCAGTCACTTTTGCCCCGACTCATGAAGCTCCTCCGCCGATTTGTATCACGGACTTTCCTCGAGAATATACCCTGCAATCTTCTTATCTAGCTCGGGATCTCCTCTCCCGTCGGGATCTATACAATATAGAGATCGAAACCGAAGAACCTCCCCCGTTGTGTCTTAATCGTTTGAATACGGCATTTACCATCGTCCCTTTGAAATGGAGGTATAAGTGTCTGGCTCCGTCCAAACATCACCAGGTCAATAATCCGCCGGATTTATTCGCCACGGTGCGGACATCGCTTCACGCGACGACGTTTATCTCTGTTACTTCGCAGCCTCGAGTCCCGGTACAGGTCGAGGCCAATAAATTGAAGAATTTTCGGCTGCTGGGGAATACAATCAAGATTGATGGGACTACACAAGTCCGCAAATTGAGGATTGCGTCGTGGGAACCTGGATCAGATACTACGCATGATACCGGTATTTATTCCCACCTATGCTACAGTTTCGGACCTTGACTCTGAATCCTATACAGAATCCAAGCCAGAAACATGGGAATCAACCGCCCATCTCATCTTCACTTTTGACGAGAATAATTACGTCCCGCCTACATTTACTCATCCGTATGTTTCGAGGAGATATAGTTTGGTTATTGGGATTGAAGTGGATGGATCCCGGGATGGGAGCTTCCAGTTGAGGGTTCCGGTTCATGTATCGTATGATCGTGGACAGGGTGGTATGTTGTCGGTGTGTGAGGATGTTGGGGGACGGTTGGATGCGGGTATGGAGGATGGGGGTGATGATGGGGATGGGGATGTATGCTTGGGGTCGTGTATTCCGCCGCCGTATATGGCTTAGTAGATATGAGTTTGTGGAGTTGGGGTGTGTACGTATGAGAATGGTGTTAGGGCGTGGGATTTTTTGTCTTCTTGGGGAGGGTGAGATGGACACTGTAGGAAAATAAATTCAAAGGGCAATCAACAATTAATTAAATCGATATTCCATATCGCAAGCTAGGCAGGTAGGTAGGTAGGTAGTCCAAGTTGATTAAGATAGATGATATCTAGTCCTCTAGAAACTCTTTCAAGGAAATTTAATTTACAGTAGGTAGAGAAGGAAAGTATACCGATACACGAGTTTCAGTATCCTAATCCGGTATCCTGGAATCAATTGTTATGCCTGGGCTAGCTAGGGGATTAACCAACGATCGGAGATGGAATCACCCCATGAACAAACGATCAGGGGATATTTTCACCAATGCAATAATTCATCAATATTCTCCCCCAAAACAGACATCCCCTAGGTATCTACCATCCACTACCCCAATCCAACCCAGTCTACTCCGTACAGGGTACATAGTGACAAATGAGGCATTTATCGTATCTACCTACGGTAGGAGGTATGTATGGTATGTATGGTCCCGGATAACCGGCAACACTCCCCATCTCGGCAGAACCGAACCCGTACGACTCAGCCCTATGTTCGGTAGTGGGTCAGCCCTGTCGGATGAGTGTTGGGGGGTCAGAACGGGTAAGATTTACAAGTGGTTACTAGTTATGCTTTTCATTTTTCAGGGGGAGGGGTTTACTTTTTATGCTCGGTCGGAGGTTGGATTCTTGTTGGGTGATGGGCTTGAGTTTAGATAGGTGCATCGGAATGAGTAAATCTTGTGTCTTTCTTTGAGTTAACGAAATATATACAAAATCTCTGAATGGATTTTAATCAATGTACAACTTTTAAAATTCGACACGCCAAAGTCACAGTGCCCTGTGAGGTGGTGAGAGAATAAGTTGGTGGTAGTTGAGTACCGCGATGAAGAAATATGAGTGGGATTTTAGACAAGGAGTGTATAGCTCTTTATCTGATCATCTCACTTGTTTCCTCCAAATTCTTGCGCGATGTCTCCGGCAGCAGAAACATTCCCCACAAGAATCCCAAGAACGCGACCACGAAGAAAAACCAGAATGTGCCCTTCGGTTGGAGTGCATCGGCTAACATCATGGTCGGAACGGCCTGATTTATCAGCAACCGCAGGAAGAAGAGGGGTAGGTTCATACCTTGGTCAGGGCAAATCGATTAGCGTAGTGAATGCACATCAAAATACTCGTGCCGAGTGTCCGCACAGACGAGGGAAGCATCTCCGCGTTGATCAGATACTGCACCGAGTTCCAACCAAATGCATAGCCGATGCCCGTCACGTAAATTGAGGCGATCGCGGCAATGGCCGCGCGGTGGACATCCTCCGAGTGTGCGTCTGAACCCAGCGAGGACGTGACGGTAAGGTAAATAGCAACGTAGAGCAGAGCAAGCAGCTGCAATGTGATCCCAGCCATGAGCGACCGCTTGCGTCCGATCTGATCAATGAAGAAAAAGGCACATATTAGTGCCGCGGCGAGTTTCACGGCTCCGAAGATGGCGGTTTTCAGCAGCTTTTCGGATGTGCCGGTTACTCCGAGGAGAGAAAAGAATTTTGGCGCGTATGCTGTTTTTTATATAAGTGAATGTTCGGACAGAAGGGGGTGACTTACTGGTAATGGCATTCGTTCCTGACCATTGACTGAGTAGTTGCGCGGAAATTAAGAATAACAGTCGGGAGCGATTGGCGGCTTGACCGAAAAGAAGCTTCCATGGTTCCAGTAATGGCCATTTATCTTTGGCCTCATCGGCAGCGACCTGTTTTTGAATCACTTGGAGTTCGTCCATGATGCTGGGACTGTCCGAGGGGAGTCGGCGCAAGCGCCCCAGAGCCCGGGCGGCCTGGTCGGTGCGATGTGTTTTGCACAGGTATCGGGGGCTTTCGACACAGCCGAGAGAGAAGAGTAGCAGCACGCCGGATAGCATGATCTGGCAGGATTGGGGAACGATCCATTGCTGGTCGCTGTCGTTTGGCAGGTGGAGGGAGGCACCGTATCCAGCGAAGTACTATGGATGTCAGTGGCGAGCATCGATACCAGATTGATCAGATACTTACCCCGATTACAATCCCGATGTATTCGGAGGAGGCATAAATGCCGACCAGCAGCCCTCGCCAGGCCGTGGGTGCCACTTCCGCGAGGTAGATGGGACCGATAATACCCGCCTGGCCGATGCCTAAACCCATGATGAAGCGACCAGCAATGAGCTGGCCGGATTCTCCTGCTGAAGTGATGACAATGACCACACCGATAATCCAGAGCAAACACAATTGCCGCATTGTCCAGAGTGGACCGATCCAGTCACTGAACAGAAAGGCGAGCACGGCGGCAGGCAGACTCCCTAGGTGAACCATCGAGGTGATGTTCGATAATCGGTTCGCCTTTGCAGCAGCACTCAGGTCGCTGGCATGAAGGTCATACTCATGGACGAACGAGGGCAGGTTCACTGTAATAGCGATGAGGCCCTCGTCCAGTCCCTTGGCCGCTCCCAAGAGGCCAAAGCCGATGGCGGCGCAGATGATATGGCAAGCAGGGAATCCCATGTTGCTTGGCAATCAATTTTCTGCAGTATCGACCTGGCATACTGCTAAGATGTGGTGTGTGCGCCATGTCGGCACTTATCAATGCTTGGCTTGTGGAGACGGGAGACCTTGGGAGCATCAAGTCCTATGCTCAGTGGAGTTGTGGACTCGGTAGAATTCTTGCTGTGGGTTGCTTTGACGGTATATTAACCCCCAGGGTCCTCGGCCGGCTCCACTATAAGGCGGCCAGTCATCAGCAATCTGAATAATCCTTCCCGCTTAGACGGATGACCGGGACAGATAGAATACTGTATGATACTCGAGATGATAGTTATATGAAGGCTGGTGTGTAATCAAAATGAATACGTAAGACACGACGGTGTTCTGATACATTCTCTCCATCCGATCAGCTGCAGTAAAATTGCATATGTACTCAAAGCAAAAGACCGAGTGATATCAAAGTTATCTGGTTCGTCTATTAGTGATGGATATAGGGGTGAACTAAATATGGCCTGCTTACGGTGAAGCAGAGTAATTCCTCAACAACCTCGATAGAGCATTATATCACCATCTAATAGACGCAGACATTCCCTGTTCTCTCCATCTTACAGGGTAAATTATATACTGGTGAACTCTATACAAAAGACCGTAGTATGGAACGATTATTGCAAGCACCACGAAGAGCTGATAATCATTACTGGGCAGGGTTTCTGCTGAAACTTACTACTGGTGTAGTCTTTGGCTTATTCGACACCCTATTGCATTCCATAAGCACGAAATAACATGTTCAAATATTTTGGGGGGATCCACAGGGGTCCATGCTATGGGATGCAAAGCCTTAGGCAAGGCCTTCCATGCAAGACATTATTTCCCAGAAAGAGATAAATCAACTTACCACCTGCTAATTCCGAGGACGACCTTGCATTAATAGGCCACTCAATAGCGAATAATAGTATGAAACTGGCAGGGGGGGCTATCAGGTCACTGGGCGAAAATCTTTCTCGCTTTTCGTACTTCTTTGGTCACATTCGGTGCTATTGCTCCTGGATTTCTTCAAAGCATAGATGGTGGACATCACCGAACCAACAAGCCGGTGAGAAGATATTTTACTAAGAACACCAAAATTGCCGAGGCCCTCATAAGAGAATTATGGCTCTCGTTCTCATCCTGAAATTTATGATGGTCAACCACTGAAGATGAGGGAAGGTTCATGTATATATAAATGAGGGGCCACAACTGATAAAGGCCCAGTGAAGGATTTCCAGGTGGAAAAATCGCGAAAGTGCCCCATGCAACCCAGTAACAATTCAAAACTGCACACTCATCCACTACCTAGAATATCAACAGTCCCAACATGGTGTTATTCGACATTCCCAACTACCCAACCATATTTATACCTCGGCTCGGGATCGGTGAATATCATTTTCCGAGCTGATATTGTAATCGGTCAACTCTGTCTCATTGGACCTGAAGCGTGATTGCTGGATGGAAAATAAAAAAATAAAAGTAGGGGGAAAAAAGGAAAATAGGAAAAACCATGGTTCCAAGTGACTACTGCCCCATCTCCAACTCAAATTTTGAAAAGTTTGCGACAATTGTCATTTCTGCCGGCAGAACTAATTGTAGCTATCCACTTTCGGGATTTATTAGCTGAGCGATTCATGTGACCCTTTTAAACATCAATTAGGCTGCCTTATTTAACATCAAAAATTCTATAATCTTATGACCTCGGACACGAGGCTGTTGTTTGACTCAGCGATCTACAAGGGATTCAGCTGCCTGCTTTAGACGCTTCGACTTGCAGATGCGGTGAGTTAAGCGGTCAAGAGACGAGATCAGATGCCATCGGGGTATCCCGACTTCAGAACTCTGGGTCCATCTCCATAGGCTGTATTCGAGACAAAAAGAGTATCCTTCAATAAATCAGATAATCTCTGCTGAGCAGTCAAAATGCTCACACAGTCAACAAAGCTTCCGACAACCGAACAGCGACGTTCGCGCAGGAGTGCAGGAAGACCTCAGCTCAATGAACCCGGGCCGCAAAAATGTCCGAGGTATCGTCTACATGGAAATTGAGAGACTGCATCTGACGCGCACCAGACTCGAAGAAGCCAGATTCGCCGTGCTCAAAAGACCCATAGACAGAAAAAGGAAGCAAATGTTCAAAAAGCGCTGACCCGCGTGGCCGAACTCGAACATCGCATCAGCAGAATTGGAGATTTACTTCAAGCCTACAAAGTCACTCTTCAATCGACTCTAAAAGATACGTATCCCGAACTCGTTGAAGAGTTAGACAGTGTCCTGGCTTTTCTGCCTGCAGCGCCTGTTGAGGTGATGCGAGCATCTAGCTGCGATGGTCTCTCATCGAGGGAGACGGAGGCGTCCGTGCCGCGCCCGCTTGATCACAAACAATGTACAGACCCCCAAGCTATGGTCACTCAGCAACTTCCAATATCGGATGCATCCCCCCAAAACAATGTCACATGTTCCAGAGAAGCCGGGCAAAATAGCCCGCATCCAGCACCGGATCTGCACACGCACGTGGAAGTCCAAACGGTTTGTCGAACTATTGCAGCCCATGTTCCCTATTCATATTCGTATCTGGAAAGCTCTTTCACCCGAAGGCTGAAGCGATGCAGCCTGGAGCATGCCTTTCGAGTATTCATTGACCAGCACTCTAATCCGCTGGAAGTCTTCCGAATATTCCGACTTGTTCCCTGTTTCCGAGAAAGAGCCAAGATGTATCCCTACTTTGAGAAGCTGGTTACATCTTCGCTAGGGGATAGTCTTGAGATCTCAGCGCTACCTTTCTACTCGGTGGGGGGAGCGGGCACCCACTATCCGGTCCTGGATGAGGCGGGGAATCCTATCTATCCTCCGGGAGCGAGGGTGCCGCGGAGGATATTGGGTATTTTACCTATGTCTGACGCTTGTGAAGACCCACAATCTGTCGATCAGTCCCGGTCCCAGAGGCATCTCGAGCTTTGTGGATTCGGCGGCGAGTGGTTCGATTGTCGGGATGTGGAGGGGTATTTGAGAGCGAGAGGAGTAGATCTGGATGGGTCTAGTGTTTTTCCAGTTGTTTCTGGGGGTACATATGGCTGTTCGAATGAATTTCATGATATCAATAAGTCCCAGAGTGACCGTATAAGTCATGCTGGTAAGTCTTGCTCAAACATCAGGAAGAGTGCAGAATTGACTGCTACAGGATTCGATATATCCCCATCACTTCAATCCTCAGTTTACGTATTCGATCTTGAGTCTTTCGTAACAAGTGAGCCATCACTCACACCTGTTTCCAAAAACAATATTAACAAAATTTAGGATTGCTTCGCGGCATGGCTATATTGGGTCGGGCTCCTGGTTTCCGCCGACCTAATGTTGAAGATGCATTTCAATCAGCGTTGCTGAAACGTGCTTGACGTTGTGCTTGTCGATAGGATGTTCCAGTAATTAGGTATGGTAACAATCTTTCTTGTTTTTTTTTTTTTTTTTTTTTTTTTTTTTTTTCAATCCTTCCCGAAGCCGAATGTGGTTGGGACGACCTACCTCGGCCAGCTCGGCTAGTGTGAGGGTCTTGAGGTCGGATTATAATATCAGGATAATCTTAGCTGAGCCAACAAGAGTTTTCCAGCTTCAGAAACATATATATCTACTGCTCCCAATCACTATTTTCGGACATCTTAGCACGCAACTCATCAAGTTCACTCCACACCGAGCCATTACTTCCAACCATCTACCACTTTTCACAGCTTCCCATCCTGCAATCTCCCACAACCATCCCAAACACCACACCAACCAAACAAGATGCCAAACACTCCAACCTGTCTCCAGTTCCTATGGCCCCAACACCCCTGGCCCATTCTCTTCATCATGGTCATCTACATCACGCTCGTCAGACACCTCCGATACCGCCGCAAGCAATCAATCGAGGGCCCCTTCATCTACGGCAGAAGAGATCTCTCGACCATGACAACCCAAGAAGCCCACATCATTATAAACCAATTACAAGAACTCGAATTCCCATATGCATTCAACAAAGCTCGAAGAATCGCCCTGCTTAAGGTACTACCCCCTCTCTCCTCCCCATTACTCATTCCCGAATTAAAACTTCATATCTTTGGTTTCCAGGCAGGAGGCATCCCAACAATGTCAAAGCTCTTCGCAGCCACCGGCCAAAACAACAAGCGCAACTCCGGAAAACGAGCTGTAGACACGGAAATCCTTCTCCGAGAGGCGCAGTCTAAGGCCAGGGGGGATGAGAGGTATGGTATGGCGGTTGCGAGGATGAATTATTTGTATGCTATGCTAATCTCCCATATCTATGCCCCACTTTTGTAACTTCTTCTATACTTCTTATTTACTGATCTATAACATGACCAGACACGCCCGCTACCGCAAATCCAACAAAATCACCACCCCCGACCTCCTCCACACCCTAGGCGACGGCCTCGCCGAGATCCTCAACGTGATTGAAAAATCCGAATGGCGAAATCTAACCGACGTGGAGATCTGCGCTCTGGGAATCTTCCACAAGAATCTTGGGGAAGATATGAATATTCCTTTCGATGTGCTGCCCTCGTATGATGGGGGTTGGCGCGATGGGATGCATTTTGCGAAGGATTTACGGGATTGGACGATACGTTATGAAGAGGATGTTGCGAGGCCGGTGCCGACGAATGATCAGTATGTTAATGTTTATGTTGATGGGGCGATGGGGAGGTTTCCGGGGTGGATGAGGGTGGGTGTGAGGAGGGTGTTGGGGGCGGAGGTGGGTGAGAGGATGAGGGGGAGTCTTTGGTTGGTGGTTTTTCTTTTACTTTCTTTTGGTGGGGAGTGGGGGGTGGGGAGGGCTTTGTTGTGCTAATACTGATGCTGATGCTAATTCGATTGTAGTCTTGAGGAACCCGGTCCGATACTCCTCTTCATTCTGGCTTGCATTCGGGAAACAAGAAGGTTCTGCCTTCGATATCTTGCCCTTCCACGGGTAACTCCTATGAAGCTGGTACATGAGACGGCGGATCCGAAGACGAAACGATACCATTTTGTTAGAAAGGGTCTACAGCCGTGGTATATGAAGCCGGATTTCTGGTCGAGGTGGGGAACGGGAGCGTTGTTCGTGAGGATCCTGGGTGGTAAAGTGCCTGGTTCGCGTGGAGATCATTATCATCCACAAGGATATGATCTCATGACTATTGGACCGGATCCGCAGAGGGGTAGAGGAACGGAGGAGATGACGAATAATATCGAGGTTATTAGGGCGAGGGCTGTGGCTATGTGTCCGTTTCCGCATGGGAAGGCTGGTGGGTTAGATTCGATTCGCTCTATATAGGCATCCTTCATTTCAGATGCCGGTAGTTAGGGTTGACTGTTGGTATGGGTAATTGGAAGTTCCCTTACAATGAAAACTTCCTAAGCGGAAAATAATTGTCTTATCATGATCGGTAAACCAGAATGAAAGCCCCTAACATAAGTGCAGGCCAGCCTACACACGGCACCTTTCTTCATAAGAAGATAGAGATCTTAAGATCTCAAGAATCCTCAATCAACTCACGCGCAGCACTGGATTCTTCATACAGAGGACATATACCCAGCAACCACGAGACCCCGAACATTGACATAATCAGAGCAACATGACTGATAACATGAGAAATATCCATTGATCGTTGTAACAACAAAACCGAATCCAGTCATAAAAGCAAAACCCTACATACATTAAACAAACTCACCCATTCTCACATAATCAAATCATAACAGACCCCACCTATAATACTCATTATCACTCCATTCATAGGCCTTTCCGCCCCAAGCTTCCCAATCAACGATATAGCTATAGCAAACAATCATAAGCTTTGAATATAAGAACTAGGAACTGAAAGACACTAACCATTTCATGTTCCGCTTATCCCAAATAAGATTCGTGAGATTCTGATCGAGGTGCACAAAGCCAAGGTCCTGGCATTCTCTAAATAGTGATAAGTCATAATTATCCAAGAAGCAAAATGCAGATGTTGACTCACAGGTATGATAATCTAAATGCCTTCCGTAATTCATCTTGCTCCTCAACCTGTAATCCATCAACATACCTCTCAGAAACAGTTACTCCTTCAACTTTCTCCATCACAATATAATCTACAAACCCACCAGAGACCCAGCCATTCGAGCCTCGGTTTTCATGCTTCGATGTGATATATTTCGGGATGCACGAACATTTAGCAGCTGTCATAGTTTCAAGTGCTTTTATTTCAAGCAATGTTCGACCACAGATTTCTCTTTCCGGTGGCTGGATAAATGATGCCGAAGAAGAAGCGTCGTCGGGACTATTTGGAACCCTACATCATGTATATTAGCCAGTGTACATGGAAGGAGAGGAGGTAACCTTACTGCATTCGAATTTTCATAATAGCTTGATTTGAGCTCCCGATTTCTTGACAGGTGGATATGCAGGTTGACTCTGAATAGAAACCTGAAGATAGATATTCGTCGGCTGAGAAGAGGGTTTCGTGTTCTTGTATTTTCTGGGTGATTACCCATGAGGATGAGGGGTTTTTGAAGTTTATGGTTTGGGTTAGCCATTTGGGATCGAACAAACAACTTTCATTATATGGAGTCATGATGAGGAGATGGAGGAGGGTTGAGATGAGAAGTAGGTTGAATATGGTCAGTTTGGTCTGTTATGTTACAAACGACGGAATAAGAGATCTTCCGCTTTCCGGCATTTCTTATGCAAGGTGCAGATGCTCGCGGATTTATGAACCTTCTGGACTACTTTCCCCCCCTTTTTGTTACACGTAATTCGGGGCCGTTATAGAGATCTGGATAACTTTATCATGTTGTAGTATTACATGCAGCCTGGTAGATATATTACTTCTATTACACTGTCTTCTTACACATACTACCTTTTTTTCAGTTCTGTTTCCCTGGAGAGTGATACTATTATCATCCGTAAGGATACGATTTGATGACTATCGGACAGAATCCGCAACAGGATAGAGGGGCGGAGAAGATGATGTCTGATATCGAGATTATTCAGGTGAGGGTTGTGGTCATGTGTCCGTTCTCGCGTTGTAAGGCTGGTGGGTTGAGATGAGGCTATTCATTCACTCTACATTAGTGGAGTTTAATTTCCTGTTGCTTGAACCCCACAATTTGTTCTATCTACGCTGTGTATCTCTATATTCTATGATAAACTCAAACACTTGGATTATTGTATTGAACTGCAAATCGCCAAACCCACAATATATATCATCAACCTCATAAGACCTCATAAAACACACATCCCACCCCTCATCCCCTCCCTTCCCTTACACTCAAACAAACCCTACCCCACCCTTCCTCCTCCTCAAAACCCCCATCCCACAAACCCCCACACAAACCACAAATCCCAAGAACATAAACGCCGCGTCCGCCTGCGCAGACGTACACCGACTCTTCGCTTCGCCAGGCGTAGACCAACACACTTTCTCCTTGTCAACCTTACGACATCCACCGCTGATGATAGTATTATCCCATATAGTTAGGATATTGGAGCAGCTAGTTCCGCGGAGGAGGATGGCGTATGTCTGGACAATGTGTTAGCATATACATCCTCTAACACCTGCATGGATACTAGTAAAGGGATTAGGGGAGTGGATGAACGTACAATCCCCCCAGCTACAAACGCCACTCCCGCTAACCCATCAACAGCCCATGTTATGAGTGTTTGTAGCGACTCGATGAATACCCCTGCGATGCCGATGAGGGAGGCGAGGGTGCCTAGGCCGCCTGTGAATGCTGCGTAGCCGGTTGAGGCGGGGACGGAACCGATGCGTTGGCCTTTGGCGAGGGAGATGGAGATGCCGAGGACGATTATGGAGAAGATGAACTGTTGGGTGATGGTTGTTAGGGTTGGGTTGGGGACGAGGATGGGGGTGGGTAGGGTTGTACCTGGAAGCCGCGAAGGATTGCGATTATGAGGGGGTTCATATTGGGGGTTTCTTCTGGGTGATTTGCAGGTGATGAGGATTGGATTGGGGATTAAGGAAGACAAGGGATGAGATGGGATGGGAATGGGGATAAAGGTATCTGTCGACCCCTCTTTAAGGGAACCGCCCCAGCCTTGTCGCCTAGACCCCTTCGCACATGTTCCTGTCTTGGGAAACACAGCCAAGGCTGAGGTGTGTCGCGCGCCAATCATAACCTGGGATATGCTCTCACTCAGCCTTGTCGGCGGTATGTGCGTTCAAGCTAATGTAGGGCTTGCAGGGTTGGTCCTACGTGGGAGGTTGAGGGTTGGTGATGAAGGGTTGGATGGGTGGCAGTGGAGGCGGCTAGAGCCGTGAGTTTGTCTCGGAGGTGGGTGAGTTTCACATGTGGTTTCAAGGAGATATTAATAGAGGGGGAGAGGATTGGTTGGCCATGAGGAGGTGATGAGGTCTGGCGCTTAGGCATGATCATCGGGGATATGCCTGTGCCTGGCTAAGGCGGATGCAAGGGATGGTAGTCTTTGAGAACCCTACGAAAAGTTATAAAGCAGACGGCTTCCCACTAAGAATAGAACGCGGTTACTGATATTCAGTTTGGTTATAGGCAGATACAGTCTTCATTCATTAATGGATGTCTAATGGCAAGAACGACATGGCTTCGCAAAACAGGATGGCATAAAGACAAGCTGAGCAATGTCATCGATCGCATTCCACATTACATGTCATCACATAGTTATACAGATCTCATAAACCGTCCGGACAGGCAGGCAGCTAGAACGACAGCACTAACCGCCTCAACTTCTCAAAGTCAGGAAGACCCAGACCAGTAACGGGATCCCATCCCACAGTGGCATTCCAGTGAGCCCAGGGAATAACACCCGCTCCAGGAACAACCTCGTCGCTCTGGGGATCGATGCCATTGCAACCAATGGACTGACCCAAGGTCACGTCAGTAAGCGCCTTGTAACCCTGGCTATAGAAGAAAGGGTTCAAGAAGCCCAGAGCGGGCTTGCCGGCCCGCAGACGGGCATCGTTCAACAGGCCGATCAAGCCGGCGAACATCGGACTGGCTGCAGAGGTACCACCAGATCCGTAACGGTCGCCATACCAGATAACCTCATACCTATCCAATTAGTATGAATCAGTCTAGTGGTAGGACTGTACTTACGGAGGTTCATAGCTGTGAGCTGCAATATCAGGGAATCCACGACCGCTGAAGTTGGCAAACTGCGAGTAGTAGTGCTTGGTCTCGTTGGTGATGTGGTGGGCCAGGTAGTTTTGCACGGCCTCCTTCTGGAACCAGGCACGCTCGAAGTAGTTGCTGAAACCACCAGAGCTGGCCTCCCAGGCAATTTCTGGGGCGTAGGACATGGTGCCGCCCACGGCGGTCACGTAGGGGCAGGTGGCCGGGAAGATGGGGTTAAATTGGGTTCGGTTGGTGCCGTCTCCAGCGCGGCAGCCGGATCCGATGCCTAACTTGTATTAGTGATATCAGTTACAGGTAGAAGAAAACGACGTACCTTCATCTCCCGAGGACTCGAGGACACTGATTCCGCGAAGGCCGACAAGACCGATCAGGTTGCACACCCGCTTGGCATAGTATTCAGGAACAGTCTACCCAATTAGCTTAGGTCGAAATGGATCGGAATTTGCAGTGTCGTTACCTGTTCATCGTCACCGTAAGAGTTGGAAATAACGTTGGGCAGCGCCGAGTTGGGCTTGGAGAGGAGGTACTCGTAGTACTGGAGGTAGGGCTCGTTCTCGTTATCGGAAGCACTCGGCTCATCGGGATCGGGGATGAAGGGACTAGATTGTTAGCATCGTCCATACAGCTGGTGATATGACTCACGGTGTTCCAGCAGTGATAAACTCGGTCACCGGCAGAGGATGAGAAACGCCGACAAGCAGCTCAACATCAATGTCGGCCTCGGTCAGCTCGGCCGTCGACGAGTTCTGGTCGTTGTAGCCGCCGTTGATCAATTCAACGGCGAATTCCTGATGGGGAACGTTGAAGAGCTTCTCAAACTTGGCAAGATCGGCATAAGAAGCCGACTCGTTCAAGAAGCTGGAGAAGCCGACCTTGCTGCCCGACGAAGCGCTAGGAGTGTAGTTGCCGAAGTTGTACATCTCCTTCAAGCAAGAGAGAGTGATAACATCGGCACAGGTGGAGTAGTTGTAGCGCTTGGCCACATGGTGGTCCTCGAGCTTGTATGCCCGCTCGGCCAGACCATCACCGGTCTTCTCTTTACCAAAGAAGGTCGTGGGGGAGATGAGATCAATCGAGTCGACCAGATCATCAGGGATAGAGTACCCCGTCGTGCGCAGCTTCTGGGACCGACCGTTCTGGTAGTAGGCAAAGGTGGTGCTGAGGAGCTCGTTCGCCTTGTCAACGGTGGTCGCAAAATTGACCAAACTGCCCTGACGGGAAATATGGGTGATGTTGGCACTGCGCAGCCAGTTAACCACGGCTTCGTCGCTTGCAACAGGGAACAGCGATTCAACATCCTCCCGGTCCAGCCACTGGCCGTATTGGGGTGCACCCGGAGTCGACAAGGCCTTCAGCTTGGACTCGAGCTTGTCCAGGTTTTGGCGGGCCAGCGCGATAGACAGGCTGACCTGATGATCGGCACCAGCATCCTCGAGGTGACGCCATCCCGAGGGGATGGCAGCGAGCTTTTCATGGACGACCGCATTGGTGGAAGCAGCCAGGGAGCACAGCAGGGCCGTGTAAAGGCCGGAGGAACGCATTATGGAGATCGCACGAGAGCCGAGTCTGTCCAAGTTGACCGCTGGAGGCAGGCGGGCATTATAAGAACCAGCGAGTCACGGCCGGAAATTAGCCGCCCTTGCTTATCGGAGGGGACAATAACATCATCGTGCCGATGACAATGGGCTAGTTGGACCAATGGAGCCTGACGAACAGTGTGATAGGCCAATGGGTTCTGCAAGCGCACCCCGGACCAGCTGGTGTTGACTGGCGTGATAACGATGGGTCGCAACCCTGATTCCGCCCCGGAGTCCGTCGGCGCCGCGGGATCCGCGCCGCTGGCGACACCTTCAAGGAGAATGTTGCAACTGCACCACGCCACGGCTGCCTCTGTTTTTGACATTTGAAAATTATTCAGACATTGACAACAAAACTATCCCGTCTGGTGCTGCGGTCCGGAGTAATTCCGACGGGCGGCCTCAACTCCAAAGACTGGAACCTCGCGTGTAAGCGATGCCCTAAATTAGCGCGGGCGAACAAGCATCGGCAGCTTCCAGTTCCCGTCCAGATCGCCCACTTGATGCAATAGTCGTTGGGAATGGTGGGTCTCGCCTAGGCAACCAGCGGAGAATTCTCGCGTTTTCTCAGCGTTCCCTCCAACCTGCAGCCCGGTTGTCAGTCTGCTGTTGTCAGTTCTGAGGTAGCAGATTGCTGGTTACAGGTCACATTCACGGCAGGAATTGCCGAACCTCCTCTTACACTGAAGATCGATAGCTTTGTTCACGCAGTCCGACTAGCCTTAATAAACTGTCATATCCATAGTCACTCACCTGAAATGTCATCGGACGTACGGAATAGATCAAAAGGTGCTTAGAACAGCTCATTATCCAATTGATTTCATAATTGTATTACATTGTCCATATCTCTTCGATGTCCCACAATTAACTCATTCACTAATAAACTACCCCCAACCATAGGCTGCTCCCTCAAGAAGGAAAGCAGTAGATCGCCCCACTTATCGTACCAGAGTTCTGGATGAATCGACTGTTTTCATAACATCCCGGCCGAAAGCCGCCCGTGTTGTAGCTTCCGGTGCATTGGGTAGTTCTATTGCCGACTCAGCTTCTTCCTTTCTTCCTACTGGCCTATACAATATACGTACCCATATTGGCGACAACCGACAGCGATGCTGATGTTGGTGGCTCTGCTGATGTTAGTGTGGGTGATTGATGTTTGTTGACAAGCAGGTACTATACCCGGTTCCGTTAAGTGCAATGCATGTCTCAGAGTAAATTGGAGTCGGATCCACGGAACACACTCGGAACTCCGTGGTGGTTCCCTATCGAGATGGGGGTTTAGTTCATGGTGGGGAAATTCTCGGTCAAAGACAGTCCCGACTGATTGAGGTCTGGGGTCTTTGCCATGTGGGAGACATGACAGGCAATAAAACCCTGGAGATAAATAAAAGCAATAGTGATGGTGGGGAACATACAATTTGTGTCTGATTCTGCGCAATCACCGCAGGAATCAGCATCAGCGCAAGAGCCTTCAAGGAAACCATGGTGTTGTGTTATCGGTTGAAAACTTGAATGATTGAATTGCAAGATTTTCTCTTCTCTTTATCGAGCGTGCCGAGTCGCTTCAATGGACATCCTCTCGCTTTTATATCAGCTTCCAATCTTTCCTCTGCTTCTAGGATCTCAATCCGCTCACATTCCAGTCCCAGGAGCTGTCGAGTCCTTCAGCCTCCAGGAATGCTCACGATACCACTTACACTGACTAGATCACAGACTCCATCCCAGTTTGCATTCTTAGGGATTTGCCTGAACTATTGTAATCTGTATCAGCTGATTATTTCTATCGATTTGGGGGTGGGGGCTCCTGCATCCTATTAGCTCAATCCAGGGTCCAGGAATGTGAGATATTGACAGCTCTCGTCCTACCCCTAGACTCATGTCAGGTGTCAAATATGTGGGGTTGGGTGGGTAACTATCAGACAGACCTACCTTAATGATACTCCATATGTCTTGTACACATCAATTCTGGTACTTTTGGGTTTATCTGCTTTCTTTGGCTATTCTGTTGTCTGATTTCATATAATGTGGCTTTATACCAACATAATATATGAACATCCTCTGTAATTAGTCAAAACGGTGAACACGCGCCACAGGAATGTAACTTCATAAACATGCCTAGTCTACCGAGGTCTGCGTCCTCCAATACCCCCGGATCACTTGCGCATGGTCTCCATGATTTGCTGCATTCTGGGTGTATATTGTGGTGGTCGAAACAAGGGATATGGGGAAGTTAAATTTGAGGCTTAGGTCCTTGATGTTCTAGAGCTTCACGCGCACAAACTATCATAATATACTGTCCAGGCTCTACTGAAGCTGCTGTTATTTTAAATGAGGGGCACGCAAAACTGGTGACAGCATGAAAGAGATCCGTTCGTGTTCTGTTTACTAGAGGGCTACACCCCGTTCATAGATTCAGTGGACGATTCGGGTTATTAAAACAAGAGGGTGGTGGATGAAGCGAATGAGAAAAAGAGAAAGAGAGATAGATATGATTAAAGACTGTCTGTATTACTTCAGCCCCAAAATGCGCCGTGCCTCAGAATGTGCTTAAATCCCCTTTAGGGCCTTGGCCACATGCAGAGATTCACATAAGGATTTATATAGACTTTTTCAAGATCTTAATACTTGATATAGTCTGGATTGAGTAGCCCGAGGTATGTTATATACTAGACCCAGGCATTAATATATCAATAGTATCAATAAGCTTCTCCACGTTTGGAACGAAAGCTATGCCCATCCATTCTCGTAGCCAGAGAGTAAAAAAATGGCATGCGGTTAAGCTGGGCAATGTGCCTCCCTCTCAAAAACTAGTAGTACCCTTCCACCACCCCATCAGTCACAACCGACATATTAACCAGCGACAAAAAGTAAACCAGCCAATACATAGTCAATATATAGTATACTTTATAGGTCCTCTCATCCATCTCCGCCGATGTCGCATAAACGCACCTTACACCCACCGCCAGCGCACCCAGAAGATGAAACACCCCTGTGAGCAACAGACCAACACCCATGCGGCACTTCACCCAGCCCCAAATAAACAACCCTACCCCACCAGCAGCAATCAACGTCGCCGTGGCTCTTCTCAACCTCTTCATAGAAGTCGCATCCGACAAAACCACAGGAAGTGTTCTGCGCTGCATTTTCCGATCGCCGTCAATATCGTGAAACTCTTGAATGTGAATAGTCACCAGTATCCACAGCGAGAGGATGATATCCAGGTTGATCCGTGTCGATAGTTGCGGGTACATTTCACATATGACACTGTTCAGAAGCCGGAAGGTGAGGAAGGTCCAAAGGGCAGGGAAAACATTGCGGAGGCTCCAGTGGTCAAATCGAGGCCATACGTAGCATAATGCGATTAATACTTCGGATAAGAGAAATATGGTTAGGGCTTGGCTGTTGAGGGTGGTGTATATGAGCACAGGAGAGACGGTCCAGCTGATGAGCCACCTCCACTTGGCTGCGTTCACGGTAAGACGGCCCGCGGGGATTGGTCTTTGGGGTTTGTTGATGCGGTCTTCATCAATGGATGTTACTTGGTTGACGATGTCCCAGCAGTATTGATGACTCAGGGAGACGAGGAGGACTTTGGTGAATGTTCGAAGGATGGGGAATAGTGAGGGTGAGGGTTGTGGGGGAGGTAGTAGTCGGATGGAAGCCGCTGATAGGTATAGATAGACTCCGGCCCCTAGGTTGGATCTTAACAGGAGGTATGTTGTTACAATTTCGCTGATCAGGAGGGATGTTAGGGCCATGGCCTGGGTCTTGATCCTGTGGCGGGTCAGTTCAGGATACAAGTCCGATCTGATCGTGGAGAGATGTTCTTACGTTTCCATGGGTGTAGACTGTAGTGAAAGAATAATACAAACAAGGTACTCAATCGTCCAAGGTACTTGAAGTGCTTTCGAGGTATGTTGCTGTCCTTGGGAGGCATATGACATTACACCGAGCAGATTTATAGAAAATTCCCCCAGATTAACTTACGGGCTGCCAGCCAAAGCGCTATTTGAGTACGTCCGCCTGGTTTACAATTGCCAAATCAACTCAATCACTCAGTCAATAGAAGCAAACACTAACCTTACCTGGAGTTGATTATCTCGGCTGGATGCATAATGTCTCGGTTAACAGGGCGCCTGAAGTGATCCTTTGCTGGTTATGTGCAGATATATTACCGCCACCTAGAGATTAGCGCTGACGGTCTTACTGCATTTCCTTACTGATTGCTTATAAATGCGGCTATTTGCTTGAACTATGAGATACATTTTCTTTTTTTTTTTTTCTCTGCTGTCTGCCACATTTTGTGCACTGTCCTCTTCGAAGGATGCCGTATTATCCGATGTGAGTCTTTTTGTAGCATATCTACGTCCGTCTGTCTCATTCTGGTCTTTTTTAGCGATGGGCTTGCTGACGGGGCGAGATACCAGTAGTTGTTGTTGGTTATTGAGGGTCTTCCATTGGGGTTCTCTCGTATATGGTGTGGGATTCCGGCCGCTGAGTACCTGGACTATGGTGGTTTGAGCGGCATCATTCATCAGGTACTAGCAGGAAATAGGAGAGCAATGCATTGATAGATTAGTCCCATAAATTTCGACATGGTACATGACTTGAAGCAAACCATTTGGCAGAGGTACGCTGTTGACCGTTACTTTAGCACTACTACCACCGCCACCTCTTGGACAGGATTTATATTCTGTCTGACAGCTTTCTCAAGTAGTAGGTAGAGAGAAATGTGTGGTCAGCTTGGCTGTTGTGCCTATAGCGCCCCCCTTTAGAGAAGGTGGAATTCAATTCAAGTGCCGTTAGAGATCAAAGTCTATGACGTTGGGAAATGGGAAATGAAGTTTACGAGACATTCCAGGGATACATTTCGACATGGTTTTATTTGGAGGACACCTTCGAGAGAATTCATGGTTGTGTTGATTCCCAAGCGAGGTATTTGTCACTTTATGGTTCTACGGTCACGAAAGAGAATACCTTCTTTCTTAAAGACTAGTCCTAGTTTGATCTCTGACAGCACGGACGATCTAGGTTAGCTGTGGCACTCTGTTCGCTTATCCCCAGTATCCCCTATGACAGCTGAACACCACTAGGCAGACCAAATACCTGGCCGTTCGTCTCGTCGAGACACCTCTGCAACTGCACCAATCCCTCGGTCAAACAGCCACCTGTCTTTGCGTTCTTCAGATTTCCCGTGACCGCGTATGTCCATTTCTGCGCATCGCTCTTGCTACTATGACAAGCCTGGATACCCACCGAGCCACAAGTAGCAGTCAAGCACTGTGCTGCGGATGAAAGCGGGCTGATAGCACCAGACGAAGTAACCTGCCAGATCTGCGAGGCTTGTCCGTTGCAGGACTCGAACGTGACAGAGGAATTTGAGCTAGCCGTTAAGCAGTGCCCTGATGCTGTGTTGAAAACAAGGCCTGTGGGTACGACTGTGGAACAGCCCTTGGGTAGACTGATCCTGAAGACTGCGGTCGCGTGGGTGGCTAGTAGGACCGTTATGTGACTGCTGACCTTTTGGAGGCTGCTGTCCCAGAGGTCCTCTGCGGTGTATGTGCATCCTGTCTCGGTGAGGCCCAGCCATTGGATGGGGATGTCGGTTTTGACGATTGTGTTTCCCCGGTTTAGGACTGTGAGTAGTCGGTCGCCATTCGAGAGACTTCGAGTCAAAATGTCCAGGGTGTCGTCGCGACTGACCAATGTAGCTTGTTGCGCTAACGAGTCCTGGTCGACTGCGATCAGGGCTTTGTTTGACAGATAGGCGACCTCGTCTTTAGACAGTGCTGGTATGTAGGCACTGATGATTAAAGGAGCCGAGAAAGATGCCCAGAGTGCAAAGTGCGACCGCTTCTCGTCCGCTGTTAAACCCGGGTGGTCAGGAATCAGGAAGTCCGGGTCGTTAAAGTATCCTGGTCGCTGATAGCGCGCGAGAAGGGTATTGTAGTTGTAGTTGTTCATGATGCTATCCCACGCGCTGCCTGCTCCGCTGTACACCAAGATATCGGTCGAATGGCGAGCCAGCTCCCCGTAGACCGGGACCCAGTCCATCACGGTATACCAGTCTGTTCGGTTCTCGGTGCCGGCGAAGTAGGCCGGTGCTGACTCGGAGAAGATGAGTGGATGTTCCATGTGACTTAGCACTTGGTGCCAGTGTCCGTAGCGGTGCTTGTATTCCTCCTCGAGTGTTCTGCCCTGTGTCGCGTAGACATTGCAGCCATCTACCTTGAGGTAATCGACTCCCCAAGAGGCGAATGTGTTGGCATCCAACTCCTCATAATTGTAAGAACCTGGGTAGCCACCACAGGTCAGGTTGCCTGAATCTTCGTAGATGCCAAAGTTGAAGCCCTTGGCTTTGACATAGTTTCCGAGCCAAGGAAGGCCATGAGGGAACTTGGTCGTGTTCCACTGTAGGGATCCATTGTCGGCACGCTGATAGGCCATCCAGCAGTCGTCCAGGTTGATACGATTGTATCCGGCGTCTCGCAGACCGTTGGAGGCCATTGCATCGGCGGTTTCGGTGAACAGGGTCTCGTTGAGGTCGCACATGAAGCGGGCCCAATTGTTGAACCCCATGGGTGGCGTTGGCAAAAGACTGGATCGCTCGATGGAGCCATAGGTTTGGGGAAGCATGGCTGCCAGCGCGGCAGCAAAGAAAATGCCCTTTGTTTGGTTCATGGTGTTTTCAGCCTTTCCCATATTGACGACTATCTGCTATTGCGTATCTGTGAACTCCCTGGAGTTGCTTCGGTGCAGGAGAAAAGGAACCCAGCGAGGCGGGTTTTTAAACAAGGTAACCCTTGCAGAGGGGTCCTATTGCAAAGTAGACTCGCTGACAGGCCTTGTCATCCCCGCTCGGACGGATCGGAGGGGATGGCAGCTGCAGAGACACCCTGACGGCTGCTTGCATGATGCCACGGTGCCATTGGATCTGCAGCCATTCCCAGCCATCTCCGTTGGCTTATCTCCCCCGCAGCAGCGGCCGAGTTGTCCCAGCCTCGTTGGTGAATGGAGTCGATAAGAGGAATGCGGGGAGATTAGAGCGTGTGGTATGATCCTGAGATTTGATCAACAGTGAATTGTCACATTGCTGCCGTGAACTGACATTTGTTAGTCGTTTATCAATACGCTCGCCTGGATATCTCACTCAGTGGCATATCCACCCAACCTTGCAGTAAAGCTGTTAAAACAACGTGCCTGTGGCACTCCAGGCATGAATTTATCCAGCTGCAGCGAGTGCTAGTCCTACATAAAAGAACTGGGGTGTGATGGAACTACTCCATTTCTTCCACCAGCAATCCATCCGTGTCAGCCGAGGTAATTCCAAAATCTGCCACGGTCGCCAAGCAGCCATATTCTCTCTTCACCCGGCTGACACATTGAGATCGATAGTTCAGGGGTCATTCAGTCTGTTTGAGTCTTGGTGGTAGCCCTGTCCGGTCATATGGTCTGAGAGACGGGCTGGGTAGCTGTTTGCCTCTCATCTCCCTTGAGAAATACGCTCAGCTCGTTTGTCATGTTCGCTCCTCTCCTGAAAGCCAAGTGGCATCCAGCTGTCTCAGAAGCGACCCAGCTGGTGGTCTTGGCCATGGAAGCCAAGAATCCAGCTCAAAACATGCCCCAACCGTATGGAGGCACTTGGTTGCCAAACCGCACATAATTGACAGAATAACCAGTAACCTCGGTTATGCACTATCGGCTATCAGCTCAATTCTCGATTCTCTCCCTCTTTTTCAAGAGGTTGGGCGATACCAGTGCTATATCGCAAATGCTCCCTTCTCCTGGTAACAACGAGAATCCATTGAGCACAGCCACATGAGCCTTGTCTCACTGGCAACAGACACTGCCATAGACCAACCATAACACGGGTCACTCGCCGTGTACGTGATGGGACGAGTAGCAGCCAAAAGGCCGAGATATTCCCACGTCAACAGGTTTCAAATCACCTTGGCACTGTGGGCCTCCGTCAATTCCGAGGGTGGCTGTCCAGGTACCACTATACCATCGACGAGTGATCTTCAATCCCTCTTAGAGGAGGAATTAAGGTTATCGTCTCGAAGGGGCAGGCCCGGAGAAGATCCTCTAAATCCACGGGCCGATCAACGGCCGCACTAGAAATAGAAACGCTCCACCAGTTTTGCCTCTGGAAAGGAGGTCTGCAGTGAATTGAGTTACCTACTTCCCAAACAATAGTCCCTTCATCTACTAGTCAGTAGTCACATTCCTTACTCCAATCCCCATTAATATAAATCTGTAACGTATCTGCACCCTGCGGATCAAAACCCGGGGAAACGGCCGCCACGCGGGTCACCAAGACATTGTCTCATATAGTCCTGACGATCAACGACAATATTCTCCACTGGTCTCATCTTTGGGTCTGGATGACCTCAGTGTCCTTGAGTGGATATCGGCTGAAGATATAAAAGCCCGTTCAATTCCTCTCTTTGCCATCATCCTCATCATCAATTTTATTAAGCATCACACAAACTCTACTATCATCTCCCATCAAGACTTCCAAATCTCACCTCAAAATGAAATTCTCCCTCATCACCCTCACCGGCCTCGCCACCGCCATCTCCGCTGCCTCCCTCCCCGCGCGCTTCTCCCTCGTCGCCGATGACAACTCCCCCGTCCTTACCAACGGCCGTACGCATCCAAACCCTACCCTACCCTACACCCCCAACCACCAAAACTAATCAACCCAAAACCAGAATACGTCTACATCGGCAACGACACCTCCAAGCCCCTGCAGAAGCTAATCCGTACGCTCCCCCCATCTTTTCCCCCCGCCTAATCCACCATCCACCCCACTAACTCCCCTCCCAAACAACAGTAACCTCCAGCACGAGCGGCGCCCTCAGCTACCTCCCCAAGAACGCCGTCCCAACGGCCTGGCAAAACCTCTACATCGTCGAAGACACCGTCACGGCGATCTCCTTCACCGTTCCTCACTCGGCTGCTGTGCCCGATCACGCCAATACCACGGGCTTTGGGGTGAATGAGCAGGGTCTTCTCACTCATGGTGGGAAAGCTTGGTTTGCCGTCGATGGGTATGGAGATGTTCCGGCTAAGGAGGTGAATTGGTATGGGGCGCATAATTCGGAGTATATGGCGGCGAATTTGAGGGTTGTGGAGTGTAGTACTAAGGAGTGTTAGGGGTGGATTTATTGAGGGGGTGGGGGTGGTTAGGGGGAGGTGGATATAGGTATTAGTAATGTATAAATTTTGTCGTTTGGTTGGTGTGGGTTTTGTGTAGTTGGGTGAGGGGTGGTGAATGGGATGGAGGTTGGTGTATTATCTGTTGAAGTTCAGACTAGGAGACTAGAAATGGGATATCGCTTCTTTTTGGAGATTAGATGGAGGGATATGTCCGATATAAGTGAAATGGTGGGGATTGAAAGGGGGGGAAAACAGGGCTGATCGAATAGACGTAGCTACATCTGTGATGTCAATAGGTTGTCCGGCAGCTGCTCAATAGTCAGAAAATTCAAAAGGGGTAATGGGACGTGGTATTAGGATGCTGCAATTCACTGCAGCAGTATAACTCAGGTACAGTGCTAATACATTGATGATAATATGTATATGATTAAATACAGGTCAGCCCACCACCCCTTTCAGTTTCGCTCCCTTCATCGTCGTCTCGAGCCACACATTCATCTTTCGCGACGTCTCTTCCATATGGCTTAGGTCTGGACTACGCTCGAATGCGTGCGGCGCTTCAACGGCGATATCTGAGAACAACAACGCCAGAGGGGACGATTTCCAGATAAACTGGTTCCGGGTACGGATCACTGTCGTGATGAGGAAAACGAGGGTCAGCACCATCAGGACAATTGGTAGGGTTAGCCATGGCCATTGGACGTGGACAAATGACTCGATTGTCCAGGTGGTGCCGTTGAATGAGGCGGCACAGACGGCAGACCGTGCGTGTGTTGTCAACGCTGATGCCAGCGATTGGAACATGGAGTTCACGTCGGTATAGTTGCCCTCCACGCCATAGACTGCACGCATGGTATCTGATGACCAATATGGTCGGTTGCTCACGAACAGCGATCCCTGCCCCTCGATCAGTGGCGTCACGGAGTTGGACATGGCTAGCCGGCTGAGCCAGCTGACAGAGTAGGTGCAGTTGGTGCGGTCCTGACGCTGCGTCCCGTTCACGTAGCATGTCTCGGGCATCAGGGTGATGTCCTCTGTGACATCTGAAGCGGAACTGTTGGATAATGTGGCCGTGGAGATCATTGTCTCATTGTATTGGCCTTTCTGTACGGCTGCGTGGTATGTCTGGACGCAAAAGTATAAGGCGCACTCGGTCGCGCTGATCTGCGGCGGAACGCCGTAGCCGGCGGCGCTGATCGCCGTAAAGTTCAAAATAAGTGGTAGGTCGTCGGTTTGCAGCCGAATCAGGTCCAGCCCGGTGGTGGAGTTCATCAGATACATCGAGCTCCATGAGGTATGGAAGCTGAATCCGTTGGGTAGCTGATAGTCGTAGGATGCCATAGTACTCGTCGAGGTGTTGCCCAGCGTGAGATCCTCCGTGATGTTGGCGCAGCGACTACAAAACCCCAGGGACTGATATGGGGCGAATGTACAGTTCCCCGTGGGACAAGTCATCGTGAGCACGTTGCTGTTGGGCCCCTGGCTTTGGAAAAGGCCGGTGTAGATGGCTCCGGTGGTCGACAAAGGGACTTTGTTCATACCAGGGCCAGCGCCCTCACCATAGTCGACATAACTGCTGGTATTGCACACGCGGATGGAGGACTGGTCGAGGGAGGTGACCGGCTGCGCGGTGGTATTGATGACTTGCTGGACAAACGGAGCAATGGCTGCGGCCACCACGAGGATGAAGCATCCGATAGATACCAGGTGGCTATGTCTGTTAGGTCGACATGTCGGATAGATAGGAATATATCACGCACCGAGGCAAGAAGCGGAACAGAACAAAGGTGGCGCTGACAGCTCCACGGCTGGCGGCGTCCAACAGCGACAAGTCACTCAGTCGATTGCCCCGGTTAAACCACGACCACTTAAGCTGGGACAGCCCCTCAGTGATGGGAAAGACCATGGCTGCCTTCATGACCGTCACCAGGAGTGAAATCAGGGCATTGAGAGTGATGCCGTACGGCCAGTCCGGCATGGGCCGGCCATCATAATTGTAGAGGACGACGGCGATGGCGACCAGGGCGGCCACGGCAATGACACAGCTCAGAATCTCCCAGGCCCACCCGGCTCCCCAGAACCCGGCCGTCCGGGGTGGCAGCAGCATGGTCGATAACGGGCGCGCGGAGGACGGCGCCGGTTCCTCGAGATTGCGATACCCCAGATCGTACTCATCCTGAAGGGCCTTCATGTTGACTGCTGGCCGGCTGCAGAGGTCGTGAGGCACATAAAGGGGATGAGCAGGATGGTCGAGGGAGGGCTCTCATATCCGGGAAAAGGCCATCAAGCTTTGTGGGATTGATTATCTTGGCCGACGATAGCTCCTGATTGAGGCAATCCCCGAGGGGACAATCCTGCCGGGAAGGCAGGCGGTGAGGTCATTTTGAGCCACTCTGAAACACACTCTAGCCACTTCCGGTTTAGCTGGGTAGATCGCCACCGCCGGGTTGAGAGACGATCGGCAAAATATTCAGTCTCCGTCCGTGATTGGCCAATGGGTCATGGGCAGCACCGCCACACGGTCTCCTTTCCTGGACAATCTTCTGCAACGGTCACTTTCGGAGTAACTCAATCGATCCTGGCCATGTGGTGTTGTCACGTTGAACTGCGCCTTATCAGGAGATAGCTCTGCTGTCAAGACTCAAGCCATGCTTTAGTGCAGATTTTGCTCGTCTTATCACGACTTGCTGACCATGGTGGCATGTCAGCTATGGCACTGGCACCCGGTGCAATCACCTTTGTGGCATGCCGCAGCCAACAGATGCTCAGACAACAAATCTTATAGTCGAGACTGCAGCTAGTGGCTGTCTGCTAGGACAAGTGCGCGTTGGATTTTCAGATATGCAGTGTAGTATCATGCACTCCGACCCGTGTCACCCTGTGTACCGGTGGTGATCGTGTCGCTCAAAGAAGTCCAGTCCCGTTATCGTACAAATTGGGCATTGTGAACGAATGTCAGGTTGCTGAAATATTGGTGATCATGGGTATTGGGCAACTCTGTTCTCTGGTGGTTGTAAACTCAAACATCAGCTGGGGTGGTGAGACCTGGTGTGTCAACAATGAAGTCCGAGAACTCACATCAACCAGCATATCCTTGGACAACGCTCCAGTGATGAAATTTATTCTCATCATTATCCCCTTGATGTATGCGTTTGTAGATCGTTTCCATCAAACTCTCTGCTAATTGGAAACCAGAAACTCAGAGCTGGAATGTTGCGAAGATGAGGTTCGGACAATTGGTAGCCGACAGGCTAGAAAACATGTGGGCGAGCCGTGTTAGTGGTCACCAGACCGCCATCCAGCTTGCATCATCCTTTTGACCTGAAACTTCAATTGAATTAGGCACCAGGATAAAGCTTAGCATCCGACCAAAAAGCTTGGCCCAGCAGCTAACAGCCTGCCACGTATTTGTGGCTGGCTGCGTGGTCATTTCGAACCGAGACTGCCCGTCGGATCTAACTACCATTTCGGAGTTGAGGCTACGTTCTGTCGAATCTGATAAGTCCGAGACACGCTGAACGATGGACCCCATGGAAGATCCGATGAATGCCATCACAGGTCTCAAATAGGCAGTCTGCACCGCACAGGGCAGGATGTTTCTGATCGATCATGCTTTGATGCCCCACGAGTTCCGTGGTGACGGGTTATCTTAAGTTGGAATGGAGCGGCACCGGGCAACTCTTGCGACACGTAATCATGCTCGAAAACCCCGTGTTATGCCGTCTCCCAGAGGATTAGGTGCTTCCAACGGTGATGGGCGTTACGGGTTGACCATGGCGATCATACTATTCTTAACAGCCCGCAGTTGCCATTGGCGGATGCGGAAAGGGCTAGCATACCAGCATCGAGTACCTCGACTGCCCCTTGATTATTAAAGTTGGAGGAATTCAGGGATATTCCATCAACGCGCCGTACCTGACTAGCTGGTATTTATCACCACAAAGCATTTTCAGGAGGTCCAGGGGATTTTGCTGCTGCTGACTGCTGACTGCAAAAAGATCGGTACCTGGCAGTCCACCCGAACAGGCCTAGTCTCCATGGCTGCTCCCCTGATCCAATCGGATAATTATTATTCCCGTGTTAACGAGCCCACCTTGCTAGTATAATTGGTGGGAGCGATGCACTAGAGGGCACTAGTGGCGGTAGCGCGGAGACTATCTCGTCGCGTGCTCGGATGTTGGTCAGCCTTCTTTATTCCTTCAGACTCTTCCGCTGTTGCCTGTCAGTCTAGACTCTCGAACTCCCTCGGCACACTGGCCGGATTGACCCCCCGGTTTTTGACAAGACCATCTCTGCCAATCATGACCACCGCATCCTAATGATCTCCTCCTCGGGGGCTATTTTCTCCTACCACCACCACTTACCTACCTACCTGCTCGGCACCGCGTTCGATGGCCCCTTCCCCTTCTTGAACACCACGGGTTAAGCAAATAGCCGATGATGTCGAGGACATGCTCTACGCTGCATCACGTACGTGGTCACTCCGCCAGTTACGTACGTGTGGGTGGGCAGGCGACGAGGCCATCCCCCGATGGTTCGGCCACTAAGGGCCGATTGGGCCAAGGCCGGAGGGGGCCACCTTATCGAGCCCCTGCGGCCCAGCACAAAAAACGCGAGCCATCACAATTCCGCCAGGTCCGCTCGCTCCATCTTAAATGCCGTCGATGGTGTCAGTTTAGCCTGTTTCGTCAGCCTCTTCGAACTTCTCTACCTCCCCCCAGACTCTTCCCCCCTCACGCTCATTTTCTCTTATCGTCGCTCATTCCAATCCACGGCCAATCCAGTCGATTCAATTCATTCGTTTCTCCATTCCACATTCAGACTCGTCTCGCCTATTTAATACCACTACATAATGTTCGATAACGTTCTGAGCTGGTTCCGCCCCTCCGCCCAGGAGCAGGTTCAGGAGTTGTCCTGGGATCCCCTCACCTTGACCATGAAGCAACCTCAGAGTCCCCCCGCCCCCACGACGGACAACATCGTGACCGACCAGCCGGTACGTGCCATGGTTTGGATTGTATCCCGTGGGCTGCAGAACTAACCGGAAGTGATTCAGGTACCCGGGGAAGAAATGGAATTGCGTCTGCGTGGTGGTGACGGACCCGAAGATGCGTAAGTGATCATCCCGTCGGAGAATCCCCTCACCCCGCACGAACTAACCCCTCTCTTTCTCCAGCTGTTGTTTCTGCTGCCACTGCTGCAGCTGCTGCGAAAAGCTCGTCGGCAACGAGTAATGGTCGTCCCTAGCCGATTCCACCCTCGAGTCTTCCCTTTCTACCTCTCGTCCATCAACACACCACCGCCTCGCCAGGACGCCTCCATAATACTTTTGCCGGCCGGGTTCTCCTAATCTACGCTCCTTAATTTCCCTTTCTTTGTATAATACTTTGGTCATGACTTGCATCACTACAATAGATTTCATTCTTCGTCGGGGGCCGAGTGGCCTACCCTTACTATACATACATTCATTTACAGCCCGGAATAAAGATGACTTTTCGCTCAACAATCAGTGCCCTACCCATACCCGGTCGCCGTGACAAGACTCAAATGATCGAAGTCTGTCGAGATCACCTCAATAGCCACACAGAGATAGAATGACCTGATCCGATTCCTCCTGCGGGTAGATGTCCCCGGAATAAAATACGTATCCATTTCCCACCTTCGCTCCCACCACCGCAGCTTGCTCCGGGTCGGCGGATATCGATAGGAAAGCAGACTGGGCCCCTTCGACGGGAACGAACAACTTCTCGTGGGAGCGCGCGTGCTGAATATGAAGCACCTTCATGCTGTATGACCCAGGGAACGAGCTGGGCACAATCCCGGGGGGGAGGGTACACGCGGGATTGAATGCGAACATGCACCGGTGATAATCCCCGTGCGCCCACGGCAGCCCGAATGCCTGCTGAAAGAAGCTGTCGATTCCTTCACAAGATGCAAAGTTGGGGAAGTGTAGGCCAACGATGGCCACGCCACCGTTACGAACGTAGGACACGAGCTTCTCCACGACGGTGCGATTTTCGGGCTCAGTGATACCTTGATCCGCGACGATGATGGCTCGGGGGGTGTTTGTCGCAAGGTAACGTATGACCCCGGCAGCCGTTTTGGCGCGTTTCGGTTGGCCCAATTCTCTCAGTCGGTTGAAGAGGCGTTGGTACATGACATCGATGAAGTCTGAATATGCAAGGCACAGAAGGAGGACCTCTGAGCGGTTTGATGCCATGGTAGGTGTTTTGGTAGTGGGTGGTCAGGGGAGGAATCTCAGTAGCTGTGAGTGAAGTGGATGGGGGAAACAAGTCAGGGGGGAAACAGGTCAAGGGGCAACACGCCCTTATAAGGCAGTAGTAGTTTGGGACATCATCATGGTGGTACCTTCCTAGCAAATACACCACCTGCCGAGAGGCGAGTCAGGTGATCCTATACTGCTTTGCTTTGCCATCTTGCAGAGATCTTCTACTACGCATGAGATGATGGCCCGAGCTTCATGGCATTTGCAGTCCAGTATATGCGGGTAACCCGGTTGAATGGATTTCATTCCTCTCAATGATCCGTATGGTCACATCAATCAGTAAATCTTGATACCGTCATTTAGCCACTCTTTACCACACACGGACAATGTCTCCATAGTTCCATACACGTCAATTGTATCATACCCGCAATAAATCAAATACCCCTTTCCCAGCTCCTCTCAACCACCCCCGCTAATCTCCGTTCCTTGAATTGCGGCCAGTAAACAAGACTCGGGGCGACAATCTGGTCGTCAGGGCAAGTGTTTCTCAATGAGATGCACGAGCGGACGATTAATGAGTTCAAGCTCCGGAGTCGGCATTGGCCCCAGTGGCAGAGTACAATCCAAATTGAACTCACATGTAACGACCCACAAAGCTGTATATTTAAAGGGCAATTCAAATCCCTGACCAAAAAACTCGTCGAAACGAGATCCTCTCGTGCAGCGCGAAATGCAGAGCGAATACCACCTATCCACCCTTCTCGATGAAGTCCCGCTGTTTTTTCGCAAGATACTTGTTTTCTGGGTTGCAAATGATCTCATCTATCACAATGATGGCGGCCGGGGTGTGGATTTCAAGGTAGACCCCTGCAGCCGTGGCTGATGTGAAATGTATTAATTTGCATTTTCCCTCAGTTTGTCAATCACGGGTGCATAGTTGACATTGGAATCATAATTTTTGTGTCCCAGGCTCAGGAAATAACATTTTTGAAAGCTTTAGGCGCTATTGTGATCACTGGGAAATCTGCTTGGTAGTCGCAAGTACAGTGGGTGAGAAGTGATGGTTTGATGGTAACCTGTAGGCAGTGGGCAATTCAAAAGTGAAGGAAGCAGGTAAAGCAACAAGGCCTTGAGATAAACCTCAGGGCCTGACATGGGCATCCTCCACATGGACATGTTATCAGACCCGATACAAGTCCAATGGTAGTCTATACGGCTACAGATATACGGGTCTCCCCATGCTTCCACCGCGGTAGATCTATTCTTGAGTTAGTATAGCTTTTAGTCGACAACCGTGGCTGCTTTTTGACTGTCAATCAAATTTGGTTGTGGTTCCGACAGTTGCTTTGTATCTCCGGGCTCTTTCGGCGTCACTCGGCATCTCCCTATCTGATCCCTGCAATTACCATATCTACAGATCTCTTTGTACCTCAATCTCCGGAATCGGATCTGAAGCAGAAAACCCTCCTGTAGATCAAAAGCCATCAGCAAGCACGAGAACGCATTCTTCCCCTTCACTTGCTGCCACCACCAGCACGAGCCTGCATAAGTAAAGATCTGCTCAGCTCCAATGATCATCAAAGTTGGCAAAATTATGTTTCAAAAAGGTATCTGGGGTTAGCTGCCTCTACAACAAGCGTCAGGGCCAGGAGTTCTCAAAAAAAAAGCCCTACGTGGGGGTCACCCACAGCCTCAAGATCTCTGATCTCTCACGATGATCTTTCATCTCTCACAACACGAAGTTGTCAGAAAATAGAAGTCTTGCGCGCTTCCATTGCGCCAGCAGGGCTTTTTTGCTAAATTCGCAATCAATGTTTGACATTATATCCATGGGTTAATACCTGGATTACTCTGATTTGTACCCGTCTATCTCAAAGTTTGCTTTCGGTATGATGTAGATGCCATCACTGTTTATGCCTCAGGCATGGTACCGGGTACTGTCAATTACGTAAAATAAGACTCACGTGATGCCAACAGCTGAGCGGTTTGCCACAACACAACCACCACTCTCGCCATCACAACCCCGCCATGGAGAAATCAACATGCCACGAACCCCAGAGCGAGTGACAATAATATGGATACCGGAATGAAATTGGTGGAACTGGGTCGCTGAGAGAAATGCAGCGCAATACCTCGATTCGGATGTATCAACGCGTGGGGGAGAGTCTCTTCCGCCATAAATCTAGGCTGGGCTGCTTTTATGGATGGGATGAGCCACCGGAAGAACAGCATGCACATGAACCGTTTCCACCGATCTACCTCGTGATAGACACATCAACATGAATCGCACGCGATGACATCTTTTATTGATTTGTGAAATGTCACGTCGAGGAGGAGGACAGGTTGTTCTTTGCCTGGATCGACTTGCTGGATTCTTCGTTGGGAAGTGGATTCATTGAGGCGGCTGTCCGGATGGAGGAGAAGGTCTGAGGCAACCATTCACGGAGAAATATCGGGTTCAATGTTAATTTGATGGTCATGAACGTGTTGATGTGAGTTGATAATATGTCAGTGTCTGAAGGTTGGTGGTTTTGATGCTAACTGTCAGAATCTCTTCAAGCTGATACCTCTCAAGAGCCTTGTAATGATATAGTCTTAAGGGATGGAGCATTGCTGGAGAGCTGACAATCTCACCTATCGGAATCCAGTAGAGTAAAAGATATTTGCCAGGAATGATAGATGTTCGATATCGGATTTCAGAGATGCAAACGAGTGTGCAGAGCAGTAAAAGCCTCAATCAACCAAACAGACATGAGACAGGTCTGACGGGAATTCATATACAATGCCTGGCAGGCCAGTATACTCTGCTGTGAGCCAAATCATAAGAAACGCATTTTCCATCTAGCCGGCACAGAATGCTGCAGTGGAACATACTTCCATTACTCTGCTTACTCGTTGGAATGAGAACGCCATAACATGCAAGGAATCTATCCCTTTGCAGAATAATGCTTGTATCGCGGTCAGTGAAGATGCGCTCGAGAGCATCTTCCTTGGGAAAGAGATTGCAAGTTGGAATACCGTGTTGGTGGCATTGCTGAAATTCACCTAGAATTATTAATCTGAGCATGGTTACTGCACATTCTGGCAGCAAGCATTACATCACCTGCAGGACGGGCCGCTCTCTTCTCAGCGGGAGTTCCTGACCCATTCTTTGCCTTTCATTTCCGACACTCCTCCGACGCTCCAACCTGCTCCTTGAGGTAAACTCAACCCACCAAGAGCTGGCCAAGATGCAGCGTCCAACCCCTCTTGATCTGATCGGGGAAGATCGGCAGCCCATGGCCTTGGTTCGGAGACCACGGGGGAAACCTCGGGGATTCCACGCTGAATCTGCCCCGGAACCCTAAGCGGGGCCCCCTCCGCATCTCACATTTCCCCGAAACTACAGACCTTCCAACTTATAGTTCGCGGAGTTTTCCCGGCCCATGCATAACAACCATGCCACTATTTAATGAATGCCATCCCTCCCCATGGCAGAACAACGGAATCCCCCCTCCAACCCTCCCACCATGAAGCTCCCCCCGGCTGCCGTGCTCCTGAGCACTCACTCTGCCATGCAGTCGCGGTCCTCTGTCCTCATCGACTACAACGTTGCACCCCCCAACCTGTCCACCCTCCCCAATGGCTCTCTCTTCGACACATGGCGACCCCGCGCCCATGTCCTCCCCCCCACCGGCCAGGTCGGTGACCCCTGCATGCACTACACCGATCCCGCCACCGGCCTCTTCCACATCGGCTTCCTGCACGACAGCGAAGGCATCTCCGGAGCCACCACCGACGACCTAGCCACCTACCACGACCTCAACCCTAATGGCAGCCAATCCATCGTCCCCGGCGGAATCAACGACCCTCTAGCCGTCTTCGACGGCTCCGTCATCCCCGCTGGCATCAACGGCCTCCCTACCCTCCTCTACACCTCCGTCTCCTACCTCCCCATCCACTGGTCCATCCCCTACACCCGCGGCAGCGAGACCCAATCCCTCGCCGTCTCCTCCGACGGCGGCCGCAACTTCACCAAACTCGCCCAAGGCCCCGTCATCCCCGGCCCTCCCTTCGCCTACAACGTCACGGCCTTCCGCGACCCCTACGTCTTCCAAAACCCCACCCTTGACTCCTTCCTCCACAGCCCCAACAACACCTGGTACACCGTCATCTCCGGCGGTCTCCACAACAAAGGCCCCGCCCAATTCCTCTACCGCCAATACGACCCGGACTTCCAGTACTGGGAATACCTCGGTCCCTGGTGGCACGAGTCCACCAATTCCACCTGGGGGTCCGGCATCTGGGCCGGCCGATGGGGCTTCAACTTCGAAACCGGCAACATCTTCACCCTCGACACAGAGGGCTACAACCCAGAGGGCCAATTCTTCGCCACCCTCGGCACAGAGGGCTCCAACCAACCCATCATCCCCCAACTCACCAGCATCCACGACATGCTCTGGGTCTCTGGCAACGTTGCCAACAACGATTCCAACTCCATCGCCTTCACCCCCACCATGGCCGGCTTCCTCGACTGGGGTTTCTCCTCCTACGCCGCCGCCGGCAAAATCCTCCCGTCCACCTCCAAACCCTCCTCCAAATCCGGCGCCCCAGACCGCTTCATCTCCTACGTCTGGCTCTCAGGCGACCTCTTCCAACAAGCTGAGGGATTCCCTACGAACCAGCAAAACTGGACCGGAACGTTGCTTCTCCCCCGCGAACTCCGTGTCCTCATCATCCCTAACGTCATTGATAACGCCCTAGCCCGGGAATCCGGCACCTCGTGGCGCGTCATCCACACTGATTCCAACGACACAGTCACCCTCCAAACATTGGGAATCTCCATCGCAAGGGAAACGAAATCAGCCCTTCTCTCTGGAACTTCATCCACAGAACAACCCCGCACTTTATCTACCACGGGAGTCATCCCCTTCGAACACTCCCCCAGCGATAAATACTTCATCCTCTCCGCGAACATCACCTTCCCTACCTCAGCTAGGAACTCATCCACCCTGCAGAGCGGATTCAGGATCCTTTCCTCGGAGATGGAAAGCACGACGATCTATTATCAGTTCTCGAATGAGTCGATTATAGTGGATAGGAGTAATACGAGTGCTGCGGCGAGGACGACCAGTGGGATTGATAGTTCGAATGAGGCGGGGAGGTTGAGGTTGTTTGATGTGCTTGGTGATGATGGGGAGGAGGGGATTGAGACGTTGGAGTTGACGATTGTGGTGGATAATTCCGTCCTGGAGGTTTATGCCAATGGGAGGTTTGCGTTGAGTACCTGGGTTAGGTGAGTTTTCTTTTTCCTTATGGTGGTGGTGGTGGTGGGTTTGGGGTGAATGCTAATGTGGATAGGTCGTGGTATGCCAATTCGACTGGGATAGACTTCTTTCAGAGTGGGGAAGGGGAGGTCAGGTTTGAGAATGTGATGGTTTCGGAGGGGTTGTTTGATGCGTGGCCGGATCGGGTGTGATCGTGATGGATTGTGGGGTTGAGTTGGTGGGGTTTTATAGTGTATAGTGTATATGACTGGTAAGGTATGAGTATGTGTGTATGTTGGCGGAGTGTTTCCGTGATGGATGTGTGATGTGATGTGATGTGATGAATGGGTTGATATGTCTATAGTAGTATTTGGTATCTAATTCTATCAAATTAAAAAAGAAAGAAAGAAATAAAGACAGATAGGAAAAAAAACATGCTTTCCATGAAATCACGCCATCGCTATGCTAACGTCAATCCACCCACAATATTCCAGACTATTCCAATCCATATTCAGTCTAATGAACAGGTGCAGTCGGGGCACCTCCCGCGGGATGTCCCACTCTCAGAGGCGGTACATCCAAATGCTCCACCTCTACCGACGGATAACTCGCTCTAGGATGCTGTATTGAGTCCGATGGCGCATGCGATGGACGATACGCCGTGTGTGTGTAAGTACTCTTCGGTTGCTGTGTCAAATCCGGCGAGTATGCATGATGAGAAGTCGCAGGCGGGGACGGGGATGCAGATGCAGATCCCACCTGGGCCCAAGGAGGAGGAGCAAACTGTCCGCTAGTTGGACGTGATTTAGAGCCCGTATGTGAAGGAGGTGTATTCGGTGCCATGGCTGCGCGCAGTGGAAGAGGAACGCTGTTTCGGAACCCGTTGGTATGGTGCTGCGCGCGAAGGACCTCGTCGAGTTCCTCGTCGGTCCAGGTACGTCGGATCCGGACTTCGGTGGAGGGTTCGGTCGCGTAGATATGGCCTAGGATGGAGTTCCGGCACCAGGTGTCTGCGTCTTCGGGGGAGGTGAAGCCGATCACGAGCCCACTGCTGCTGTCGCGGAGGTAGGTCATGGCTGGGGAGAGGGGGAGGTAGACGGCTGTGGGCTCATGGGTGAAGATCCGGCCCTCGCGGTTTAAGCTGTGGTAGGCATTTGCGTGGGTGGTGGAGTTGAAGGCGAGCTTGAGCTCTTGTTTTTGGAAGATGAAGTAGACGTCGAATGCGGGGGGCGCGTGGTTGGACATGCTGGATATGCTTTTGATTGAGGGTGGGACTGGTGCGGATTGTAGGGTTAGAGTGGTGTTGTAGGAAAGTTGATTGATTGTCAAACCCTGAGTGATCTGACAGATATATCGTGGAGGGGTAATCATAGTAAGCACCATTGATATTTATACCTGTCAGACCAACAGCGATCAGGATGCTGACAGGGTTGGGGCTGAGTGGGCCTTAGTCCGGCTGCTATAGCTCAGCCACCCCTCAGCCTCGAGTCCCTCGGGCTCGCTCACGTCATCGGTCCCCAGCTGGCAATTTTTTTGTTCTTTCACGTTGTACAGATCTGGCGGTCAGAATCGACGTCACTGGAGAGCCAAAGAAATGTTGAGCACCATGATATTTGGTGAATTTCTTCTTTGTTCTGAGTTAGCCACAGCCGCAATGCCCTCTTCACTGCCGAGTCGGTGTATCGGTTTTGGCCAAGTGACAATTCTCAAAATCACCCATGTACCCATCACACAACGGTGATGATTGGCAGAACTAGGCCGCATGTAGATACACATTCCTAAAAAGTGCTCTATGCATACCCATCAGAAGATTGAGTCGGATCTCTCTCTATACGTGGCGACCTACTATGGAAGCTCGCCCCCATCATACTGGTGCAGGCCCTCCGCCTGTTCCCATCCCGGGACATGAACGTTCAAGAACTTGCCATTAATATGGGCTCCTAGGCAAGAGAGAACATCCAGTTCTGTGCTTGCCCCAGTTGAAACATCGAGATCGGCAATATCCGTCACCATATTCGTCCGAAACCACTGCTATAAGTCAGAACCGAGCTGGAGGAAGCAAGTCGAAATTACCCCAGGTGATACAGCAAAAAATGTGAAGCCTTCCTTCTCGAACTCCAAAGCGTACTGCACAGTCAAGGCATTAAGTGCAATCTTGACGATATTGTAGGTCGGAAAAGGCAAATCGATAAGTCGACGACCCAAGGTTATCGAGCCCACATCTGAGCTCCTGTCCGAGATGGTGAATAGCTGATCGTATTGTTGCGAGGCTCGGCGTTTACAGGTTGAATACTTTTCTTTGAGTTCCCTCTCTCAATTGTGGCAAACACGCTGCAGTTGCATCATGCACTGCTTCCACGTTGACTTCGAATGCCCGCCGCAGGTTGTCCATTGATACTACTCCATCCAGAGAGGAATCCATGATTGCAGCATTCTTGGTAAGAATGTCAAGGGCCTTTCCACTCAGGCTTTTCTTGATCTGGTTCAATGCTATTAGGATGCTCTCTCTGTCTGTTGTATATAAGCGCATCACGGTGATGCGGACTTGGACTAGGTGACCAGCTGCTGTATGGCCTCGGCCCGCGGACTGTCGCAAAGATGATAGATACCTCACTAGAGAACGTTCGCTCAAGTGTTTCACAAATTGAAGGCCTAGGCCTCTTCCGGCTCCAGTATCAATATAGGAGGCCACTTCTGCATGATAAACACAGCTTCCTCCGTTGAATATGGGGCGAGTAACTCGTCGCGATGCCGGGTTGATATTCCTTCAGTACAGGCAGACAGGCTTCTAGTTGTTTGATACAATGCCACGTAGCAAGAACTAGGTTTGTTAGTGATGAGAGTCCACTGCCTTAGCGCCTGGGATCTCTGCACCTGTGTGGACTTGCTATCGTGCTTCCACACTGATCCGCTTATCCGAGGTGTTCTACTCGATCATGTGTGTGTATATTTCAGTTGTTGAGTATAGCGCATGCATTGAAAACAATAAATATAGTGCTTGTCTGCACTGTTTACCCTTCCACCTCCGTTGAGGGAGGGACTTCGGATGGCAGTGTTGGGCCAAGCGACAATCATCACTGGGCAGCACAATACAGAGGCTAGTCCATTGCCCACCCCTGGCGATCGCCAGCCCCAGTTGACTCCCGGGGCGAAAGCCCAATGCGAGATCGGAGGCCTTAGGCGTCCCGTGCGATGTAACCTCGTGGACTGACATCTGCAGTGCAGTCTTAGCAGCTCACGTCATCAGTCCTGCAGCATGTTTTTGTGCTGACTCATTATTGTATAGGTCTAGCAGTTAGGATGCCGCTGCCGATATCACTCGGGAAATTAACTTGACTTGTAGGAAGTAAGACTCCGAGTGGTTGGTTGTTCAGCTGCAGATGTCGGTGACCGAGCATTGAGGGAAGCGAAAGCAGCACAGCACAGGCCAAGGAAAAAAGGTTAGCAATGGTCATAGATACAACTTAGCAAGCATCTTACATCAACAGCTCCTATGGCTCAGTTGGTAGAGCGCATGACTAGTAATCATGAGGTCCGCGGTTCAAATCCGCGTGGGAGCATTTCTTTTTCTTTTTCTTTTTTTTTGCTCGCGGAATTTCCTTTTCTTTAATTTGTCTTTTTGCTATCTGAGATCAGGAATATATCATCGATGGTAGTGTTTTCCTGATTGATGTTGTTACATCTTGACTGTTTTACCTCTGGCCGTGTCTGCACAAACCGGGCCCTGAATTGAATCATCACCATCCGCTGGTCGGCAAGCATTTTCTACCCTCAAACTGCTTTCATTCCCTTGGTATCCTGTATATGTAATGTTATCAATTACTTTGACGCTTGGAAATCTCTCAGAAGGCTCTTCGCCCGAAATAAAAGGGTTGCATATGGTGTTGGTATGTAGGTGTGAAATTTGTTGCGGTTATATATATGTTTCCGTTCACATTGTCCAACCAGAACTCACCTTCCAATCCTATTTCATTCGCTCTACTCACTCCAAAACTCACAGGGCAATCTATCTATCAATTATAAGTCCAATTATTAGACTTATAACCAGATCAAATTTCTAATACAAAAATGCGACCGTAGAGAGGAACGCCGCAGGATGGGTGGTTGAGCTGAGGCCCCACCGTAGTTGAACCCGCGCATTCCTTCAAGTAAATCCTTCCAATCCTTCAGGATATAGTCCATTGCGCTTGATTTATCGGTGAAAATTTTAAATCATTGGAATTGCAAACGATTTTAGTAATACTACCGCGACCTAGTATTTAATTAGTTAGCACCTTCATCGAGGGGTGGTCTATGGGGTGGCCAACGTGCTGTATACAGAACACCTTTTCAGACACATCGATAGATTTCATAGCTATTAACATTATATACATTCAGCACAAGTCTGTACACAAGACGTATTAACATGGTGATTATCATCTTCTTTCCATAACGCATCAATCCGTCAACCAGTAGCGAGGCTAATCATTCCATCAATCCATAGCCGCACCCTCCTGGCAGGCAATCGGGCTAGAGCGGTAGTTCAGCTCGGTGGTGGTGTTGTAGTTCCACCAGAAAGAAAGGTGCTGAGGGTACGACGCCGACACGTTGCAGGTGGTGGTGTAGTCGGGCAGATCCTTGTTCAGGATCGAGGTGTAGTTGGCCAGCGGGCAAGAGTAGCCAGGACCGGACTGGCAGGAGTTGAAGGGAAGGACCGCCTCGTTCAACACCAGACGGACGTAGATACCTTCGTCCGACAGAGGAGTCGCCTGGCAGCTCAGACGCTCAATGGTGAGGTGACCACCCTGGGGCACAATGTTACCGGTCGTGTAGGGGTTACCGAAGGGGATACGGTCCAGAGGGAGGTCCTCATCGGGGATGAGGACGCCCAGAGCGGCGAGGATGGGGGTGATGTTGGTATCGTGAGCACTGAGAGTAAGTTAGCTCGGGGGTTTGGATAGAAGGGGTGGAGGAGGCCATACAAGTTGAAAAACAGGGAACCGGCTTCCTTGGGACCCTGGTTGAGGAGAGTCAAACTAGCGTTGGCGTAAACGGCACCGACAGCGGCCATGTTCTTGTCTCCAGGTCTAAGTTGATAATTAGCGGGTATTTTGTGGGCATGGATGAAAGACTCACCCAGCGCAGTAGTAGTAGTTCAGATCCTCGACGTAGCCGAAGCTGACCCACTCGTCCTGGGTGAAGGCATTGATCCAGTTGGAGAAAGGACGAGCGTTGAGCTCGAAAGAGGCCATCACTGGGTAGTTATTAGCTCGGATCTCAGATTCGGCCACTAATACATACGCATCAGGTTGTAGATATCGGTCTCGGTAAGATTCATGCCGGGGTTCTGGGCGTTCAGGCGGGCAGCAGCGACCTTGAACTGCGGCATGGTGGCGGTCAGGTTGTCGCAGGTGGTCTGGTCATTGTCGGTATCGCAAGTGGGAGTCAAGCTGTCCGCACCCTGAACCTCGGACTCGGAGATGATGTTGAGAGCGGCGTTGGTCGAGTAGTTGTATCCGAAGAAACCCTCGCCAAACTTGCGGGCCGTGCCGATGACACGGCCGTATCCGCTGGAGAACATGGGGACGACCGACTCTCCGTCCCAAAGGTGACCGTAGCGAGCACGGTACTCATTACCATTGTTGTAGGCGCCCAGCAGGCCGGCATAGGGACCGCTGGTCGTCTCGGCGTTGTAGTAGCACTCGTTCGGGACGTAGTAGGTCCAGTCATTTAGAAAGGCCAGGTCACCCTTGTAGTCGGTGGTGTTGATGCTGTAGACCTTGGCCAGGGACTCTTCGACGCTCTTGCCGGCAGAGGGGGAGGGGTAGCGTGCGCCGTGACGGTGGATCATAATGACCTGGTCGACCTCGCAGCCGGTGGGAGGGTCGCGGGCGATACCGTAGGACACTCGCTCAGAGTAGGGGCCATTGCCACCGTAGTGCTTGAGGATGCTGTAACCATCGCGGAACTCCTGGGAGAACTGCTTCTCCTGGGAGGACTGGGGGGCAGCCGCGCCGTAGGAGAAGGCAGAGGCGCCAGTAGCCAGCGCACAGGCGAGGGTAATGAGGGAAGAGCGAGGCATGATGTCTGAGGATTGACAGAAGCTGGGGAGGTGCCTCAATGAGTATGGATGACGAGGGAGGTGCATTCCGAGAGGGGGAGGTCGTGGAGGGCTTTTTATACCCCTCCATCGGAGTCAATTGGAGGTGTCCGGAATGGCCTCATGCCAGACGTGAGGGGCTAGGGAGGCCGCGGAAGAAAGCAAGGCGAGTGTCCTCCAGTGACGGCAGCTTGCGAGAGCCCACGTGCCCAGCATCCAAAAGCAACAGGGCTGAGGCCAAGTCCTGGTGGACCCCGCGGATTCGAATCACACACCGGGACAAGAGGCGTGGCGCCGGACAGCTTCCCCATTGGACGGACTTGACGGTGGAGCGGCCACAGGCACAGCCGCGGGTTGGTCAATGGCAGCAGCTTAATCCGTTAGCGTATGTCGGCGGCAGAGATGAGGGGAAGCTCAACCGCGCTTATCTCCGGGGTTGCTGCAGTTATCTTCCCACTTCCCTTCCCATTGTCTCGCATTCGTGCCTTACAATGGTGACGGAGTCTGGCACTCGTGGCGCAGACGTGGTAATCCATGCAAGCCAGCGATGGAACTGCAATAGATCGGACTTGAATGCGGGTGACAGCTCGGTAGCCGCGGCTGCCCGGCCGGCAATGGCCGTCCTTAAGCTTCCTTGGCCAAAGCTTGGTCGCGAGCCAAGGCGCCAGTCCTTCCGCCACGCAGCCATGCCACTGGCACACAGTTCCTCTCATGGGTCGCTCGCATGCAAGGAACAGAAACCTGGACAGGTCTAGGGTCAGGCCACTGTATTAGCCGAGATGCAGCAGTTAGTGGCAGGATGGGTGGACGGTGTGTCCTCGAGGAAAGGCACCAAGCCTAGTTGGGAATTTCCTCCTCGTCCGTTCCGGCCCACTGGGCCAGTCCGCATCAGAGATGCTTGCACGTGTGAGTCGACGTTTGTCCTGACACGGCTCCAACGACTGATCCTTCGCCTCGTGGATAGTAGCACGAGTCATTCTTGTCCGAAAGCAACCGGGGATGAGGTTGAGAACGTGTTATCGGCCTTCTTGTCCACATGTGGTGGAAGGAGACGAGTCAAGGAATATGCGCTGCAAGCGTGTACTGTCCCTGGACGCTAACCTCAATAGTCCTTGGTCGATTAGGTGCATGGCCCTATCAGTACCACTTGGCATTGTTAGACATGCACATGCCATGTGGGACGAGGTCTCGGTATGATTCGGTCCCAGACAACCGCATCCGCGGTAGAGCCCAGAGCACTAATGCTCCACCATAGTTCGAGCTAAGTAGCTGGATTGTCAAATGGAAGAGATGAGGTCATTGCCGTCGCGATATACCTGAAGGACTATTCCTCCTCCGTAGTATCTGGCCTGCCTTATATAGAGCCAAATTGTCGAAAAAACTTTGGTCCCGAGATACCCTTCCAACCCCAGTATGCACTGAGGAAGACTTGCATGCCCCGTCAGAGGGCGTGACATGCTGCAAGGCCCACCCGGAATATTAACCCGAAGCTCGACTGAGTTGGATGCACCAGAAGTCGCATCCACATTCCGCTAGGGGAAGTAAATTCCCATCTAGAATTGACTGTGCGATTCAACAAAGCTTAAATTGCGATCGTCCTTAACAAGGACCATGCCTCTGTTTCTCATGACCAGAATGAGCTATGCATGTGATTGTGCATCATAACAGTCCACATAGCAATGGTGCCACCGCTGTGGGACGATTGCCGACAGACACACCCAAGCGCCCTTTTCCAGATGTAACGTCATCTGACCTAGCAAAGCACTACTGCAGCTCCTCTGTTCGGTACACCAAAAGTCCAGGTGAGGTTTCTTGGATAGCTTTTTTTGCTTTGATACGCCCTGCAAATGAGCTCGTGTCACCACAACGACTGTAGTTGCAGACCAGTCCCCAGAATCAACACATTTACAGCAGCAACAAAGCTATCATGTTCACTGATCGCAGTGTGCTTCCTGTCGGAACCCGGGATCCCCGGGAGCATTGGCTACGTCGGCCTGGCGCTGTGTGATGACAACTATTGGTGAGGCTATTCCGTGATTCACATCATTGCTTCGATTAACCGGTTTTTCCAATAGTTTGAGTAGATTTACAGATCCTTGATGCAGGTTCTTTGAGAAAAACCTGTGTGGCGACATACTGCTCCTTTATAATGGGCCCGATGACGAATGTATTGGGAACTCTCCAAATTATGCTAGCCGCTCTATGTTCCGTTCACTGATTGAGTTTCCTATCTAACTTTCTCGGATATAGATGGGACATAAGATGGTTGTGTCCCAGGGCCTAGAGGATCAAGGGCCTTGGGGTAATAGTGGGCAAGTAGGACTGCTGTAGATAAGGCGTTACGCAGGGGCCCAATGAGGGAAGCAGGAGCACCGACGTCAATACCGAGATTAGAACCGATCATTACTGTATCTCAGCTCTGCAGAGCCGTGACGTATACTCGGAAACTTCTACCAAGAAAGCACCGCTAGCCGAATGATTGATCCCGGACTCGTATCTGCAACGACAGTCTGTCGGGCAACAGAGAGCTGCGCATGCCGTCAAAATTAGTAGACAACATGGTTCTTTCTTCAGGACGAAATCTGCTCATGATGGGCCATGGCAGAATGGGGCGGATTGTTAGGGCTTGGTTGAGGATGATACGAACGTGTTTTCCGGAGTACAGAGCATGCGGCTGGGACCAAGTAAAGTATCCTGCCTGGGTAAGGGGAATATGGGGAGCACCAGGAAATTCAGCTACATGCCCAGCTAAATTGGATGCGTTAAAACCTGAACTGCATGCTCAGTTGCGGAGGTCATGTCGGACAGTTCCAATGTTGCCAGCATCACACCGTAGAGGATGTGTGCTCGATGCTCGCATAGAACTCTGCTTTAGGGATCGTCACAAGGCAGTGGATGAGGATGTCAAGAATCTACCTGCATTCGATATAAAACATTGAGAGGACAATCCTGCAAAAGTGTTAGTGATGAATGAGACGCATACTAGCTGCCGTTGAAGCCTGCTTCAAGTTGGTTGACTTGATTAAACCTGGCAGCTCTGTGCTGATCAAGCGCACCTCGCAAGATTACTCGCTCATAGCGAAATAAACCTTTGGAATTGTTCGGCGAGTTCATGCTCAGTGGAAACACTGCTATTAGGGTTGTGCTTACAACTGAGCACTAGAGAGCGCGACCTGCCTTCAAACCCTAGGCATTGAGGCGGATAGATAGAGATTGAGTATGACCGAGGTGAGGGTAATGGCCTCGCTGTCGATGGCATATGGATGTCTTTGCGTACTGGCGGTCGCAGAAATGTCGGATGAGGTTTTGCACGTCCACGATTGTAGCAGCATCCACAAAGCTTGTCACCCAGCGGATACATGCTTATGACGGGTCTCTATACCCCGCGACCCTCCATGCCGTGTCTGATCCGTGACTATCACTTGCGTTGTAGTGACCGTGTCTCGTGAAGGTAATCCGTAGCAATCATAGTATCCGTGTATTTATGGTAGTGATGGGAGAGAACGCGCTGTCGGTTTCTTTTGCATAACGCGCGATGCGATAATTCAGGGTGGCTGCGACGTGGTCGAGTAGGAAAAAAATGGGTCGCATTGGTCTCTGGACGAAAGAGCTGGTCAGATGCATATCCCACCACAACAGTGGAAATTGGGTGTCTCACCGTACGGGCCTTGTCATTGTCACTCTGATTATCCACGTCCGATGTCAATGAACCTCCGAGGTGGAGAGCAGACCGGAAGGCTGGAACGCAGCAAAATGGTTGCTGCTGGCATTGTCGGGATGAAGCTGGACCGGAGCTTCACTTCGCAGAGCCGGGTCTGCAGCCCCGCGCCTCTCACATGTCTTCCCCTGGCCTGAGGATGTTTGTTTTGACGGATGTCCGAATTGGGTAGCGTATACTCCGTGCCGGGCCTTGGTGCCTGAGGTGTCACCCGCCGCAGCCCTTGGTACTTGGCAGATGGTATGAAGATGGCCTTGCAGCAGACTGACGGACGTACTCCGTGTGATACCCAACCGGAACCACCGAAAAGACACGTCCTCGACCCAGGACACCAGACTAGTCCGTTGGACGGAAGCGAGAGTAAGCAGTTGCCTCGCGCTCGGTCACTTTGAACCGGGAGCCGAAATTGGGGTTAGCGTCAGGCGGACACTAACCTGAACCCCGGTCGGGATGTCTCCAATCGGCCTCCAATCGGACTGCAACTCGGGCGCCGCTGGACACACATCCGCCCGGGCCAGACCCGAGCGTGGCAGAGGGGGCAGAACTCTTCGCAATCGCCCCTCTGAGAAACAGGGCTTATGGTCGGAACTAAGGGAGATACGATTATCATGTTCCGATCGAACGGAATCCGTTCACGTAAGGCAGTGGATGAATTGCGGGAGCAGAAAGAGATATAAGAAACCGGGACGAGTCCGCTGTCATCGAGTCAAGCATCCAGACCACGGAGACCCCTCACAGCGAACCGCCCCTATCATTCCCTGGAACCCCGCCTCCCTCCCGCATCCCACCCAATCCAATCTTATCCATCCCTAAACATGGCCTCTTACCCCCCAAGAAAGTGCTGCTTCCAGGGCGTCAAGCACGAAGGTGACGCGACCGGCGATTTCATCACCATCGATGACTTTGAGGTCTATAAGAAGGCTCCCGAGGGGCCCACTGACAAGGCCATCATCCTGTTCGTCCCACCGCACGCCAGGGGTGAAGTGAGATTAAGTTAAACCAAGGCTTGGCTGACCGAGATCCCGCAGATTGACCGATATCCTTGGCCACCGCTTCAACAACGCTCAGCTGATCGCGGACCAGTTCGCCGCCAATGGCTACCTCGTCCTGATCCCCGATCTCTTCTATGGTGACCCCATCCCCATTGGTGGAGCCGCTGGCCTGGAGCTCCCCAAGTGGCTAGTGGGTGAATACAACGAGAAGAAGATCGCGCACACTCCCCCGGTCATCGACCCCATCCTGGAGAAGACCATTGCTGAACTGCGCACCAAGTACAACATCAAGGTATGTCGTCTCCCCCGTTGGATGGAATTGCCTCGCGGAGACTGATTTCGGGAAGAAAATCGGAGCCATCGGGTACTGCTTCGGCGCCAAGTACGTCGTTCGTTTCCTGAAGCCCGACCAGGGCAAGGTGGACGTTGGCTTCCTGGCGCACCCCAGTCTGGTGGAGAAGGAGGAGCTGGAGGCCATCAAGGGCCCTCTCGCTATTGCGGCGGCGGAGAAGGACCACGTCTTCCCGGCGGAGAAGCGCCACGAGTCGGAGCAGGTCTTGGAGGCGCTGGCTCTTCCTTACGCCGTCACCCTCTATGGCGGTGTCGGACACGGGTGAGTGATGCCTGAATTCGAGGAAAAGATGCACAGTGCTGACATGAACATAGATTTGCCCTTCGTGGAGACCTCAGCGACCCCAAGGTGCTGTTCGCCAAGGAGAATGCCTTCATCCAGGGTCTGCAGTGGTTCGACGAGCACCTGAAGGCGTAAAGGGATGACGGACGGGGGATGGAGTGGTTTAGTAGCTTCGGAGAATAGACTAATGGATAATGACCATGCCCTAAATATGATTGTGCTTCGAGCATTCCCCACCTGACTCCTGTGCCGGAATCCGTTCCCCGAGGGGGCCCTGTAGGACCGTACGTTGAAGCTAAGATCGAGAAAAAGGATTGGATGGGAAGGACGGAGACTACGGTTATAGGAGTATCGTAGGGGAGGATTTCTTGGTCGGAGCACCCGGGCCTAAGAATCCTGGCATGAGGGTCGAGCACAGAAGTAGTCGGAGAGGCATTTAGTAGATAGACAAACACCATATAAACAGCGCATAATGAGTTTTGAGAGATAATAAAAGTGTATGGAATATGAAGACAAGACGAGCTTCAAAGGAATTAGCGGCAGACGTGACTCACAACGGGCTGGCCATGATAGTCTGGACCAGACGCGTGGCTGCGATAGAGAGTATATTGGACGGAGTTGATCGTACTACTATGTACCTACTACCTAGAACTAGAAGCAAAGCAGGGAGTGGAGTGATTTATTACGGGGCGGTGGGTAACACCGGGACCTCCCGAGTGTTCTGGCTGTCCGGGTGGGCGGCTGCTCCTGGGCACTACTGCTAAGGACTAGTCAACTAGTCAGAGTAAGATAAGCCGTGTGCGTGCAATACTGTGTAATAAGACCAGCCCGACCGCCACCACGCCTTCCTGCTAGCTTACTACGACGGTGGCTAGTTTGAGGCGAGGATGCGCTCAATACGAAACCAACCAACGGCCGCGGCTCCTTTCTCAGCACGACCCCCGGCCACCACGTGATCCCCAGCTTAGTCGTGCGTCATTGGCGAAAACTCGCGATCGGGCGGAATCTGACACTTCACTTCCCATTTCCCATCCCCCCCCCCAAATCTACCCCCGACTCATGGTCGCATGCTATATTCCCCCCCTCCCCTAATGACTGCATCGCAGTCGGGTTCTTCTCGTTCTCCTTCTCGCCATGTTCCGCCACTTTCAGATGCCCCCGCCTCCCAATGGGAACACCGCCCAGTCCGATGCCGCCGGGAGGCCCAAGGACCGTACCCGCCGGGCATGCGAGCGATGTCGCCAGATGAAAATCAAGTGCGATGGTGCCACCACCTGCAACCATTGCCGCACCTCTTTCAATGGTGCGATCTTCCCCGCATAAAATGGAGAGCACAGACGGAAGATCGGGGCTGGGCTAACGGGCACAGACTGCGTCTATCCGGAACCACGTCGCAAACGAAAAGCTTCCCCGCATTTCGACCGTCTGCAGGAGTTGGAGAAGAGGGTTAAGGCTATGGAGGAGTCCTATCAAACCATTTCTGCCGTCAAAGACTCGCCTCCGTCCGACAAGTCCTCCACTCAACCCCATCCCTTGTCGGCAACCGGCGCCAACGATCCCGATACCGACCCAACAGATCCCCGGGCTCAGGCGCGGCCAAGCCAAGGTGAAGCCCGATTTGGTGTCTCCTCAGCCGACCGAGCCTTTATTGAGCGTCTCAAGGCCGAGTTGGGAGACTGGCCCGGGGCCGATTTCGACAGTCGGCTACGCATCAGGGAGAAACCAGGCGTCAAGCTGTTCCAGTCGGCCAACCCAGCGCCCCGGGTTGTCGCTCTGCCACCGCGCGAACGGGCGGAGCATTTGATCAACATCGCTTTGGACGCCAGCGTGCTCTACCATGTGGTGCACCGACCAACGTTTGACTCGGCCTTTGAATTGCTCTACAGTTTGGATCGGAGCGACTACGGGGAGGGGGAAATGAGGCATATCCCGCTGGTCTACGCCCTCATGGCCTTGGGTTGTCTATTCGAGCGGGTAGCCGATGGCTCGTCGGAGAGCGGAGATGACATGACCGCGGAGAGGTACTTCCACTGGGACCCGTTGTAGTAAGTGATCATGCTAACCCGCACAGGACAAATTACTTTGCGACGTGCCGTGATCTAGTGGACTTGCATGACTGCAGCGACATAGTGACCCTACAAGCCATCTTTTACATGAACCTTTTTATCCTGAGCACAGAGAGACTCTCGCCATGTTACACGTGCCTTTCCCACGCCTTTTCCTTGGCCGTTCGCATGAACTTACAGCTACCAAATTCGAGGGACAGCCTCATTGTCGCGGAAATCAAGCGACGGCTTTTCTGGTCTCTGCGACAGCTTTTGATGGTTGTCGCGTCGATGTGTGGCTATCCGCAGCCAATTCGTAGCACCGAGGTTGACATTGAACTGCCTCTGGATCTGGACGATAACGACCTCAAGTCGACCAGAATATCACAGTCTTTGCAGGACCCTGCCTTGATCCGGAGTATGTCCGGGTCTGTGGCTCTTTTAAAGCTACATAATATCCTCGATCGGATTGTGCATGAGCTGTATCCATCGGGGGGCGTCCGGCGAAAAACTAATAGTGGGTCGATGAGCCACCTGGTTAGCAACGAAATCGTTACGCAGCTCGAAGGTGAGCTACAGAAGTGGGCTGCATCGCTACCGCTGGGCTATAAACTGGGGAGAAGCCGATATGCCCCTCACTTGGAAAAGTAAGCAGAGCACAGGCCGGCGATAACCCCCGTTTCTATTAGGCTGACTGGTCATAGGGCCAAGTATGAGCTGTGGATGACATACTCCCACGTCCAGATTCTGCTCTATCGGCCGTTCCTACACTACTTTGTCGACAGCACTGAAGGTAACGGACACGCCGAGCATGGATTCCATAAATATGCCTCGGCGTGCGTTGATGCCAGTCGCAATCTCATCCATCTGACGGAGGACATGTACCGGGATGGGCTGCTCTATGGTGCGCACTGGCGCATTGCCTACATGGTTTGCACGGCCGGGTTGTCACTAGTATACGTGGTGGTTGGCTCCAAGAGCCCCGACACTGTCAAGGCGCTGAAGATCGACCTAAACACGGCCAAGCGCATGTTGATGTGCCTCACCCCTTACAGCTCCCATTCCCGCCGCCTTCACGTGGCATTGACGGTATGACCACTTTTAGTCCGAGGATCAACCTTCGCTAACTGACATGTGCTAGGTCCTGACAGCTACATTTACCAAATCGGATCACGGCTCGCAATCTCAAAGTCCGAATGATACGGTCGAGGTGGGCTCAGAAAGACCCAGTGAGCCGTATACCGGCGGACTGGCGGAGCACGCCTTTGACGCTTCCGCCCAGAGGAACCAGAAATACATCGGCCCTGTCATGGAAGAGACAGTTGCGCCCGATCCGAATGTATACCCGCGCGGCATGGAGACGCATACTTCGCAGGCCACCGCGACGGAGACCTTTCCCCTTGTTCCTGTTTCCCAACCCCCCATGACCCATTTGGATTCGACCCCGGTAGCGTCAGGGTATGCGGTTCCTTCGCTCCCCGCCAGTGTGCCGGGTGCAACCATGGCAACGCCGGCGCCCGAGAACGCCACCCCCCAATCAGCTGAACGCGTGATGGAGGCCCTGTCCGGGGGGGCTCCCACTTATGGACCGGAGCCAGGACTCTCGGACCAGACGTACTACCTGGAGGCACGGCCCTTTAATCTGCAGCGACCCACGGAGGGCGAGGACTACCTGTTTGGGCGCGAGTTTGGGGATTTTGACGGGATGACGGGAGATTTACTGAGCTTCGACTATCTTTTTTAGACCATCTCGTAATTTGTTTCAGAGTGTGCAAGTGAGCCTTAAAGTACGACCTATAATAGCTGACCATGATGCCATGCCGTGTGGGAGGGATCGTCAACCAACGGTTCTCGTATTTATTTTATTTTCTTTTTCTTTTTCTTTTCCTGTTTCTTTTATTCACGTTTCCTTTGACATTTTCCCCTTTCCCCCTGATTTCCAATTTTGCCGGTGTGTTTTCTGCTGATCCAAATGTCTAATCTGACATCCGAGACCGCAGCCAGCCATCCGAGTGGCTGCCCAGCGAGGCCCCGAGCCAGACCCGGCCGACCAGACTAACCGCAAGGTCGGATTTCGCCGGCCGAGAGCCGGGCTGCCGGAACCCCACGTCGCTACGAGCTGATCCCCAACGCTGCAGAGGGCCGGACACAACGTGGCGGTGAATCGCGTGCCGGGATTCCATGCTTAGTGCATTGGCACGGCTCCTTTTCGAAGAACTTGTCAGATTTTGATGTCGCCGCGGCCCGAGCATCCCTAAGGATGGATCGCGTCCCCCTATATATCTCATATAATGGCGCCCAGAGGCTTCGATTCCTCCAACAGGCGTTTGACACTGAAACGGAGTAGACGACCACGGCTCGATCCATGGTCTTTTTTGTCTTGACTCTAGCCCTTCGTTCCTCGTGCATACGGTAATCAGACATCATCCAGCACCATGGCGGGCGGCAAGGTAGGCATGGCGCAATCCAAGGATCTCTCCGGTTGGCCGGTTACTGACGTGAACCCTCCAGAGACCCGAAGTGCACCCAGTTCAAGACTTGGAGAAGGATATGGTAGGATGGGAGGGTGACGATGACCCGGCGAACCCTAGGTGAGGATCACTCTGAGTCAATCGCCTGGAAGCCGATCTAACATTGGACAGGAACTACCCTGTATCTCGGAAATGGTTTCTGATGCTACTGGTTAGCACTATCACATTCATCAGGTATGCTTGAGACTGCCTATAGTGGGATAGAAGATCCATGGTCACTGACTCCCCAGTCCGTTCGCTTCTTCCGTTTTCTCCCCGGGTGTCGTGTACGCAGAGGAGGAATTTGGCGTCACATCGAGTATACTGGGAACACTGTCGGTGACAGGCTATCTGATCGGTTATGTGGTACGTGTAAATTCAGTCTGTCTTTCTGCAGCTTGTGCTCACCACCCTTTCATCTAGACTGGACCTCTGATTTTCTCCCCGATGAGTGAGATGCTCGGCCGACGAATCGTTCTCAGTGGCGCCAATACGTTCTTCGTGGCTTTCCAGGTGGGCTGCGCGCTGGCTCCCAATATCTCGGCCCTGATTGTCTTTCGCTTCCTCACTGGTATCGGTGGATCTGCCTGTCTGACCACGGGTGGTGGTGTGGTGGCCGACCTGTTCGTGGCCGAGCAGCGCGGAATCGCAATGGCCGTCTACACGACCGGTATCCTGATCGGACCCGTTCTGGGGCCCCTTCTCGGAGGCTTCATCGCCCAGAGAGCAGGGTGGCATTGGGTATGTCATCTTCCTGTTTGCTCCCAGTTCATTTCCAATACTAACATCATGGTAGGTCTTCTGGGTGCTGGTCATTGCGGGCGGCACGCTCTCCGCCCTGGTCATGATCTTCAACCGCGAGACGAACCCCGTCGTGCTTATGCGCTGGAAAACCGAGCGCCTTCGCAAGGAGCTTAATCGCCCCGAGCTGTACAGCTGCTACGAACCGAACGGAGGCGACTCTAAAGCCTCATTCCGGAGCTCCCTGGGAAAGCGGTTGATCATGCCCTTCTACCTCTTGGTCCGTTCGCCGATTGTCTTTCCTGTCGCCACCTACCTCGCCACTCTCTACGGATGTCTTTACCTGCTGTTTACCACCATCAGCGACGTGTTCAAAAAGACCTACGGCTGGGACACTGAGATCAGTGGTCTCGCGTATCTCGGGCTCGGAGTGGGCTTCATCAGCGGCCAGATCTTCTTCGCCCTGGTCAGTGATCGCATCATCACCCGGCTGAAGGTGCGTAACAACAACGTGTTCGAGCCGGAGATGCGACTGTCGATCACCATATTCTTCGCCTTCTTCATCCCGGTCTCGTTCTTCTGGTATGGGTGGTCCGCCAAGGCGAAGGATTTCTGGATCGTTCCCATCATTGGACTGGCTCCCTTTGCGTTCGGCATGGTCGGCATCTACAATACGCTGCAGACATATGTCATTGACTGCTACCCCCGGTATGCTGCATCGGGAACCGCCGCCATGGTCATCACCCGGTCGCTGATGGGTGCCTTTCTGCCTCTGGCGGGTCCCCGCATGTACGCGGCGTTGGGCTATGGGTGGGGAAATTCCCTGCTGGGCTTCGTCACGCTGGCCATGATCCCGGTGCCGGTTCTGTTCTACAAGTATGGCGGACAAGTCCGGAAGGCATCCGAATTGAACCTGTAATCGCTTGCAGTGCTTTGATTTAATGGTGAAATGGGTGGTTCCCCGTGGTTAAGACACCACGGTCGGGACCAGGGAAAAATGATGCATAATGGGATTGTGATGCGTGGTTTGATTATTATTCGTCTTTTCATTTCTTGGTCTCTTCAACACGTACATATAGAGTACACTTTTTTTTTCGGTAGTATCTTGGATGGCGTTTGGCGCGGGGGAAGCAAACTGGGAGCCGGGAACCCAGTCCGAGGCTGGTCCCGGATTGTATATAGAGGACAGGACTGGGGGAGTGTTGATATGTAATGTTGCTTTACGATGATAAATAATAGATGGTGTTTTTGGGATGTGCGTTTGCCTTGATTCCATCAGAAGCAGCTCCGAACTTGGAGAAACTGACGCGCCTAGGATTGTTACAAGTCCCCGGGATTCTTCATCCCTGATCTAGATGGCAACTTTCAAGATCTATCGCTGTTTAGCGCTGATTGATGTGCTGTGATCAGATGTGATACCCCAGTGATGACGCTCCAGTACCCCCTCCCCTATTTTTCCTAGGCTCCGTGCGCTTTACACATCTAACTTACACATTTATCCAAAAGCCATTAACAAAAAACCCTAAAACAGCCAAACCACTACCAACTCAGCCATGGCCACTCCAAACACTAAGAAATCAAGAAACTGACCCTGCAAAGTGACCATGACTAGTCAGTCCATACATCCCACTCAACAAACCCAACACCCATCCATCCTACCTCTAGGCTTCATCATCCAACCCATAAGCCAACCCCGAAAACACACCATCAAACCGTACCGTATAATCAATCAATTCAGGAGGTACTCCGGATAAATCTCCCCGGACACGCAACGAGGGCCGTAAATGCGCAGGCTGATAAAGTCGTGGCTGAAGGACCTTGGCACAATCGTGGATGCGAACTTGGCTTCCTTGGCGCCAGATCCGTCGGCTGGTTCGTTGGATGCCTCCGGGTGTAAGGTCTGGGGATGAGTTGCAGGGGGGGCGGATGGATTGGTTATCGGAAGAAGAAGAAGAAAGTTGGTGTGCTTGGGTTTGGTGGGGAGTGCAAGTGGGGTGTGAGTGTGAGTGTGAGTGGTGCCAGGAATGGCATATCGAGCAGGTTATGTTGAGGTCAGTGCGATTGCCACAGCAGGGGATGAGTAATGAGTAGTTTTGGATGGTTAGAGCCCGGAATTGGGAGATGGAGGGGGAGGTGTAATAGCATTTCGAGGCTGTGAGGGAGGCTTGGGAGAGGGAGATGGTATCGCGTGGCGGGAGGTTCTGGATTATGAGGTGCAGGATTTCCGGGGGGAGGTGATAGGGCCATGATTCGAGGTGGGTGGGGGATTTGAGCCAGCAGGTTGAGGTTAGAATTTGAGAGAGGATGCGGAAGCCGGGTGAGCAGTGGGTTGCGGATTGATTTGAGAGGAGGGCGAGAGGACGAGTGGATTTCAGGGTGGTGTGGGAGAGCTCGGAGAAGGCGATGTGATGGGGGGAGATGATGATTGAGTGAATGATCCGGCCTTGAGATATTGGGGTTGAGGTGTGGTTTTGGGCCTTGAGGAGGGCGGAGCGGAGCATGGGCGGGGATGAGATGTTGGGATGGAGAATGATGAGATATCCGTGGAACCAGTAGATGTTTTCTTTGGGATACGTCCAGGAGGGAATGGATGCGAACGAGATGGGAAGTTCCACGTCAGGATCTGAGGAGATTTCTAGATCCCAGGCTGCTAGACGTAGAATGGCTATACACATGCAATTGAAGACGGGGGATTGGTAGTGCCAGGTCATTGGGTCGTCGATGTAATAGCGCCATGGGAAGATGAAATCGATGAAGAAGCGGGCCTGGAGTTCGTTCAATGGGGTGGGGGGGCCGAAGTCGATATGTAATTGTTCTGGTGCCACTCCGGTACATTCGGATTCACTGGCTGAGATGAGATTGTCTGTGGGTGAGTATCGCGGCCGTTGGCGTAGATCATCGATGCACAGACTCGTGGCTTGGTATGCAGTGGCCAGTTCGAGACAGACTGGTTTCGGCATCAAATTGCCGTCTAATTCGTCCCAGAATGTAATAATTAAGATGTTGGCCACAAATCCACGGTGTAGACCCAGTCGAAACCCGAATGAAGGGGACCGGGAAAGGGGGCTTTCTCCCAGTGTGATAACAGGAGCGATACCATTGTCCTGCGAAGGATTAGTTGTTGATATCTGGATACTGATAATGACACCGACCGTTGACCAGCAAGTTCCAGAGACCTCTACAGCCCATTGTGCGTGGTGATTTGTGTAACTGCTAAGGTATGAAGATTGGTCTGATGGGGAGTGAACAAGATGGGGATTGATGATCTGTGATGGATGGTTGATGCATGGACGGTTGACTGGACGACCTCCCACGCAAGGGTGCAGGCGGTAAATGCCTTGCCCGACGGCCACTATCGCCTGAATCTGCCACCGTATCAACTCATTGATATCGTATAACCCTAACAAAGCACCCATCATGGTAAAATAATGTTGGAACTATTTCACCTTGGAATTGTTCCACCAACCTGAGAAGTATCTCTTTTAGTCTAGTTGGAAAATTCTGTCAAATAATATGGTGAAATTGATCTATTCATAACGCTCGTAATCATGATACAAGATAGAAAAACAATCCTCGAACCCAAGTCTCCTCCAGCTCGCTCTATACAGTCTGGATCCCCCATTCCACACCTTCATCCATTGCATTCCTTCACTCACTCGTCACCGGCGCAAACGTCGTGGCCGCCACCGCCATGGCCAGCTCACCCGAGTGACTGATGCTGACCTGGATCTTGGACAGCTGCTTCTCCTCTGCAATCTTCTTCACCTCGCCATGCAACTACATATCATGTTAGCTAATCCCCACCATCATCCCCATCATCAACACAAGCAAAACTCACATAAACAGTCGGGATCCCCCCCGAGCTGAGAATCTCAATCTCATTCAGAGCCGCCCCCGCCCCCTTGGACGGCACCTGCAGACTCTTAAACACGGCCTCCTTGGCTGCCCACCGGCCCGCAAACGAGTGCGCCGGATCAGGCGCCGCCTGACAGTACTCGCGCTCGCTGGCCGTGTAGTTCCGCTCCAGGAACACCTCGTTCTCGATGTTGATCGCCGTCACCGACTCAATGTCCACGCCCACCGACGTCGATCCGTCCGTGGTCACTGCCCCCTCCACCCACTTCTGCGCTGCATTCATCAGCGGCTCGCTGGTGGGTGTCGACGGCGTCTCCACGGCTGTCAACACCCCCGAGCTGATCTCCGATGCGGAATCCTCCGAGTCGGGATGCAGGCACTTGGCATCGAAGAAGTAGCTGTTGTCGTCCACGGCTACCCGCGCATAGGGGTCCAGGAATACCCGCATCTCGTCCTCGGGAGCCCATGCTGACGTCTTCTTGGCTTTGAAGAGCGAGTTCGTGTTCAGACCCTCGATGAAGGCCCGGTTCGCGGCCTCGGCACGGCGGAGCGCCTTGAGACGATATGTCTCGTAGGGGGCCTGGTCTATGGCGGCGAAGAGATAGCGCGGGGAGATCGTCACCACCAGGCCGCCCTTCTGGCCGAATCCGAACGACGTTAGCATGAAGGCCCGGATACCCCGAGTCTGGATCGACTCCGCCGGGTACACCAGGTGGTCGAACTTCTGCAGCGCCTGGTCGACGTTATCCGCGTTGCGGTTGCCCGGCACCACGCCCGACTGCAGGATCTGCAGCCCGCCGTTGAGCATCCACGCCCCGGCCGCTCCCTTGGGGTGACCGGTCAGATACTTCTGGCAGACGACTAGCACCGGATTGCCCTTGGTGCGACCGAGGTGGCTCATCATGGTGTTGATCACCTCGGATTCGTTCTTGTCGTTGGCCTTGGTCGACGTGCCGTGGAAGGAGGCCACACCGATGTCGTCGATGCTGAGTCCCCATACGGCCAGAGCCGCCCGGATAGGAGAGATGCCCGGGTCCTGCTGGCGTAGGTCCAGACCGTATAGGTTCTGCGCCTGGCGGATCTGCGTCGCCGCAGCCTTCTCAATGACCGCGGTCAAGTGCGGCGAGAGCTGGCCCTCCTGTCGGGCCTTCTCCAGCTGCAGGGCCGCGCCCTGTTGGATCTGGGCGCGTGCTTGCTCAAACTGCTTCTGACGGAACTGGACATCCAGCAGAGGCGACAGCGATGCCGTGGTGGCCTCGCGCGCGGCCGTCAAGATACCCTTGCCTGGCGCGGGCACGGACCGGCCGACCTTGTCACCGGCCATCTGCGAGTATGCGACGATACCGTAGATCGGTACACCCATCTCGAGGGCCAGCTGAGCGGTCATGAGCAGCTGAACACCGCAGCCTGCCGATTCGACGAAACCGGCCCGCGAGGTGGCCGTGGGTCGCGATATTTCGCGCGGGGTGCGGCCTCGCTCGAGCTCCTCGACCGTGTTGGCTGTGGCTTTCATGTTGGCGAACTCGTAGGACATCTCCTCCTGCAGGTCATCGGTACCTCCCACCAGGGCTACTTTGACCTTGCCGGATTGGAGACCCTCGCAGGCCGTGTCCAGGGATTCAATGGCCGTGGCACAGGTTCCCGAGGGCGACTTGATGGGACCAGCGGATCCCATCAGCAGCATGTTGGCCCAGGCATCCATGGCGTTGGGGAAGGATTCCTGCAGAATATCGCTCTGGACGTCACGGTCGAGGTAGCGGTCCCGGTAGACGCCCCGCATGGCGATGAGACCACCAGCACCTGTACCGATGCAGTTGGCCAGCTCGGACACATGGATGTGGCGGTACAGCTCGTACGGGTCTTGGATGCCGGCACTTAGCATGGCCTGGCAGACACAGCACAACACGTACAGCGTGATGGGGTCCACCTGCGAGACAATCTCCGCCGGGATTCCGTATGCCTTCGCGTCCCATCCGGTAGGCAGCTGGCCCGACACCAACCGGTCAAAGGGCTGGGCCTTGGGCACCAGGAAGCGCGCGCCGGGCTTGAACTGCACGTTGTAGTCCTCGCCCTCATCCGAGGCCGGCGAGATGGACACCTTGTCACCGTGCTTGGTCTTGAATGCCGTGGCCACGGCCCGACTGGCCTGGAAGACGGGCAGATCCTCCTGCACCACCACCTCCTGCAGGAACTCCTTCTTGGCTGGGTCGTATCCATCGTAGAGCTCCGGCTCGATGAAGCGCAGACCCGCGTGCTCCTGGATGTAGGCGCCATACTTCTCGCCAAAGTCGGCCTCGTGCACCGGCTGGTTGGACTTGGCGTCGACCCAGCCCACGTACGCGGCGCCCTGGATGTCGCCCTCGAAGTGCTTGACCAGGCCCATGATCCAGGCCATCTCGACGTAGCCGGCCGGGCTGAGATCGCCGGCGCGCTCCATGTCCCAGCGCGTGCGGGCACTGCCCCAGGGGCCTAGCTCGGAGTAACCCGCCACGACAATGGTCTTGCTCAGGTCGATCAGGTCGCGTCCGGGCAGGTGGATGCCGGCCGTGATGGCCTCGTGGTCGGGCAGCTCCGGATGTCCGACTGTCAGGTTGGCGCGGGGCTTGCGCACTGTCGGGGCGGGGGTCTCAGGGGCCGGACCGTTCAACAGGCTGTGGTGCAGCTCGTCTTCGGCGGCAATGGCCTTTCTGGCGCGGGCCTGGTGCTGCACGGAGCGGCGGGCAGAGGTGGACAGGCCCTTGAGGTCGGCCAGCTGCTCCATCTTGCCGCCCAGGTCGGCATACACGGGGGCGTCCTCGCAGGCCTCGGCGATCTCGGGGGTCATGAGGGCCATGATGTTCAGGGCCATTTCGGCCGACGAGAAGGTGACGACGTCCTCGGCCTCGATGGCCTCGGCGACGATGTTGTTGGCGCTCATCAGCCCCGTGCCGCGCGTCCAGCCGATGACGGCGCCGCACACGGTCAGGTAGTCGCCCCAGCTCTCCGACTGGAAGCGGTTGAAGAGCGTCTCCAGGCCGATCTTGGACTCGGAGTAGAGGCCGTCGCCGCCAAAGGTACCGTGGTTGGGCGACAGAGGGAGAATGACCTGCGTCGGGTTGGCGTTGTAGCCCCGGGACTCTTTCTGCTGCTTGATGAAGCCCAGCAGGCGCAGCAGGTTGACCAGCATGGCGCGGTGGGCCACCTCGGACAGGCCATCGAGGCCATCGATCTGGCGGCCGTTCTCGGAGATGGCGGCAAAGGGGATCACGCAGTCGATGTCGCCAGTGCCCAGGGTGTCGGTGTACAGGTGGGTGATGAGGGCCTGGCAATCTTGGCGACTGGCTGCGTTGAAGGGGAAGACGGTGAGCGAGGAGCCCCGGCCGCAAAAGTCGCGGTATAGAGACCGGTAGAAGTCCATGTTGGACCGGCTGGTGGTGACAATGACCTTGGCACCGGCCGTCAAAAGGCCGCGAGTGACCTCGGCCCCAATGGACTGGGGTCCGGCCCCGGTGATGAGCACCGTCTTGCCGGCGAAGGTGACTCCATTGGAGGTGGCGGCCTTGACGATGTCGAGGTAGGACGTCGTGAGATCGTCGTGGTACTTCCAGCCATTGCCGGCTTGACGGCTGAGCCGGACAAAGGGCTCGTTCTTGGAGGTGGGCGCATCAAACCGACTGCCTCGCTTGAGCAGGTCGTAGTAGGTGTCTGGCCGGCCACCAATGGTGCGCGCAATTTCCTCGTATTCGATCACGCCCTTGGGGCTGACGGTGGTTCGGGGGCCCAGAGGGGGCACGCGGTGGATGAAGACCGGGTTGCCCGACAGGGCATCGCGGTAGCCGTGGAACAGCTGCTCCAGGGGACGCACCTGCAGCTGCTTGTCCGAGTTGCGCAGCGGGTCGGCAATGTTGTACTTGACGAGGTCGAAGGCACTGGCATTCGCGCGGTTCAGCACGCGCCAGATGTGCTCCTCGTTCGGGGTACCGCCAGGCGCCAGCAGCAGCGAGGCAATGTCGACGCGGGCCCAGTTCCACCAGGCATCGTAGACGCGGCCGCGACGGGCGTTGAAGATGGGCGAGACTTTGGTCAGGAAGCCATCGCCGAACTCGGCCTGCCAGGCCTCCAGCTTCTTGTCGGCCTCCTGCCACAGCTCTTCGCTGTGCGCCAGCTTCTGCACCAACTCGCCGCCGTCCTCGTCGACGAGCTTGCCCAGCGCCAGGTGAAGCTGCTTGAAGGCATCGTTCTGCTCCGTGCGCAGACGCTCCAACTCCTTGGAATCGATCATGGCACCGCCCGCGGCCTGACCTCCCCCGGCTGGACCGGCCGCCGGGCTGATGGTGATGCCGCAGTGGCGTCCGTAGCGAGCCACGACGCTGTCGACGAATTCCTTGGCCGACTGGGGACTCTCCAGACGGGCGGAAGGATCCAAGCTGACGGCGTAGCAGAGCACGGCCGTCTGGCGCTGGGAGCCTAGACCCCAGGTGGATTCGAGGTGGCTGCGGACGGTGTTCTGGTTCCAGCCAGCAGGGAATCTGGCCGAGATCAAGCGAGCCACCAGGGCAGACATCACCTTGCTGGGGCGGCCGGTGAAGTTGGAGTCGAGGGCAGCGCCAACGGCCTCGAGAGGAAGGTCTTCGCAGCCATCGGGAGTGCTGCCAAACTCGGCCACGAGGTCTCCGATAAGTTCGTTCTGTAGGGTAGATTTACCTAGATAGTGTGAGCCTATGGACACCCGTCGGAGGATAGTTAGTTGCACTTACCTCCGGACAGGTCCCGGATGGATTTCTGTAGGGGAACCTGGTCAAAGGGCTGCTTCAGCTTCTGGGCACTGATCGCCAGCACAATGTCCAGGGCTGACAACGGCACATCATCGACAGCCGCCGCCACTGCAGCGGGAGCAGCAGGCACAGGCGCAGCTGCAATCGGAGCGGCCGGGGCAGCAGCAGCGGCCACCGGGGCTGGGGCAGCCTCTGGAGTCTCAGCCGGGGCGGCCGGCTGGGTCTCTTCATATTCATAACAGATCTGGGCGTAGTCATCGCTGTGGGAGAGGAACTGGCGGCGAAGCAAACGCAGCTTGTCCTGCAGCTGGTGATTGCGACCGACGGTCTTCTTGCCCATGGTGGACAGGACCTTGGACGGTCCAACCTCGACATATCTCTCCACGGCCTCATTCCTCGTAAAGAACTCTTTCTGTGTGTCGATCCTAGTCCGGTCAGCGGGGTGTATGGAATCGAGGAGTCAACAGGCGGACTCACCATTGGACCGGGAAGGCAAATTGGTAGCTAGACACGAGCAGGTTAGCTTCTAGCTCGAGCAAGAACATCAAAGTCGACAGAACACTCACGCCAATAGCTCGATAAGAAGCGTTCGGGCCAGGGAGCGCCGCTCCTGCTCCGACTCGGGGAGCGATCGCACTGTTTCTCCCATGTTGAATGTGTTGGTGGAGTGAGCTGGATCAGGAGACGACGACGAGGGCCATCACGGAGATAAAAAGGCGCCTGTTGTCGAGAGCCCTTCTGATATACATACTTCTCCCCTCTCCACGGACAGCATTAATCCGGCTTGGCTATCTCTCTCCACTGGCCGAGAGATTCCGTGTCCAGAAGCGTCCGACAGGGCCCGGGGCATTCGGGCATCAGGGCTGATGAAGGAGGGCTCGCCCGGCGGCCGATTCCCGACAGCCACCGTCGGACGGAAGGATTTGCGCCCCCAACACCAGCCAGTGGTCTGTTCGTGTCGATCCCGGGTCAGATTGGCCTGTCTCATCTTGTCAGCGAATGATTTATATACGACTTCCAATCCGCGGTGGTGGTAGTGTCATGCCCTAGATTAGGACCGTCCATCCGCGCCCCTCCCTTCCCCTCCCCCTCACCCCTCAGCATCCATCCCACTTCCCCTCCCCAGATCAGATAGATCTTCTGCCACCATGCCTGATATAGCCTCCAACGGTGCCCGCAATGGCACCTCCGCCCATGCAGAGGAAAAGCCGGAGTCCCCGGTTCTCCACGTGGTGGATAGCCGCACGGGAAAGTACCACTCCATCCCGATCGTGCGCAACGCCATCAATGCCAGTGAATTCAAGAAACTCAAGACTGCCGAGGATCCGGAGCATCCGGAAGACCAGAATGAACAGGGTATCCGCGTGTTCGACCCTGGTTACTCCAACACTGCTGTCAGTGAGAGTAAGGTCACTTACATGTATGTCCTTCCCTCCTCAGTTGGCATATCATATCATTAACCTGGATCCACAGCGATGGCCTCAAGGGACAAATCCAGTACCGTGGCTACCGGATCGAGGATATCGTGGGCAAGAAGAAGTTCATCGACACGGCACATCTGCTCATCTGGGGGGAATGGCCCACCCCGGAACAGGCCCAGACTCTGCACGAGAAACTGTCCAGTGTGCCTGTCATCAATGAATCCGTCTTCAAGGTCATCCAGGCCTTTCCGTAAGTATCTCATCTCCACTTATACCCTCACCCACCGTCCCCCTCAGCCAACAGACTAACCGTCCATCCAGCCCTAACTCCTCCATCATCGGCATGATGATTGCCGCTCTCTCCGCCGTCCAGAGCTCCCAAATGGACCGCATCCCCGCCCACGCAGCCAAGAACCTGTACCTGGGCCTGCCCAAGGCCGTCGACGACGAGATCATCCGTCTGATGGGCACTCTCTCCATGATCACCGCCGCCGTCTACTGCCATCACACCGGTCGCGACTTCACCCCGCCGCGCCCGGAACTGTCCTACATCGAGAACTTCCTCCTGATGATGGGCCACGTCGACTCGACCACCGGCCTGCCCAACCCCCAATACGTCGACCGTATTGAACGCCTCTGGGTCCTCATCGCCGACCACGAAATGACCTGCTCCACCGCCGCCTTCCTCCAAACCGCCTCGTCTCTCCCCGACGTCTTCTCCTGCATGATCTCCGCTCTATCGGCCCTCTACGGACCCCTCCACGGCGGCGCCATCGAAGTCGCCTACAAGAACTTTGAAGAGATCGGCACGGTCGAGAACGTTGCCGCCAAGATCGAGCGCGTCAAGGCCGGCAAAGAACGTCTCTACGGCTACGGTCACCGTATCTACCGCGTCACAGACCCCCGCTTCACTTTCATTAGCCAGATCCTGGATGAGCTGAAGGATGAGATCGCCCGTAACCCTATCCTTAAAGTGGCTTTTGAAGTGGACCGCGTTGCCTCAGAGGATGAGTACTTTGTCTCCCGTAGACTGCGCCCCAATGCCGATCTCTTCGCTGCTTTGACCTACAGTGCTATGTAAGCGGATCTCTCTTCTCTTCCGAATCCTGAAGATAACTTCCGAGCCGTGATGATGAATGGCCTAACTAACTGGCGGTCTAGGGGCTTCCCCACCGAGTTCATCCTCCCGCTGTCTCTCCTCTCCCGTACCCAGGGTTTCATGGCCCACTGGAAGGAAGCTATGTGTAAGTCCTCCGTGCCTCTGATTCGCTACACCGGGGCCTGTTTGCCACTGGCCTGAGACGGAATGAAACCAACTAACTATGAACACGTATAGCCGGCTCGGCACGTATCTGGCGTCCCGGGCAGATCTACACTGGCCACTTGAACCGTGAGATGGAGTAGGTAGACACACGGATTGAAATGGGAAGTAAACTAATCTAATCCGTATTGAGACTATGATATGAGACAGTCCCACAAGCCGGGCAGTAAATTACGCGAGCCAGCGAGCATGTTGGCCTGAGCGAGCGAGTGTCAGGATTTGGGTCTCGGATTTCGGCGCATGATGATATGAACATAGATAGATGCATACATGATATGGACAAGCTTTTTTCTTGTGCATTGGTGGGTGGGCCGGATGGCGTCTGGGAGATAAGGACGGTAGGTAGCGAATAGAATGCTGGGGAGAGATGTTGTGTTGATAAGTGGTGCAGGGTGCAGGAGACTAGGCTTTAGTGGTTGCAGGGGTGGCATTGGGGGGGGGGGGGGGGGGTTATGGTAGTGGTGGGTGAGGATCATTATGATTGTGAGGTAGTGGGTTAGGGCAGTATGGTTATCAGTGGTCTTGTTGATTGATTCGTGTTATACTCATGTACCAAAGGTTAATAGTTATTCATTGGTCAATATATGTAACCGTGGTAGTGTACTGTAAAGTATATGATAGTGCATGGCAGCGATAGCGATACCAATACCTAGCAGGGATCACAATACATGATAAGACACTAGACATGATGGCTATCACATGAAGATACACCTGCGTAGATTGCACCTGTAGTCAAGCTATCTCGGGATTCGCATGCTTTCGTAGTAATGACACTATACTCTAGTACTTGCAGCTACAATCTAATTGTATGCATCCATATCCTAGTCCTCGACGCGACCGCACTGAATACCTCCATCTTGCAAGGATCATTACGGTTCAAGGCAGCAACATATATTCTGTACATTACTGCAGCTATCACATGAAGATACGTCATGGTCTGTGTGAACTACTGTGTTAGTAGTTGCATGCCATGGTAATATACAAAATGCTTGATGGGACGCCTTGCAAGGATCATTATAGTTAGTTCGATGCAGCTATATATGTAGCGTAGAACATGTGAATATGTGGGAATGCAAAGGGGGTAACGACTATGATAGTTCGTCCACCGGCGCTTGTCGCGGTCGCGATAGGGGTGTCTTGCAGGCATCATGACAAGTTCGTGCTGCAGTAGCAGAGGTACGGTGCAGTTTGAGACTGTCACATGTACAGACCAGCATATGCATGTAGTATATTGGGACTACATTGATAGCTACATGCATCCGTGTTGTGCTAGATAGTATCATGGGGGTTGATTGCGATCGCAAGCGGAAAGTCACGCGAGGGGATTCATGGTTGCCTGGCCTGATACAGGGATGAATGGATAGTGCTCTACTGTATCCGGATTGATGGAAGCTATTGCGAAGTAGTCTTGGAGATATCATGGCAACAATGTGTTGTCTACCTGTTGTCTACCGGGGCAATTCCGATGACTAAACATTGTAGACCAAGCAGGGGGTATAGTGTAAGTGTAAGCAAGGCTGATGTTTGCTATCACGATCGCAGAACCTGGTTAGAGCTAGAATCTTCCATGAGAATAGTCATCATTGGATGGGGCTGATAACCCGCCCACCGCGATAGCCCTACTACATACAGTATTGTGGCATCACATGCGATCGCAATACGATATCTCTCGTGAGGGGATTGTGCCTGTTTGATATTGCGATAAAGCACTTTCCTGCAGTGTTGGTCATCAGCGCGTATTAGCAATCCGACCCTGGCAATCATTCCCTGTTTCGGATGAAGGGAGCCCTGAGCTGTGCTGGTCTTCACCATCGGCCGCCCGACCGTGCATTGATTGCAGGCCAGTCACCGGCAGCTCCCTTTCAGGAAAGGAGAGTAGCTTGGCGCGATTGCAGTTTTGACAGTTATCTACTTTAATTGACTTTCTATTATGTCTGGGCAATCGGTCGCGATCTAGCGGTCAACTGGATTGACCGTCGCATGGGGGATGTATCGGGGTCAAGTTTAAGTAGAATGGCCATGTTTCACCTCGCATGATTGACAGGCCGGAGACGATCGACCATGTTGCAAGAGTCTACTTTATTAAAGTTCCCTTTGTTTCAACGTGGCTCATCGACGATGATCGGCATGGCCAGAGTGGATTGATCGGCCGCATTCGCAGTGGGCCATCGGTCGTCTCCAGCCCGCTGGCTGGCTGGCCGGGGCCATTCATTCATTCATTCATTCCCTCGTGATGGTGAGGGGAAATGTTGCTGCTGCTGCTGCTACTGCTGCTTTGCTATCTTTTTTTCTCCAATTTTCTCCAACGGTGCGTGCTATCAGATACCGGGCAATTCTAATCAACCTCCTGCACCACATCCCCAAACCGGTCAACCGAGCGGAGTTCTCCGGAGAGTGAGTAAAATTAAATTGCAGCTGCATGTCACGTCAACCGCCGGTACCGCTTGTACTATTAGTTAACTAGTGAGCGGGAAGAAATGGAGACAGATTATGGGTATTATCATGGGGATGGGGTTATTCAGCATCCCAGGCACTAGGCTCGGATGCGTCTTAGTCGCCGAACACTGAAGAAAGCGCCTCCCAATGCTCCGTAACTACTAACTAGAGTAGTTAGTAGTAGCTACCCCAAAGCCAAACCCCATAAGGTTGACGAGGTGACGGTTGGCTGGCCCACCAGCCACGCTAGTCGTTGGCCGATCCCTGAGGCGACTCCAAAGGCCAAACACTAGCGACTCGACTCTGCGGCTTGGAACAGGATGAAGGAATGTTCCAGGCATCCGCTGTACTGGTTTAGGCAGGTCGTACAGGAAGCGAGGTCTCGGACAGCTGCAGGTTGTCCTCCTGGAAGCGAGAGAAGCCCGCGCAATTGAGCGTGGGAAGGCGATAGCGCGTGGTTGGATACGAGGTGACTAGCTGGTGCCCTAACCTCGATTTCGGCATCCTCGCTGCAACAATCCCAGCTTGGCTTCCGAAACCACATGCGGGACCCACCGGGGCGAAGCAGCAGCAGCAGCAGCAGCAGCAGCAGCTGTCGATCCCCAATCCCCATCCCCAAGCAAGTTACTTACTTTGTCATTAGTCTTATGGACTTGTAGTCAGCCAACGCTCGGACAAGTGGGAGGATTGCCCTTCCTTCCAGCCTGCCTGCCTTCCTGCCTGGCGGAGCCCCCCGGGATGATGGATGCAGTCAGCAAACGCCCACCACTAACAACCCATCTTGCTGACTCCATCTGGATCCCAATCCAGACGGCCCGCGGAATCTCTGACTAACCGCGGAATAAGCAATCGCTAAGGCGCGGTCCGGATGGTTGAGGTGCAACATCGAAAAATAGAATAAGCTCTGCAACGAAGGGACCGCACGGGAGTGACGGGACCACCGACGCGACGAGGCGATCCTGCAGGAGCTCAGATGTCTTTTAGCTGCATCGTCTAGCCCCGGCTGGCCACGTAAACGGAAATTGGTTGCCCCTCCTGGCTCATGGCGTCTGCGGCCGGAGGCGACTCGGCCAGAATCCGTCGTGAACAGTCAGAAAACCCCTCCATCAGATAATGAGGGTCTTCCTGGTCTGGCCATTGCCAGTCGATCGATCTACCTCGTGGCGCCACGCCCCTCTGCTCCGTCAGGACTGCCAAGCTGCAGATCGTCGACCTGGGTCCAGACGCCCTTGTGGAAGGGGGCTTGGACCGTTGCTCGTCTCTGTCTCTGGGACATTTTGCTCCGATGGCTTGACTGGTCGCATCCCAGAGTTGCGCCCCTCCCTCGCAACTGCACAGACTGCAGAATCTTATCCATCTCCGCACGGGTTAGTGGCCCAGTTCATTGCTAGGAAGGTCCTTCGGGGCCGGAAAATGAATCCTGCAGATGGCGATGACGGAGGAAGACGTAAAGGAACCCTTGCTACAGCTTCTGCGAACGCACCCAGCTGGCATCGGATCCGGATCCCCGTCTGAGTAAGACGCTGCTGCCGTTCGGATGAAGCCAAATGATGCCCTTTCGAGGCATGCCGCGGAGAAGGGAGGGAAAGAAGGATTCACACACAGCAGCTCCCCTCGTTGGAAGGAATCCCCGGAAGGTCCAGTTCCCCCCCTGCAGTAGATGACGCCGATATGAATCCATCGGAGTGGAATACCAGACTGAGGAGTTACTGCATGTGGGTAACCCCGACATCCGGGCGTGAATTATTATCGTCACGGCTCGTTTGACTTGCCCCGTCCGGCGTTGCCACTCGGCAGGATGCAGCCTCTGCCTCCAAGGGCTTCATGCTTTCATCAGCAACCGGACCACTGCGGGTAAGCAGGCATGTCTATCATGGCGCCAGGGATGCTGCAGCCGGCCACGACGACGCGCCGGGCGGAAATGACAGGTCGGAGCACACGGACGTCTTCCTGCCAGTGGGTCACGCCTATATTAGGCCCTGTTATGCGAGATGGCACCAGCGCGGCCATTGGCAATGATACACAGGGTAGGTAGCTATCAGCGCCGCCAAGCGGAGGATTGTAAAGAACCTGATAGTCCCCTCGACCACGATGAGCCATCAGAGGCTGTAAGCCCTCAATCTGAGTCAGCGCTAAAATCCTCCGCCCACCAGGATCGAAGGCCCCAAGGCGCCATCCAGGAGAGTGATGAAGCTTGATGAGCCTGGTGCGACAGTGGATATGGGCCCGATAACGGTCCGCTGGCCTAGTGGTCGTCGTATTCCCCCCTCTCCTGTAGTACCTCCAGTCCTGGTATATCTTCTGCTGCATTGCCTGCTCGGCAGCCCCCGATGCCAGGTACTTGGCTCTCCTTAGCTCTCGTGTTTCTTGGTCCCGTGCGTAATTGATCCATTGTCTGAGCGTTGCTTGATGAGCTGGTGAGCCGACCAGAGAAGAGCAGAGAAGAGAAGAGAGAGCATCATGGCCACTCCCCGCACCGCGAGCGTGTCTGTCCAGAAGAGTAGGGTGCGTGGCACTGGCTCGTTGAGTCCGGCCTGTGATGAATGTCGCATCCGCAAGGTGCGCTGCAATAAGGAATATCCCAAATGCTCGAGTTGTCGAGCCTCCAACCTGCCCTGTGAATTCTCCAACAAGGGCAAGCGCATCAACCATACCAAGAAGCTGTATGTCCACCTTCCCCATATACCTCTTGGCCCCTCCCCCTCTGCCCCTCTCTGGTCCGTGCTCGATGGATATGGCGTTGTCTAACAGGTTCTGTCCGCTGGGGCTTGCAGAGTCAACGACGTGGAGCTACTTGGCAGCCGTCTAGGCAAAATCGAAGAGGCCCTCTTTCGTTGTCTGTCCGTGGTTGAAGCTGCCAACACCCCTCGGTATGGCTCTCCCACCCAACCCCCGTCCCGGCCTGACTCGGATGGCCGGGAGGACCGAGATGACTCTCGCCGGAGCTCGGTGGACTCGGATGACAGCTGGTCCGACGGCTCTGCGGATCCCTTTTCCCAAGCCGATCGGGATTCCGGCATTGAGTTGTCCGACTGTGGCAGTCCCTTGGCATCGCTCTACTCCGAGGCGCAGGCCGTGGGGGACCAACTGATGGCCGCCATGGGCATGGATGATGACCAGGGGGCGTCGAGTCCACGCGGGCGTGAGGCTCAAGGGTCTCCGGATGACTCGCTTCGCGCTCATCTGTCAGATGCATGCGGACTCTTCCAAGAGCTGGCCACGGGTCCGCCTCCTGTGTCGGAACCCAAGTATGATGACCTTCCACCGGCGTTGCCCCCTCGGACCCTGCTGGAAGGCTTCGTGGATGCGTACTTTGTCGAGCTGAACCCCTTCCTCCCCATCTATGACCGACAGAGTGTGATGGATGCCATCGACCAGCAGTATGGGGGCCACAGCGAAGCCCCGGATCTAGCCTGGGTCTGTTCCTTCAATAGCATCCTCCTGCACACCCTCGAGGCCAAGTCCAGCGCCGCGCGACCCGCCGGTCAAATGGGCGACAGCACGTTGGAACGCGGACTGGTCGTACATCTGCTGCTGAATGCGCGCCGTTGTTACAACAACTTTGAGCGGCTGCTTCAACCGCGGGTGGCCAATGTTCAAAGTCTCCTGAGCATGGTATGTAGCCTTTTGCCCCCTCATTAGGGTCTGGTTTAGGGGTGAAATCAAGCTGACGATCAATGCAGGCACTGGTGGCACTCAAATACTTCAGCTTCACCATGTTCGAGACGGTGTTCGCTCAGGCGTGCCAGCTGGCCCGGACGATAGGGCTCCACCAGATTGCCCCGGGCATTCCGCAAGAGACCGAGCGGCGGCACCTATTTTGGTCCCTGTTCATCATTGACGTATGATTCCCCGCACTGCTGCTTCTGAAGACCTTGGACTGATCATGACGTAGAAACATGCTGCTCTAGTGGCCGGCAAGCCCTGTCTGCTGCCTTCGTATGGCTGTGCCATTCCGCTGCCCGTGTCCCGATCCGGCTCTCTCACCGAGGACCAGTTCACGGCTCGGATTTCGCTGGCCGCCATCCTCGAGGAGATGTATCGTCGTCTGCACTCTGCCCGCGGGGCGCGACGAGGCCGGGACCAGCTCAGTCGACGTGCCAGCCAGGTTGCCCGACGTGTAGAAGAGTGGGCAGTGCAATACGAACATGCCCTCTGCCCATCCGGCACCCCCGAGCCCTCGCAGGTGCTGGCAGCCACCGAGCTGCAGTATGCGCTGTATATCTGCCGGGTGCTGGCGCAGCGACGCATCAGCTCAACAGACAGTCGTGCCAAACGGCGCGAATATGCTCGTGCCGGGCTGCGCCTGCTGCAAGAACTGTGTGATGGCGATCAGACCGGGGGACGTCGTGCCGGATACGCCATGTTTGCCAGGTAAGTCGACTGCTGCCAGACAACCACCACCGCCAGGAGCACACGACTAACTTCCCGGCAGCGTCAGCCTGAACTACTCGCTCATCCTGTTCCTCGAGGTGTACATGCAAGTGTTGCAGGATCATCCGCGGGAGGAACCGTCGGACGTGGCGCTGCTGTCATCCTTTGCGGCGCGCGCGGATGCCCTAGCAGCCCAGACCACCGCAACGTCATACACGGCGCGCGTGCGCGAGGTCAGTGCTCTGTGCTGCCAGATCGTCACCCGGCTCCACGCGCCTCCAGGGCCCGAGACCAAGGTGGATCCGGCGCTGACGGATCCCTTCTGGGATCTGAACAATGCCATCGCCGCCGAAGCCGGCTGGGGGGACCCGACAACCGCCGCGACCCCCGGATGCCTGGCAGCAGCTTGCCGGCGCATCCGGACCCCTCGCTCTTCCTCGATCCTGCAGCCGTGGCCCAGTCCTTTGCCCTGGGTCCTGGGGTCTTTGCCGACCCCGGCCATGTCATGTTTGACTCCCTGCTGGACTCGTTTGCCGGCACCGACACTGCATTAGGGCTGATGCAGTGATCGAGACTGGCCTTCTTGCCGGGGATTTCATCGGAGCTTTTACGAAGTTACGCTAATATGTCTGTTTCTAGCATGGGATTGATTCTTCCGGGCGCTCCGCATAGCAGGCTGGGTTGGCACACTGCTTGGATTCCATTTCAGTTGTTGTATCGTGATAGATAGATAGATAGTTATGATAGACCTTTAACACAATGAACATATGATCTCATAAGAAAAAAAAAAAAAAAAAAAGAATACCCCGATACCATCCCGTCCTCCCAATTCCCTTACGCAATCTTACAAACTGAACTTGTTCACAAAATGGCACGCCGGCAGCGACAGGAACTCGTCCGATGCCACCGTCGCCAAGATGTCCTTGACGCGTTCCTCCGACAACCGCAGGCCCAAATTCCGCTCAGCCTTCGCAAACACTTCGCTCGGCGTCTCCTTGCGCCGAACATGCCCGAGAGGATACTGAACCAACACTTCCGGCATCGTCGTGCCATCCGCCAACGTGACCGTCAGCGAGTTGGCCACACTGCGCACCGCCATGTCGTGATAATCCGCCGTGTACTGGGGATCCTCCGCCATGGTGATCTTCTGACGCAGCGCCTCCACGCGCGGGTCCGTCGCCCACGGACTGTCGTCCTGGTAATCGGCCGTCTCGACCTGCGCCCCCTTCAGCAGCACCACCGCCACCATGTACCGAAGACAGTGGTCCCGGTCGGCCGCATTGTGTAGCGCTCCCGCCTTGTTGATGATTGTCATGCCCGCATCTTGCGTCTTCGCGTGGATTGATTGAATGTCCTTCACCGGGTCGAGGCCCTTTGCCCGTAGCGTGTCGGCGATCTCCAATGCGGCCTCGACGGCCGTCATGCCGTGTCCTTCGGCGGTGTTCACTTTAAACAGCACCGTCTCGATCACCCAGGTGCCGAAGGGCTGGGGCAGGTCGAACTCCTTGCCCTGGAAGAGAACGTCGTAGAAGCCCCACCGCGGGGTGGTCAGTACCGTGCTGGCACCGGGTTGACCGGCCTTGGCCAGTAGGGCCAGGTGCACGGCGCGCATGCAGGCATCGCCTGCCGCCCAGCCCTTGCGCGGGCCGGTGTTGGGGGCTTGACGGTACACACGCAGCGGGTGGCCGTCCATCCAGGCGTGGGAGACGGCGCTGAGGGCCTGCTCCCGGGTGAGGGCGAGCAGTTTGGACGAGACAGCGGTGGCGCCGATCTTGACTAGGATGGTGTGGTCGAGACCGACTTTGTTGAAAGCGTTCTTGATCTGGAAGCAGCCCTGGATTTCGTACGCCTTGATCAGCGCCTCCAGCACCTCCTTCATGGTCACCACGCTGCTGGGATCGCCCTCGGCGAGAGCTACCCGGCTGCGCACATCGGCGACGGCGAGGATAGCTCCCAGGTTGTCGGAGGGATGGCCCCATTCCGCACCGGGAAAGGCATCGTTGTGGTCGAGGTAGCGGATCATGGCGCCCAGATCAAAGGCGCCCTTGAGGATGTCGAGCTGATAGGCCGTTCCGGGCAGTCGGAACAGCCCTGAGGTGGCCGGGGCGAGGGGGAAGGCTGGGCCAACCATCTGGGCGCATTGCGGGCTGGTGTGAATGCTCTCGAGGGCGGCACCCAGCGCGTCCATCAGGGCGACCTTGGCACGGGCCCAGGCATTGTCGGTGGTGATCTCGTAGTCGTAGACATAGTCAACGATGGCCTGGATTACGGCATCGTAGGGCTTGCTGGAATTGTCGTCGGCGGCAGGGATGACGGTCATGATGATGGTGATGGTGATGGTGATTGGCAGATAACAACGCACCGGGATCTGATGGTCATTCGTCTAGATTAGTCGAGACGGCGGGCTGGTGTATCTGTCTTCCTTTATGCAGTCCTGGAGCCAAGCTGCGGTTTGATCGCCGTGGTGAAGTGGTGGTCGCGGCCCGGATTTCCTCTGCAGCCGGGTTTCGGCCGCCGGATGGAATCCTCCACAGCACCGAATGCTGCCTGTCTCTCTGGCGGCCGAACCAGCCCTCTGTCGGCAGGATTTGGTCTGTCTGACTCAGCTGGTCTGTCGGTTGAAGGGAATTGACGGAGGTTTATTTTATATCTCGTCCAGGAGACGTCTTTTGCTCGTTTTGTTCCCTCTCCACGGTCGTCTATCCCGACCAAATGTCGCCCTAGTCACACACCCATCATGACTGCGACGAAAGAACACCTCATTGCCTCCCCTGCGCCCGCTGCGGACGGGTCCCCTGTGGCCTTTTCCCTGGAGCAGGGAGAGATCACCGCCACGCTGCCTGTCGGTGCTGCCGTTGCCGCGACGCTGCAGCCCTACCGCGCCAGCTGGCTGGCTTCCTTGACCGACGACAGTTCCTCGCCCATCACCCTCGTGCTGCAGTTCCTCGGCCACCTCGCCGGCCAGAAGACTCCTGTCCCCGCTGTGCAGGCGGTCTTGCAGGCCTTTGAGTCGCAGTACCTGCAGGGCTCCGACATCCACACGGCCGTGACGGCCTTGTCCGACCCACTGGGCACCAAAAAGGCTGCCCTCAGCGACTACTATGCCGCCGTGGCCTATACCGACAAGCCCTCGTTCAGCCCTCGTAGCGCCTTGTTCCAATCCGCCCAGGCCGGCGCCTCTCGCGTCACCACCATCTTCGGAGGCCAGGGCACCGCCAACCCGTCCTGCGTGCGTGAACTGCGCTCGCTGTACACCACCTACCGCTCCATCCTCACGCAGCTCATCCAAGAATGTGGCCCGGTGCTGGCTTCCCTTTCGCAACGGCCCGACACCCAGTCCTACTTCCACGGCCGTTCCATCGACCTCGACGCCTGGCTCGCCGGCGGGACCCTCAGTGAGGACTTCGTCAGCGCCGCCCCAGTGAGTCTACCTATCTTGGGTCTATTCGACCTCGCCCACTATGCCGTCATTTGCACCGTCCTGGGCCAGACCCCCGGACAGGTCGCGGCCTCTCTGTACGCCGTCTCCGGTCACTCGCAGGGCATTGTGATCGCGGCTGCTGTTGCCCGGGCCGACTCCTGGGCCTCGTTTTACGAGAACGCCCGGCTGGCAGTGGAGCTGTTGTTCTGGATCGGCTTCGAGAGCCATCTGGATGCTCCCAAGCTGTTCATTGCGCCCGAACTCATCGCCGAGACCAAGGAGGAAGGCCACGGCATGCCGTCTCCCATGCTCTCGGTCCGCGGGCTCGAGCGTCCCGGGCTCGACAAGATCCTGGCACAGTGCAACCAGGTACTCCCCCAGGACCGCCAGCTGCATGTGGCCCTCATCAACGCCCGCACCAACCACATCGTGGCCGGCCCGGCGGCGTCGCTCTGCGGTCTCAGTCAGATTCTGGCTGAGCTGCAGGCGGCCGGCGAGAAGGATCAGACGCGCATCCCCTTCAGCCAGCGCAAGCCCGTCGTCTCCCACTCCTTCCTCCCCATCAGCACCCCCTTCCACACTCCCTACCTGCAGGCAGCCTCTCAGCGCATCAAGGCGCGTCTGGCCAGCCACACCTTCACCGCGGAGCAGCTGCAGGTGCCCGTCCTGCACACAGCCACGGGCGCGGATCTGCGCGCCAACCCTCAGGCCAACGTCATCGATGCCCTTGTGGACGCCATCACCACCGAGCCGGTTGACTTCCCCGTGCTCCTGGCCGATGCGGCCACCTCCCACTATATTGTTCTCGGGGCGGGACGGCTCAGCGAGCTGGTCAAGCAGATTCGTCAGGGCTACGGCCAGCAGATCATCGCGGGCAGCGAGATCAAGCCCTCGAGTGCTGAAGTCTCCGGCCAGGCTGATCTGTTTGCCGCCACCCTGCGCCCGGCTCAGCCCTCATGGGCAGAGGCCTACCAGCCCCGTCTGGTGCAGACGGCCAACGGCCGGCTCATCCTCGACACAAAGCTCAGTCGTCTGTTACAGGTCCCTCCAATCATCACTGCGGGCATGACCCCGACCACCGTGCCGTGGGACCTCGTGGCCGCCGTCATGAACGCCGGCTACTTTATCGAGCTGGCGGGAGGTGGCTACCACACCGAGGACGAGATGCGCATCGCCATCGAGAAGATCGCCGCCAGCATCCCCGCGGGTCGCGGCATCACCTGCAACCTCATCTATGTCAACCCCAAGGCCATTGCCTGGCAGACCCGGCTCATCAAGAAGCTCATCCGGAAGGGCGTGCCCATCGACGGCCTCACCATCGGAGCCGGTGTGCCCTCGCTCGAGGTCGCCCGCGAGTACATCGACGACCTCGGCATCAAGCACATCTCCTTCAAGCCGGGATCCGTCGATGCCATCCAGGCTGTGCTGCAGATTGCGGATGACCGCCCGACGTTCCCCATCGGTCTGCAGTGGACGGGTGGTCGCGGTGGTGGCCATCACTCGTACGAGGACTTCCACGCACCCATCCTGGCCGCCTACTCGGAGATCCGCAAGCGCGACAACATCCACCTCATCGCCGGCAGTGGCTTCGGCGGGGGCGAAGACACCTATCCCTACCTGTCCGGGCAGTGGTCTGTGGCCCGCGGATATCCCGCCATGCCCTTTGACGGCATCCTGCTGGGCAGTCGCATGATGCTCTGCCGTGAGGCCCACACCAGCCCGGCCGTGAAGCAGCTCATCGCCAACACGCCCGGCGTGCCCGACGAGGATTGGGAGAAGAGTTACAAGGGCAGCGCCGGCGGGATCATCACGGTGCGGTCCGAAATGGGCCAGCCCATCCACAAGCTGGCGACGCGCGGAGTCCGGCTGTGGGCCGACTTTGACCAGACCCTGTTCAAGCACCCCCGGCCCAAGATGGTCGAGGAACTGGCCAAGCGAAAGACGGAGATCATCACCCGCTTGAACAAGGACTACGCCAAACCCTGGTTCGGCCAGGATGCCAAGGGCCAGCCGGCCGATCTGGCGGATATGACCTACGCCGGGGTGTTGACGCGTCTGGTCGAGCTGATGTATGTGTCCCACCAGCAGCGCTGGATCCATCCCTCTTACCAGCGTCTGGCCTCGGACTTTGCCCTGCGCACCCTCGAACGGGTGGCCCCGGAGGTGGACCTGGATCTGGCTCTGCTGGCCACCCCCAAGGTCTTCCTGCAGACGCTGGGCTTTAAGGCTTCCGTCGCGACCTCGCAACGCTTGCATCCCGATGATGCCGCGTTCTTCCTCCGTCGCTGTCAGGCGCGCGGCCAGAAGCCCGTGCCCTTCGTGCCGGCGCTGGACGAGAATTTCGAGACCTGGTTCAAGAAAGACTCGCTGTGGCAGTCCGAGGACATTGAGGCCGTGGTGGGCCAGGATCCCGAGCGGGTTTGTATCCTGCATGGCCCTGTGGCGGTTCGCTATGCCGGCACCAAGGACGAATCGGCGCAGGAGATCCTCGACGGCATCGCCGCCTTCCACACCCACTCGGCCCTGCAGGACTTCTACCAGGGTGATTTGCAGAAGGTGCCCCAAGTCGCCGTGGCGACCGCCACGTCTCCGCTGGCCGACAACGCGGCCGTCACGCAGACCTTCCATGCCCAGGAGGAGGTGAGCTCATTGGACCTGCTCACAGCCAGCTCCTTTGGCTGGGTGCGCGATCTGCTCGAGACTCCCACCATCATCCGCTCTGGCATCCGCAAGAAGAACCCCTTCCGGGACATCCTGGCTGTCAAGCCGGGCCAGAAACTGGTGGTCGACCACGCCGAGCAGCGCGTCGTCCTGTGCGAGAGCAGTACCGAGCATGCAGTGGTCAGCATTCACTACGACGCCAGCACCAAGCACATCGCCGTGGACCTGCATCAGCCCGGGGGATTCACGGCCGCCCCCGCCGTGCTGGCTCTCAAGTACAAGGCGCTCTCTTCCGGACTGTCCCCGGCCCTGGAGGAACTCGTCGACGGACGCAACGACCGCATCAAGGACTTCTACCGCAACCTGTGGCTCGGCGATGGCGCGAATGCCACCCAGGACATCCACGCCACCTTCCAGGGCCCCAAGGTGACTCTCACCAGCGCCCTCCTCGCCGACATGTACCAGACCCTGGGTCTCACCCCCACGGGCATCCGCCCCACAGCCCTCCCCATGGACATTGCCATTGTGATTGCCTGGGAGCCGCTGGTCGAGCCGCTCATCTGCACCGGCGTCGATGGTGATCTCCTTCGTCTGGTGCACCTCTCCAACGACATCGAGTATGTGCCCTCCGCCGAGCCGTTCCAGATCGGAGATGTGCTGCGCTCCAGCTCCCAGATCCAGGCCATTGTCATCGAGCCCACCGGCAAGTCCATCGTGGTCAAGGCCACCATCGAGCGCGCCGGCGAGCCCATCGCGTATGTCACGGCCAACTTCTTCATGCGCGGCACCTACACCGACTATGCCTCGTGCTTCGAGCGCATCACCGAGCCCGTAACCCAGCTTGAAGTGGCCAACCCCGTCGACGAAGCCCTGCTCCAGTCGCGCCCGTGGCTCCAGCTCGACGACGCCGAGACCAAGCTGGTCGGCAAGACCCTGTGCTTCCAGCTGGAGACATACAACGAGTGGAAGGACCAGACCACCTTCAAAACGCTGCAGACCAGCGGCACCGTGTCCCTGCTGTCATGGAACGGCAAGCAGACGCCCATCGGTCGCGTTTCGTTCAACGCCCAGGACTGCAAGGCCAACCCGGTGTCGGACTTCCTGCGTCGTCGCGGTCAGCCTCTGGTGGCCCGCAAGACCCTCGACGTCGCCATGGAGCTGAACCAGACCTCGGAGAGCGTCCAGATCCCCGTCACCAACACGGCCTACAGCACCTTCTCCAAGGACTTCAACCCCATCCATATCTCCTCCGTGTTTGCCCAGTACGTCGAACTACCCGGCACCATCACCCACGGCATGTACACCTCCGCTGTGGTGCGCGCCGTGGCCGAACGCTGCGCCGCCCAGGGCGACATCACCCGCTTCCGCAGCTGGGCCTGCTCCTTCGTCGGCATGGTGCTCCCCAACGACCAGCTGGAGGTGCGCGTCCAGCACGTCGCCATGATCGAGGGTCGGTTGGTGTTGAAGATCACCGCCGTCAAGGCCGGCACCGACGAGGCTGTCATCCAGGCCGAGGCTGAGGTCGATCAACCGTCGACAGTGTACGTCTTCACCGGCCAGGGCAGTCAGTCTCCTGGCATGGGCCAGAGCCTGTACAAGTCCAGCGCGGCTGCCCGGGCCATCTGGGATGCAGCAGACAAGTTCTTCGTCGAGACTTATGGTAAATACCCCATTCCCCCCCTCCCAATCAACCCAAGCTAACAATCTTCCAGGATGGTCCGTCCTCGAGCTCGTCCGCCAGAACCCTACAGCCCTCACGGTGCACTTCCGAGGCAAACGCGGTCGCCAGATCAAGGCCAACTACATGGCCATGACCATTGACGCATACCGTCCGGACGGCACGGTGGTCAAGGAGCCCATCCTGCCCGAACTGACCCCGACCTCCACCTCATACACCTTTGCTGACCCCCGCGGATTGGTCTTCTCGACGCAGTTCGCCCAGCCCTTGGTGCTGCTGCTGGAGCGCGCCGCCGTGGAGGACCTCCGTCACCGGGGCGTCGTGCAACAGGATGCCGCGTTTGCCGGTCACTCGCTGGGCGAGTACGGCGCGTTGGCGTCGTTTGGCGAGTTCATGCCCTTCACGGATCTGCTGCGCGTGGTGTTCTACCGTGGATTGGCGATGCAGGTGGCCATTGAGCGTGATGACCAGGGCCGTACGAACTTTTCCATGGCGGCTGTCAACCCGGCTCGTGTGGGTAAATGTGAGTATCCACCCCATCCCTTTCTACCTCATTGAGCGGTGCTAATAATCTGTGCAGTCTTCTCAGAAAAGGCCCTGCGCCAGATTGTATCCCAGATCGCCACCTCGACGAACGCCCTGCTGGAAATTGTCAACTTCAACGTCGAGGGCGAGCAGTATGTGTGTGCCGGAACGGTGAGTCCCCTACCATCAAATTTATATCTTGAATGTGGCTGATAAAGATATAAGCTCGAAAACCTGCACGCCCTAGCCGCCATCACCGACACCATTGCCCGATCTCCAACCGGAGCTGCTCTGGCGCGCGAATTCACCGACGCACCTGCCGGCGACAACGCCGATTTGGAATCAACCAAGTTAGTTCAGCGATGCATCTCGGCGGCGCGTCAACTGCCCACCCCCGTGGCACTGAAACGCAGTCTGGCTACGATCCCGCTGCAGGGTATCGATGTGCCGTTCCATTCGGCGCATCTGCGTCCGGGAGTCGCGTCGTATCGCAATTTCCTGGAGGAGCGGATTCCCAAGACGGAGGTGGATCCGTTGAAGTTGGTGGGCAAGTGGATTCCTAACGTCATGGGGACGCCGTTCTCGTTGAGTCGCGAGTATATTGAGGGGGTGTATGGGTTGACGCAGAGTCCGATTTTGGGGGAGGTGTTGGCTACATAGGTAGTCTGGAGTGGTTGATCGATCCATCGGGAGTGAGATGAGATGACATGTGTATATGATAGATTGTTTGATGATTTATTTGTGTGCTTTTCTTGGTCGCTGATTTGCGTGTTGTGTTGTCTTGATTTGTCTTCTTTGTATTGTTTGTCATGGGCAGGGCATAGTTGCCTGATTTGGATATGGGTGATAGTTATTATATCAATACAGTGAACTTCTGATACCAAGATGTCAATGCTGCTAGCCCGTACGCCAGAAGAGATTTATTCCTATTGTACAAGTAGAATGTAGAAGATATCCCAACAGGTGATGTTGAGTCTTCCATTTGCTATGTCTGATATCTGGCTGGAACCCTGTTTTCTCGGTCGGTCGCATTTACTCATAAAGCTCATTAGAATAACCGTACCTTCCCTGGTTACTTGGCATAGATATACGTATATTGGGGACTAATGCGGACTGCTGCACGCACGGTGTTGTTGAAATTATTCTTTTGGAGATCTTGCTGTTGTATAGATCCCTAGTGTCACGTGATCTAACTCTGCAGTGCCATTGTTTCTTACTCTATGTCGACTATATGACCCATTCCGTGTTATTCCAATATTGGTGATTAGTTGGCTCAAACTAGTCATCTGTATTGGTATTCAATCTGGTATAATTCCAATCCATGACTGACATGGCTATGTCATTTGCATCAGCCACCATCATATATATATCTCGTCCATCTGACGCGGAACCGCCAGCCTCAAACAAATCATAAGATATCGTAGTGTATACATCGACAGCATACAAAAGCAGCGCTTGACAGCACAGAAATTTACAACTCAGATGATACTCTGTATTATGACCGAGGAAACCCAGAATATCAATTCATGGTCATAGAGGCAAGTGGGATGCCGGCCATTCTGATTGGCGGCTAGTGTATGTTATTCACCCCTTAATAAGTCCAAATTTAGATCTACTTCACAATCACCAGCATCATTGGTCTAGTGGTAGAATTCATCGTTGCCATCGATGAGGCCCGTGTTCGATTCACGGATGATGCACTTCTTTTTCATCACTACATTTTTCCAATTCTTTTTTTGCATCATCTCGTCCATAAATATCCATATCCACCGAGGCATCCAGTCGCCCTGCACCTCGGGCCTGCCGATCCCAACCCACCGCTGCAGCTGCATCCTGTTTCCCCACTCACGGGACTATCTTCCACCACGGCTTTTCCATGGCCTTCCTCGAGGTAGCGATCAAGTGACCAAGATTCCGACATGGACTACTGCTTTCGGCTAACCATGTCTCAACCAGGACCATCCCGATAAGAGGTCAGCGACTAGCTTTTACCTATCTGGCGGTTTTCGTTGGCAGCTTCACATTGGCCACCGGGGTTGATACCACTAACCCAGAAGGGATGCTTCTACGCAATGGATGCGGGATCTGCTGGGTCAGTGCCGTGGAGGAGATCCCAAGCGCCCAAGTCTCCAACGGGCAACTTCAAATTCTGTCGGAGGGGCAGGCAAGGAAGCAAAGCAACGACGAGAAGGATCATAGCAGGGAAGGCGTGCCAAATCCAATGGACGGCCATGATCAACAGCTCGGCCCAATGGGAGCCCCGACGGAGAATTAACCATGGCTTGTGGCCCACTGGAATTGACAGTTGACCACTACAGTTACCCACTCTGGGTAAAAAAGAGGGAAAAAGTGATGCTATCTCTGGAGGATGAGGACCCTCTTGGTCCGAGCATCGATGGATGGATGCAGAGATTGTCGCTGGTTATCGGGCGGGCTGGTTGGTGATCGCCTAGGAGAAAGTCTGTCTACAGCCCAGGGTTGGAGGGGTGCTAAACCTAAACCCGTATAGACTTTTGTCGGTGCCCAGCCGAAGGGCAGCAGAACAACAACTGGAATGTCATTCCTTTGAAGCAGCAATATCACTAGGATATGGCCCCTAGAAAATAGGGAAAGCTGCAAACATCGCACCATACCGACATGACTCCCAAGTGCCGAGATGGTAGCACTGGGCAACGGTCCCCAGCCGTGTCCTTACTGATCCCAACCGTGCTGGACCCGCGATCGCGATCATTCCAGGATGTTTGTGTTTCTCCGACTCGGGTAGGTGGGGCCGTTGTAATGATGCTGCGGTTGCTGCTATTGCTGCCTTCATTGCTGCTGTAGATACCTCCTATCTACTCCGTACTCTGTAGTAGTATCTAGTCCATATCGCAATATCAACCCCTCTTATCCCCTTCTTTGTTCACACCTGCAGCTCAACTGTCCGCTGCAGCACCCGCGCTGCTGTGTAACTCCAGCCACCTGGAAGGATAATCCTTGCGACTGCCACCATTCACCTCGTGAACCTACTTTCGCCCGAAAGAACGAAAGAAAAAAAAAAACCACCGTCGCCCCCGCGGCGGGCAGTCATTCTCACCCCCTCCCAAGCAAACAACATCGTCATTGTCCTCCCCATCGCAAAGGGTGGACATGTGTTGGTCCAATGAGAAAGGATTGGGGCGAGTCGTGGATGAAGCGGTGAGGACGCACGGCGATCCACTCGGGCAAGCGACGATGAAGCTAAAAGCCCTAACCAACACTAAAGCACAGTAATCAGACTCCGGCGGACCCACGAACTGCTGTAGCCGCACAACAGCTGCAGTGATGCGCCCAATCATCAGCTTTCACCATGCTTAGCTCGCATCCCGGCCTCTCTGCAGCTCCAAGGCGACGCCGTTTGCACCACCGGGAGGTCCATGCTGCCCTTCGATAAGAGAAAATTTTGTCATGCCATGACGCCCGCCGCGAACTTTTTCACCCATACCACTCGGAGGGGATCCTCGCAAAGCCCGCCATCCCACTGCTATTAAAGACCCCGTCCGGCTCATCATTGTCGCTGCTCTTCTCTCTCTTCCTTCCTCCCCCCCATCTCTTCTCGCGTCGATCGCGTTGTGAACCCTGTGTGACCCGCGTTGCAGGTCCTGTATCATCACTTCTACTTATATTTTTTATCTTTCTGTTTGATCGTGGTCGTCGGTCTATCCTCCACCAATGTTCAAGCAGTACTCCCATATCCTGTCCCATAAGAGGCGACGCAGCAGGGGAAGCACTATCAACCAAGTCCTGTCCGCCGCGCAGTCCGAACCGGCCTCGGAGACTCCCACAGCCAACGAGCCCGTCGAGGTCTGGGGTTATTCCCAGCCCCTGCCCGAGGATGACGAGCACCTGAAGGAGTGCTTCACCACCCTCACCCCCCGCATTCACAAATACGACCATGTCGCCCAGCGCGGTAGCGATCGCTTTGTCCAGGACCTGACGGCCGCCCTCAACTCCGACGAGCCCCAGACCAGCTACCTCTCTTCCCCCGTCGGCAACTACGCCAGCTTCCTCTACCCCGAATGTCTTCCTGAGCGCCTCGAGACCGTGGCCTACCTTACCGAACTCGGCAGTCTGCATGATGGTATGTTCCTCCACGTCCCCCTTCTTACCCCCCGACGCGCCGCTGACGTATAAGACAAACAAAAAGGCAAAGCCCCGGCAGAGAAGCCCGACGAGCCGGTCGAATCCCCCCGAGTCGAAGCCCGGAAGAAGCTACTGGAAAAGGCCATGTCCGAGCTGTCCGAGAAGGACAAGGACGGCCACGAGATCATCGACTGCTACCGCAGCAACTGGCTGGTCACCCCGGAGGTCCCTACGGCCGAGAACTGCGCCAACCTTGATGACTATGTCGCCCGGAGACGCCTCAATGCGGGCATTGAGTAAGTGCTGTGCCTAGAATTCTACAAGTGTTCAATAGCTAACCATCATGCCAGCGTCTACTGGACCCTGATGGGCTTCGCACACGGCACCCGCCTCGGCAAGGAGGACCAGGCCGTCGTGCGCGATGCACTCGATGCCGCCGAGCGCACCATGTTCTTCACCAACGACTACTACAGCTGGCCCAAGGAGAAGCGCATCTCGAAGAAGCGCCCCGTCGCCAACGTCATCCTCTTCCTCATGGAACACCAGAACATGTCCGAGGACGATGCCAAGGCCAAGGCCAAGCAGCTGATCATCGACAACGAGCACGAGTTTGTCCGTCGCCGCGAGGCCCTCTACCAGGCCAACTCCGACCTGGCTCCCCAGCTCCGCAAGTGGATGGAAGTCCTGGGCTCGTCCCTGGCCGGTATCCACTACTGGTGCAAGAACGCTCCCCGCTACGCCATCCCAGACACCGTCGAGGAGAGCGAAGAGGAGGAAGAGGCAACCGAAGAAGACGGGTCCGACGAGGAAGAGTCTTCCTCCGAGGACGACACCGAAGATGATGACGATGACGAGGAAGAAGAGGAAGAGGAAGAAGAGGAGGCCGAGGAAGTGCAGCAGCCCGAGAGCGAAGAAGCGGTCGAAGTGGCCGTCTGGACGCCTCTGGCCCCCGAAGAAGAATCCCCCGAGGTGCAGCTGGACACTTCAGCCCTACTCGCCCCCACCAGCTACGCCCGCACCATCGCCGTCAGCACCCTGCAGACCGACCTCCTCACGGCCCTCAACGCCTGGCTGCAGGTCCCCAACCGCCCGCTGTCCTTCATCAAGCAGGTCATCACCGAGCTGCAGGACTCCACCCTCATGCTGGCCGACGTCCAGGACCAGGCCGTCCTGCGTGATGCACGCACCCCGGCCCACTTGGTCTACGGCCCGGCACAGTGCATGAACAGCGCCGCCTACATGTTCGTCCGCGCCGCCAAGATCCTCACCAGCCTCAACTGCCCTGGCATGCTCGATGGCCTGCTGCAAGAACTCGAGGCCCACTTTGTCGGCCAGTCCTGGGAACTCAACTGGCGCTTCTCCACCCACTGCCCCGGCGAGAGCGAGTACCTGGCCATGGTCGACCAAAAGGCCGGTTCCAGCTTCCGCCTGCTGACTCGTCTCATGCAGGCCGCCAGCATGGGCGGGTCCACTCTGGACTTCGAACCCTTCGCCAAGGTCCTGGGCCGCCTGTCACAGATCCGTCACGAGTACCTGGGTCTCCTGGACTCCAGCGCCCGGTCCTTCGGCGAAGACCTCGACCAGGGCAAGGTCACCTACCCGATTGTTCGGGCCTGCAACATGGACCCGGCCGGACGGGCCATCATCTTCGGCATCTTCCGTCAGAAGCAAGCCGGCGCGGTGCTACCCATCGAAAGCAAGCGACAGATCGTGTCCCTGGTACAGCAGACGGGTGCCTTGCAGGCGACATACGACCTGATCCGACAGCTCGGCCGCGAAGCCCTGAACGCACTGAGCGAGCTCGAGACGGCCGCCGAGGAGGTCAACCCGGCTTTGCGCGCGGTGGTGAAGTCGCTAGGCGAGGTGCCGGCGCCGGATCAATTGTAAATTGATCTGATGATGATGACACAACGTTCCTTGTTTCCCTAATGTCTACTTTTCCTTTTCTTTCTCCCTTTGGTTTGGGTTTGGCGTTGTGATGATTGACGAGACTTTCCTTGATGTAATGTTATGAGGGCTAGCCATGTGTGATGATTAATGAATGATTCTATGCCTGATTTGATCTTACTTATACCATCTGTAGTCCGTACATGGTGTTGTAGTAGTAGTCATAATGCATCATGCCATTGGCTAGACTATTCTCAGACTACTAAGTATTCTCGGTGGTGCCATAAGGTGGTACTTTTGTCCAGTGGTAGGTACTTTGGCCCCCTACCCTAACCCCATCCTCTCTTAACCCAAACATACATAAACAATAACATAAGTCCAAGCATAATTAACTATAAACTCCCATAGCAATGTCCATCCCAAACCCACCCCACCCACCAAAAATCAACCTACAACGCAATAAACACCGACTTCAACTCGGTCCAATAATCCGTCGCATACCGACTCAACTCCCTCCCCTGCCCACTGGCCTTCCACCCCCCAAACGGCATATCCAGCGCCATTGTCGGCCCCGTACAATTAATACACACACTGCCGGCCTCGAACCGCTTCGCTGCGCGCATCGCCCGGGATAGATCCCGTGTATAGACGCTCGCGTACAGCCCGTACTCGGTATCGTTAGCGCGGGCCATTACGTCGTCTTCGTCGGTGAAGGTGTTTACGATTACCACGGGGCCGAAGATTTCTTCTTTGAGGAGTTTTGAGGATTCGGGCACGTCGGTTAGGATGGTGGGTTGGATGAAGAAGCCTGGTTTGGGTTCGGGGTTACCGCCGAGGTGGATGGGGATGTTTTCGTCTCGGGCGAGTTGGAGGTAGGATTGGACGCGGGCAAATTGGGCGGCATCGGCTTGGGGTCCGCGGGTGGTGGTGGGGTCGAGGGGGTCGCCGCTTGCACCGAGGGAGGTCATGGTGGCTGTGAGAAGGGAGAGGAATTGCGAGGCGATGGAGCTGTGCACGTAGATGCGGGAGCTGGCGATGCAGACTTGCCCCGTGTTGGCCAGGATGGAGCGGGCCGCGGCGGGGACGGCCTTGGAGAGGTCGGCGTCGTCCCAGATGACGAGAGGGGATTTGCCCCCGAGTTCCAGGGTCACGCTCTTGAGGTTGGATTCGGCGGCCATGCGTTGGATGGCGCGGCCGGTGGCGGTGGACCCTGTGAAGGAGATCTTGCGGATGTCCATGTGGCGGGCGATGGCTTCGCCACAGGGCTGACCGTGGCCGCTGAGGATGTTGAGGACGCCGGGGGGGATGCCGGCTTCGTGGGCGCAGCGGGCGGCCACGAGACAGCTGAGAGGGGCTTTTTCGGAGGTCTTGACCACGATGGTGTTGCCGGTGATGAGGGCCGCGCCGACTTTCATGATCATGGTGGGCACGGGTCCGTTCCAGGGGATGATGGCGCCGCAGACGCCGTAGGGTTGGCGCAGGGTGATGTTCATGAAGTCGGGGGTGTTGAGGGAGGAGTCGCCGGTGATGTCGAGGGCTTTGGCGGCGAAGGTGCGTGTGATGATGGGGACTAGACTGCCGAAGACTGGGGAAGTGAGCGTGGTTTTTCAGATTGAGAGAGGAGAGAAGAGGGGAGGTGTTACAATCGTGATTGACGGGTTTGCCCATGCAGATGGCATCGAGGTAGTACATCTCCGGCATGCATTTCTCCATGTTGTCGGCCCATTTCTCCAGGTAGTGGGCACGTTGTAGAGCGCCGAGTTCGGACCACGCTGGGAAGGCAGCTTTGGCGGCGGCGACGGCGAGGTCGACATCCTCTGGACCAGCCTCGTAGACAGAGGCACTGTGGGCTTCGGTGGCAGGGTTGTAGAGATCAAACTGGGCCCCGGATTGGGACGGGACGAACTCTCCGTTGATATATAGACGATTCTCGATGACCTCGGGCTTGCCGGGATGCTGAGAGGATGATTCAGTCATGGCTGTAGTGGTAGAATACAAAAAAAATAAGAGCTGAGTGCTGGAAGATCAAGCAGCATGGTAGAGCAGAAGCCCGGCGGATTGATATAGGGTCATGGTGGATGGGGAGTGTAGCACGAGGATCTGCACTAGTCGTTGGTGTAGCCGATCGCTCCTATCAGAAGAGACGCAGGATTCGTGTCGCACGTCCTCCACCCGTGGATCAATCCGAGATTGCTTTTGTTGCACTGGATGTTGTCATGGCGTGTCAGCATGGAGATGCTTTCCTCTGCTTGGCCTGCTCGTTTAAGGAGGGGTGCACGCCAAGGGCTTCATCGAACACATCGCCCTTTCCAGTCCATTGGCGGGTCAGTGCTGGGCCTGAGCCCACCTGGATGACATTGAAGGATTGCTCAATGGTGCCTGTCATTAAACTTCTGCTGACTCGTCTCCACTTCTCGGCCTCCCCACCCGATCCCGGTTTGTGGTGTTCTGGAAGGCACTTAGGGCCCGCTGGACATACTGGCGGGTCATCCGGGATGATTGGTGTGATACCTACCCCTGTTCAGGGTCTGGTCAGGTGGCAGTTGGATGAGGTTGCAGCTGGAATCGACTGCCTGCGTCGAGAGGGGAAATGATGTCAACAGACACGACATTTCCGCTGGCTTCCGGCGAGGTCTGGGCCATGACGGCGTGAGACGGAATCGTATTTCCACCAGACTTGCTTGGATGATGAGGAGTTCTGATTCGATGGATACAAGTACCGCATGGCTGTGAAACAGTCTTCATGGAAGTGGTGTGATGATTGCCAACTGGCCAACAGGACGGGAGATGCCTCGGCATTTGGGTGTCACTGCCAAGTATCCAAACATTGCAAAGATGCAAAATGCAAATCGGTGATGCAAACCCCACCTTTCAAGTCGGGCCCACCCGCACAAACAGTGCAAAACAATGCGCTGCTGCTGATTGGCTGCCTCTCCTGGTGTAAACAGCACAAACCTCTCAAACAGTTTGGATGGGGGCATTTGCATGCAAAGGGGTCATTCTTCTCATACAAGTGCGACCAGCCCCCATTTGATAAAAGGCGTCAAAATGCTTTCCACTTGTGCAGCCATAGCGGATTGCTGTTCTGATTCTGATATCCTGTTGCAGCCATGACCGGGTGCATTTTGTCCGTCCTGCAAGCCCTGTTGGGCGATTCCCCGTACTTCCAGTCGCAGCGACACTCGTGCCACCATCACGGCCATCACCATGGCATCGAGTCCGTCGAGTCCATGGAGGCATGGGCCCAGTACCGACTCATAAAGCAACTGCTCTGTGTGCGACATCCCCGCGACCCGCTCGACCCAGCTTTACTCCACGACATCGAGCAGGTCCTGCTGGAGGAACGCGCCCACCGCGTCCTCATCGATGCTGCCTCTATTCCAGCGTTGGCTCCCGTAGAGGCAGCCGATGCGACCACCCTGCCAGCATCCCTCCATCTCTGGCAAGGTGACATCACTACCCTGGATGGGGTCACGGCCATCACCAATGCCGCCAATGGCGAGATGCTCGGCTGTTTCCAACCTGCCCACCGATGCATCGACAACATCATCCACGCTCGTGCCGGTCCCCGCCTACGAGAGGATTGCTTCCGTCTCATGAAACACGGACGGCGCTTGTTACCTGTTGGCCAGGCGTGTGCCACGGCCGGCTACTGTTTACCAGCACCATATATCATCCACACTGTCGGTCCCCAGCTCGATGCTGGTCAGCCCGCCCCAACCCCTCAGCAGCGCAACCAGCTGCAGCAGTGCTACGAGGCCATCTTAGATGTCGCGGAAACCCTCCCGACATCCGATCAGAACAAGACCATCGCTCTCTGTGGCATCTCGACCGGTTTGTTTGCCTTTCCCGTCGAGGAGGCCGCACCCTTGGCAGTGGGAGCCGTCATCGGCTGGCTGCAGAGTCACCCTCACACCACCATCACCAACATCATCTTCAACACCTTTCTCGACGCCGATACAGCAATCTACCAGCTTGTACTGACGGAAATGTACTCTCCCGTTCCCTCCCTCGCTGCTCCGCCCCAAGTCCACGGCGACTCGCTCAGCCAAGCTAAAGCCTGGCTCGCCGCCGCCGATACCATCGTGGTGAGCTGCGGTGCGGGTATCTCCGCCGCCATCGGGCTGGACTACACCTCGACTGCCCTATTTACAAAACACTTTCCGGCATTCAAAAAGTATCGCCTGCGACGGTTATACGATACCTTTGACAGGACCCTCCGTGACTGGCCGTCGGAGAACGTCCGGTGGGGATTCTATTTCACCCATCTGGCCATGGTGCGTCGCTGGCCACGCTCGACTCTCTATACCTCTCTTCTGGAATGGCTGGCCTCCAGCTTTGCCTCCGACCACGTCCACGTCCGGACTTCCAATGCCGACGGAATGTTCCTCGCCCATGACCTGCCAGAGACGCAGCTATCCACGCCTCAAGGACAATACGCCTTTCTCCAATGTCTGAAAAACTGCCGCCCGGATGCCGTCTTCCCGTCAGCACCATACCTGGATGCTGCGCTACCGCATCTCGACCCGGTAACCCAGGTCCTGACTGCCGCGGAAAAAATTCCGACGTGTCAGTTCTGTGGGGGAGAAATGTCCATCTGTGTCCGGGCCGGAAACTGGTTCAACGAGCGGCCTTTTGAATCCGGCGAGGAGCGGTGGCATCACTTCCGAGAGTCGTTTTTGGCCGATCGGCGACGGAACGTGGTTATTCTCGAGCTGGGCGTTGGCCTATCCACCCCCGGGGTGCTGCGATGGGAGAATGAAGAACTGGTGGAGCAGGGCGAGGGCCGAGTGCGCCTGGTGCGCGCGGGCCTGGGAGATGCGGCGCATGTTCCCTGGGAGTTGGAGGCTGAGCAGCTGGCCACCAGCGTGGAAGGGGATTTGCAGGATATAGTCAGGGCTATTGTTGCTCCCATGCAATAGCCACAAACCCACCGACTGTACATATGGGATTGCGATGCGGCCAAGGAGAGCTCAGGAGTATATCATGTTTAAGGGTTACCACAGTGCATAATCTAGAGCATATTTCTAGTCTGTTGTTCACGCAGCTACCAGATGACGCCAGTTATTTCCCGCTTTCTGCAGCATATTCCACAATGCCATCCAGAGATGGAGATTTACGAATTCAACTTGCAAAATTTCCCCCATATCAACCATCCGGCCGGCTAAAACAACTTCTATCCCTCGTCTATACTTATATCCAACGCTCACCGACCCATACCACCAGAAAGTCTCAAGAATCACTCAGAGATACCTCCTTACCGTTCAGCCTTTCCTGAGAACAAAATTCTCCCCGCCCCAGCAAAGTCCGTAACTATCCAAAATCAGCCCCAAATAACAAATTGTGATCATTATCAACTCACCGCAACAGACATAGCCTCATCGGCCTTCAAGCCCAATCCAACCCCCCACAGCACGACACCACCAGTCGGCTCGACCGCAACAAAAGCCGCAGACTCCTTCTCCCCTCTATTCTGAACAAGCGCTTCTCGGACCCGAACATCCAGCCCTCCCTGACGCAGCAATTCAGTCAAAGCAGACGCCAGATCCATCCCTGATCCCTCTACCCATCGTGCCCATGGATCTACCTGCACAAGGGCCCTGACACCAATGCCATTTTCACGGACACTGCTGCGATAATCCCAGATGCGTTCCTGGTCAGCCCGTGGCTCTATGTATTCCTGTTGGAAGAGACGGGTGATTTCAGCTTCGTCTAGTTCTCCCCCGTGCGTATCCGCGTGGGAAGTCACTAGACTGGCGAATTGGACGCTTAATGCGCGAGGTATCTCCAGTCCCAGAGTCTGTTTGATGACCCACGCACTCCCGGCTTTACCGCTCTGCGCTGTGACGCGGATAATTGCCTCGTGCTCGCGACCGAGATCCGCCGGGTCGATGGGAAGATACGGGATCCCCCATGCATGGTCGTTTGGGATTCCCTGTGTGTCGCGCCACTCGTGTCCCTTCACGATGGCGTCTTGGTGCGGACCGGCAAAGGTACAAAAGGCTAGACGTCCGGCGTACGGGGCTCGAGCGTGCACGGGGAATTGGGTACAGTCTTCGACGAGAGAGACCACTTCGGTCATGTTATCGAAGTACACTCCCGGGTCGATTCCCTGCAAGTATAAGTTCAGAGCTAGTGTTACTAAATCGACGTTGCCGGTGCGTTCCCCGTTGCCGAAGAGACAACCCTCGACGCGATCGGCGCCGGCGAGCTGGGCCAGTTCGGAGGCTGCTACGGCACAACCTCGGTCGTTGTGGGGATGTATGGATATGCAGACCTTGTTGCGGTCTGTGATGTGGGTACTGAAGAACTCGATCTGGTCGGCGAAGACATTGGGCATTGCCATCTCGACGGTGGCGGGGAGGTTGAAGATGATGGGTTTTTCGGTTGTGGGGGCCCAGGCGGCTTTGACGGCTTCGCAGATCTTGATGGCGAATTCCATGGATGAGTCTTGGAAGGTTTCCGGGGTGAATTGAAGCATCCATTCTGTTTGGCGGGCTTCTGGGGATGGGGAGTCGATGGTGAGACTGCGGACTAGCTGTGTGCATTTGACGGCTAGGTGTAGGGTTTCTTCGGGGCTCATGTGGAGGACTTGTTGTTGGAAGCAGGGGGATATGGCTACGTAGATATGGATGATGGCTTTTTTGGCACCCGTCGCGGCCTGGATGGTACGGCGGATGAGGTCTTCCCGACAGGGGGACATTAGCTGCAACCATACGTCATCTGGCACCAGGGAGGGCGTTTCGATGAGGCAACGTGCAAAGTCGAACTCGGTTTGCGAGGCGGATGGGTAACAGGCCTCGATTTCTTTGTATCCGGCTTGGATGAGGAGTTGGAAATATCGGAGCTTCTGCTCGATGTTCATGGGCTGGGAGGGTTAGTACGGTCATACAGGGATGGAGAGGCAGGATACCTGGGAAAGAGATTGATTGCCATCACGAAGGTCGGTTGATAGCCACCGTGGATGCTTCACTAGCTTTCTGGATGGCCACTGTCGGTTGGGATTGTTTAATACTGGGAATTCCCTGTATTTTCTGGAGGGGTCACGAAGCCTACCAGTGACAGGGTATTAGTATGTCGAGTGGGAGAGTTCATAGAGAAGGCCAATCCAAAGTGAACAAGTGGAGTGAAGGGGCATACATACATGGGCATCCTGGCAAAGTGGTAGGAATGTACAGGGTGTGGAAGAAACGGAGGGCCGAGTATGTTTATGCACGAGCAGTCGGCAGCCGGATGGATACATGCAGGTATTTATACCATCCCAGTTGTAAAGACAAAAGCAAGATCTATGATGACGAAAAAGCAAGCATACTCTGGGCAATCTCGGTGGCAATACAGCCCCCAGGGCTGAAAGAATCCTGATGATCGGAGATGAAATTCGGAAGATCGAGTCACTGAGATAGATCTTTAGCGCCACTGCTTATCCACGAAAGATGAAATCAAATCCCGGTAGATGTTGGTCTTCATTCGTCCATTGCACCAACACTCGGTCCTGGATCTCATTAGCTTGGGAACGGTGCAATGGTGGAGAAGATCTTGCTGACTTGTGAAACCAGCATGGTGATGCACTACCCAATCGCAAACAAGACCTGGGATCGATGCACAGATCTAGGACGGCCGATTGCATGGACCCAAGTGTGATCCCGGTCTCTGCATTGCATCTGACCTATATTGCTTTTGATGATCGACAGCCAGATACAGTCGGACACCTGTTCAGATCCCAGCTTTCCCATGTTATCAGCACTTGTAAACCCGAGGCAGTAGGGTCCGAAGCCTTGGACCCACGGAATATGGCGAATAGCGGTCATGCGTTGTGTCTGAGGTTCAAAGTCATATCCCGATCTGGCTGGGTCTTAGCCAAAGATCTGGCCTTTCTGGCTGCAGACATTACCTCGGAATAAATCACCCCCGAGACAGAGATCCCGGTACGACAGGGTTACCTGCTCTTGAGAGGAGGGGTTGAAGTCTGATGACGAGGCTGGTGTGAGATATTGACATGTAGACCCTGGCAGAATGTGCCAATAGCCCTAGCCGTGAATGAGCCTACCAACCCTCTCTTTATTACTCATGGAATTCACGTTCAGGGGCTTACTTTCTTGAACATCAGTGTTGAGGATACAATGCCAGACCATATGGCCTGCCACACAGCACAGACATCTCTGGTACCTAGCGTTAAAAGGCTGGTCAGCATCAGGCCGAGTTTTACCACTCTTTCATATTCAAGATATCTGTGTAACCACTGATGACAATCATGACCAATTTTGACTAGATGCAGGGCCATTTGACCAATAGTGTGTTGGAGGAACACAGATTGGGTGTCAGCATACTCACACGAGCAGACTGTAACTGGCCACGACAATGATGCATCCCGGTTGGCCTCTAGCCTTCAGTACATGGATATAAGGACAATCTTTACTCCGTCTAACAACAATCGACTTAGTTATATCAATGAAGATCTATCCTATAGGCTGTTTCACCCTCTCTGTTGCCAAATGCCCTCTTTCATACCTAGCTTCCACCACACCTCATCATGGATAAGATACTCTACGGAACCCTATGCCAGCAACTGCTGGACAAACTATCCTACGACAAAAACCATGTCCCCTTTCGCCCCTTTTCCCAAGATCTCCCCCGTCCATCCTGGTCCACCCCAGCAGAATGGAACGCCGCTATAATGGTCTCCAAGCTCTTCTATTTCTATATCGACGAATTCACCCAACAGAAAATCCTCCTCTTCGTTGCCCATTTCTGGCGCCATGATCGCGGTGATCCCACCAGCGTCTCAGCAGCAAAGACATTCGTCCCTACGCTTCTCAGCTCCACCGATCAACTCCCCCAAGTCCAACAAGACTACATCTCACTCCTCCACTCCCTATCCCACGACTACAACGCCTTCGACATCGGCCGGATCTTCAAATCCGTCGTGGATTTCATGAGCGGCGTCATCGCAGAAGCAGAGTTCCTACCTCGCATTTCCCAATCCCCCCCGTCTGATGGCCAATTCCTCCGTCGAATGACAGGGATGGGGGATGCGTTTGCGCATTTATGTTTCCCGCGGGCGTTGAACATCCCCCCTGAAGATTATATCTTGTTGATTCCGGAGTTGGATAATTTCATGGATCATGTTAATGATGTGTTGTCGTTTTATAAGGAGAGTATTGTGGGGGAGGAGGCGGAGAATCATATCCTGCGGCATGCGAGGTTGAATGGGGTGAGTGTTCAGGAGAGTGTGGAGCATTTTATGATGCTGGCGGAACAGAGTGCAGGGAATATTCGGAGGTTGGCGGCATGTACACCCGAGTTGCAGCGGGTCATGGAGTTGTTTTTGCAGGGGTATATACGGTTTAATACCGAGTGTCCTCGGTATCGGTTGAAGGAGTGTATGCAAGGGATTGAGTATAGGTGGTGGGGTGTCTGATGGCTTTAGTGCTGGTCTTTATGTCTATGCTGGATCTACAGTGATTCTGCCAGAAACGAACGAGTTGGTGTGTTTGGGATTAAGGTTATCAATCAACCCCAAGGTTTGGTGTGAAGAGTTTGGTCTATTTCCGCTAGACGAGTACATTGAGTCAATGCGATTGTTGAACCCGTAACAAGTAGTTTTGTAAGGGCTCGTGGAGGCCAGAATGATCTACTACATGATTGAGGTGATAGGCTGCGAGGAAGGCTCGGACACGACCGAGAGGCCCGACGGATGCCCCCGAGATGCTCATCCCCGAGAAGCTGAGCTGTCTATTTCATCCTCCACTTCCCGACACTATGCCGCGTTGAATGTTGCGTTTACTGGGCGGCATTTGCAAGTAACTGAGTTCAGGTGACCAATACCTGGTTTGTATTTCCAAGTGATCAGTGCAGTGTCGCGTCTTGATCTAGGATTGGCTATCTCAACTACGAATTTGGTACAATTGACAGCAATAATAGATCTTTGTACTGATAACAAGCTAATCTGTCATTTTTATGTAGACTGTATCCCCGGTTTAGTGTAGAACAATTCCGCCCGATCATCTAAATGACCTGCTCCACCCCCCGTGTCCTCTGTTGGCTGATATATCTTCTCCACTGCATTCACGTTAGCAACGCTATGCAATGGCAACTCCCAGGCAAGCAACTCACCATCGGATTCAAAAAGTATACCGGAATCCCCAGCAGTAAAACACCCCCTACCACCCCCGCCAGAATCCCCATCGCCGCCGGATAACTATACTTGGCCACCATCGGGTTCAATCCATAGCTGACCCCAAATCCAATCAAATTCTTCGTCCCCACAACGGTCACCAACGCTGGACCCGGATTCTTCTCCCATGCCTCGGTCGCAAAGGATGTTGTGCGGATGAGGGTGGAGACAAACGAGACTTGGTAGAGCGTCCAGCCCATAAAGGGCCCGCCCCAGGTGGCGTTTCCATCCGCTGTGAAGCCGTACAGGATTAATGAGGCCACGGCAAGTAGACCCGGGCCAATGAGTAAGAGAAGGTGGTGTTCAGGCTTATGGACCCCCTCGGACCGTTGGGCCATCCACACAATGAAGCGATCGCCGAATATACCGGCGTACAACATGCCACCAAGTCCGCCAAACACGCCACCGAGATTGATCAGGCCGATGCTGGCGGCGTCCCAGCCGTAGTTGTACTGCAGCACGGTGTTGTAGGTGAGGGAGACACCGACCGAGCCGCCTAGGATGACGGCAGAGAGGAGAGTCGCATAGATGATACCCGGGGAGCTGAAGGTCTCGAGCATCTGCCACCAGGTGAGAAGGATGGTGCGCAGTGGACGGGGAGACAGGCCGGGCCATAAGCTGAGCATCTGGCGGTAGGACTTCTTGGGCGGAGTTTCTTCGCCGAAGTTAGGGCCAGGGTGGTCTTCTCGGGAGAGGTATTCCTGGGTCTCTTCTGCGTTAAGGACTCGCGTCACGCCGTACTGATCGGTGACGACGACATGATCATCGATGATGACGGCCCGACGCTGGAATCGAGTCTCGAAGCAAGAGAATAAGACAACTACCAGGCCGACGGCGACGGTGATGACAAACACCCAGTAGAACCAGCGCCAACCCAGAGCAGCGACCTCGTAGGAGCTGGCCAGCGTCAGGAGACTGGTCACGATGTTCTGGGTGGCCCAGTAGATGCCGTAGATGGTTCCGCGCTGGTGGATGAAGGTGACTTCGGCCAGAATCAGAGGCAGGAGCTGCCGCGGGTCAGATGGATGATAATAGGGGAGAGTGATAGTCGAACCGATTCAGTTGCCCCGGTCGCAAATCCCAACAAAATCCGCAACCCGAAATGTTGCTCCCAATTCTGCGAGAGGGCACAGCCGACGAGGGAACCCAGCAGGACGGTATTGGCAATGAGCATGACGGGTCGGCGGCCGCAGATTAGGGCCAACGGCAGGATGATGTAGTTCCCTGGGATGTTTCAGCTGCGTATCGCATGATACAAGGTGGTTTTCTCTTACCAATTCCCACAAACAGTGAGGGAAAGGTCGAGAGCCATACGACCTGGTTGGTGCTGTGGCCTTCGGCGCCGTACATCTGAAAGAAGACGTCCAAGACCGATCCCAGTCCGCCGATGACGGAGAGAGACATGATGGCTGTGCACATTAGCATGTGCTGGACCGCTGTAAAGGATGGACGTACAGAACCAACAGCAGCACACCACGATGCCTGTCTTCTCCCAGAGGGCCAAGTTTAAGGGGTCATTGGGGTCATCGCTGGGCACGGGGAGACGCTGGATGCGACCCGTCTCGTCCACCAACACTTGCTCGACATGTTCCAAATAGTCGATGTCGATCTTTTTGTCTGCCATCGTGGTGGGGTTCTCAACATCCTGGAGTGGTGCCTTTGCATGGATGCATGTTGGCGTCTTTTATCATCTCGACGAGCCGGTTGCTCTCCACCATCGTTCCGAGGGGGTCAATGCGGCATGAGCTTCCATCTTAGCAAGAATCACGCTTTGCAGAATCCGGGGAATGCGGGGAACTGGGGTCGTGGAGATGATGGGCGCCGAGGCAGCACCCCGAGCGAGGGGTTGGGATCCTTCCGAGAGGAGTGTATATATCCTGCGAGGGACAGTCGGGGGGTTGGATGCGGTCAACTGAGCTGCTCAAAGTAAGTCAGTTTGTCGGCTTTGTTGAAACTGGGTGCTCGCGTATCAGGATTATTCAGATGGCACGATCAGCTTTGCTTGCTCGCAACATGGGCCGAATGGCCTGGATATACCACTGGAGGATGAGTCGGTGGAGAGGCCCGGTTTCGGGGCGGTTCTCGGGGAGCTCCGAGACGGCGCTCAGGCCGACTCGACCTCGAGGGAAGCATTGATTACACCAGCGGTGGATACCCAATATCCAGTACGGAGTACAGTGGCAGTCCATCCCGGCACTTTCCGAAGCTCATTCCCTTCATCCCTTCATGAAGCTAGGTAACCGCCAGGCCTCGGCGAGGCTAAATCACTTCTCCAACTCTGTACTGGTGAAGTTGCATCAAGCATGAATTGCTATTCCTAATTGACTCGAGGTACACGTCCCTCCTTTCCCTGCTCATCTGAATAGTGCCACTGGCGTGCTAATTCCAGCCAATACCCTCGGCTACCTACTCGTCGGGCACCAACAACCGGTCGATATCAGGTCCTGCTCACCAGATTCGATTAGCAGCTTCCAGATCATCTCCCACGCCGCACTTACCGTATCCCTCTTCATATGCGCTAAAGGTAATGACATTGTCCTCTCCGCTCTCCAGCTGGGCATTCAGCACCGACGTCGCTGGCGTGTTTCCATTGTCGGACGGCAGGAACGCCAGGATCTGCGACTTCCCGTTGACGGTGACGGTCGCAAACCGCTGAGAGGAATCGCCGTTTTCGAAACGCACCTGGATGGTGGTCGTGGTCGACGCGTCGCTGGACACGTCGCGGAACTCGAGGGTGCCATTGTCGGGGCCTCCAATCCATCCGACGGATTCGCTGCCCGAACAACCGCTGCACGAAATGACGGTCGCTCCATTCGAGAGCACGTTGCTGGAGGATTCGGCCTCGGGATCAGTTTCATCGCCTCCGGAAGACCAGGTACCATCGAGGGAGGGGATCCAGTTGGAGCTGTCCGTCTGTAGTCGCGGTTAGCAATCCGCAGCCGGGAGCAATCCCGAGGGTCTCACCAAAGTCGCATTGGTTCCGTCCAAGGTCAATGGCAACCAGATGTACGTCGAGGCCATCAGATTCGTCGAGATCCAGCGGTCGCCCATGTACCTGCCAGTGTCAGTGCAAAGGCACATCAGATTAGAGCCTCCTCACATCACACTATCCCCGACCTGCATGACAAAAGTAGTCTGGGAGTCATAGGTGTCGGTTCCTGCGGTCGCAAAATCGCTCCAGTCGCTCCAGGTGCCATTGAGGTCCGTGGAGGTGGTATACTTGTTATCGTTGGCAGCTGTTTATCGCGGTCAGTGGGATTCAGGCTCTATCTCCTCGGTGGTCACATACACCATCCTATGGCTGGTCAGTCCAGAATGCGTAACAGAAGGGTTGAAGACAGGCTAACCGGTCAGTTGCGACCCGAACATAAAGTACACGCCGTCCTGTTTGTATAAGGCCGGGGCCTCATAGTGCTCGGGGAAGAGATGGGTGGTGTAGGACACGTTGAGGTAGTCGTCGGTCAGCCGGTCGATTCTCAGGCCGTTGGGGCGCTGGCTGGTTAACGGATGCTCCTCCATTGAGGCTGCTGCTCAACTCACATCCTCCGACAGCAGATAGGCGGTGCCATTGTCGTCCTTGTACAGCCCAATGTCACGCGACTGGTGCCCTAAGGGCTGGAACGATCCCCTGGGTACAACGTGAGCTGGTCGTCCCTATGAACATGCCCCGGATGCCTACAGATAGTCATATGTTCCGCAGACACTCGACGAGGTTGCCACCCCGGTTTTCGCTTCGGCGTACGAGCTATCGTCGATATGCAGCCACATGACATATTGGGAGGTGTTGTCGTTGTAAATGATCTTGGGCCGTTCGACGACCCGGTCGGGGCCCAGATCTCCGCTACTCTGCAGGGAGAGGAGCTCACCCACCAGGGTCCATTCGACCAGATTCTGGGAGGCTCAGGAAAGATGCTCTAGAAAGGGAAGCGATCGGGAACACAAACGGTACTGGAGTAGCAGTTGATGGACTGAAATGCGCTGCCGTCGGTGTGGTTCTCCCCGGCCCAGTAGTAAACCGAGTCCACTTCGATGATGCCTGCCCATTGCCATGTCAGAGTCATGCCATACTAGGTCCTCGGGGTCTGTACCGCCGCCGTGGGCCTGGATGTGCTTGTTGGTCCCTTCTGCGGTCCATGTTGCGCCCGGAACCTGTCTACATTAGTCGACCGAAGCCTCTCGCCGTATGATGACAGCGCTCACAATTTGCAGCGATGCAGCCGCGGCATTGGCCAACGCCAGGGAGGTGAAAAGTAAACCAGTCAGCATCTTGCTACGGTCAAGACGAGAAGGTGTGCGAATAGACTACGCGGGCGCTTGCGTCTGAAGCCAGGGCGCTACATATATGCTGGGGCGAGGGAAAGAGGGGCTTTCTGCAGAGTCCAGATGACAGGCCATGATTGGGGGAGAAATGGTCCGTCGGTTAATTTAAGCTGACACTTCTTCAGGGTTGCTGCCAGGGTCTCCTGCAAGTCCCATCCTTCTCTTCTCGTCTTTCTCCGGTGGAGGGCCCCCCGCAGTGTCTTCCGACCTGCTGCAAGGAACAGCCCACCGTCTGCAACCTGACGCCACCGGGGTACTTAACACATGATCAGTTGCATTCTGGATGAGCAGATGAAGAATTATAGCCATTGCTGAACATTCTCACTACCTAAACCGACATCGGGCTGAGTTGAATAGCTAGCTAATCTGCGGGATCGAAAAGATACTGCTGGCCAGCTGCGTGATTTCCTCCACCCCAAGGCCCTGGAGCGCCGTGAGGATCGCGTCAATCATAGCCTGGGGAAGTCCTTCCTTGGTCCGCGAGTAGATGTCAATGCCGGCCGGGGTGAAGTGGGTTTTGGCGAAATAAGTGACCAGCCACTGGTTGCCATCGGCGGCATTGCCGAAGCCGAGGCACTCCCAGTGCGAGCTGGCGATGATCAGCCAGCCCTTGCCCCGCCAGTCCCAGGCGCCGGGGTTCCCCGGGGTCGGCGTATCCACGCCATGCACCGTCTTCACATTCTCCGACCCGATGACTTGGTACCTCACCAGGTCATCGAGCTTCATCGGACCGACCGAAGTGAGGGGCAGCATCTGGTAGGTGATGTTGACGTTGCACTTGCCTTTCCACAGGGGCAGGCTGGAGTGGGTGACATGCCACGTGCCGAGGAGGAAGTCGTTGGTGGGCGGGACACACTTGTTCCCCTGGCTCGCATAGATTTTGGGGAGGCCGACGAGGGGAGAAGCCATGGGTGGGTAGTTCACTCGCGGGTTTCCGGGGTCGGGCGTGGGGGAGCAGCTTGATGGATGGATGGATAGATATCAGGGGGAGCAGCAGGTTGCCAGGGGTTACTTCCATTCGTTACTTAAACTTACTCACCTCCGCTGGAAAGCCGGCCCGGGATTGTTGACAGCATCCCTGACCCATGATTCGTCGAGAGGAATCGGCCAATGGCTGGCCAGGATCACCCAGGATCAAGCCCGCCAGACATTTATCGGATTACGATTCCCTTTGAGCCCAACAACAAGAGAAAAGGTTTCTTTGGGGATACAAAGTCTGTGAATTTGCTCTCAGCAGAATAGGCAATGGCATTACTATCACCAACCCATCCCAAGCTGTTTGTCCAGCCTGCCCGATCATCAAACACCATGCATCGCGATTGTCACCCTACGCGTCTCCACCATATCAGGCACAAGATGTGTGAAAGAAGCCCGAAGATGATTCTTATCCCAAGAGCGCTGATGTGCCATGCATCATGTCAGTTACGCTTTCGTCGCTGGCTTTACGTACCCCCCGCCAGTGATCTTCTTGGTCGTCCCGTTCAGCCATCCATTTGACGACGCGCTGGAATCATAGTACAACGGGTATCCCGCACTATTCACATTGCTCAGCGTCGTGTCCGAGTCCATCAAGTTATTGACCACGGTGTCGTTTGTCAAGATCCACGTGGAAGTCGCATCCAGCGACACGGCAAAGAACGACGTGCCATAGCCAGAGTACGCGGTTCCTGTCAACGAGGAGTACTCCGTCAACGACCAGCTGATACTACTGCCATTGTACGCCACGAGGTCCCCGGTCATATCTGACTCAGATACCGTGATGGTAGCCTCCGCAGCAGCCGTGGAATCCGCAAAATAGCTAAAGTCCTGCGTGACCTGCGAGTGATTGGCAATGACCAGGATCCCGGACGTGGTGTTGATGGTGGTGCTCGCAATGTGGGAGCTGGCGATGACATTGCCGAACCAGAGCGCTGCCGCGGTGTCGGGGAGGACCGTCAAACGAGTGTTGGTAAAGTTGATCTCGGACCCTGATCCTCGGGTCCCAGACGAGAAAATAACTGCACCCGCCAGCAGGCCCGCGGTGAGATCGGAATCGTGAATGTCAATCTGGGCCGTGTCCAAGAACGCAATGGGGGCTTTCTCTGCATACCCAATGATGTTCTCGGCATAGACCGTGCCTTGGCCATAGATAATGGCACTGCCGATGCCGGCTGTATGGGCGACCGAGTCGTACACATACACATAGCCCCGGGGACTGTCACCCGCAAAAGAGGAAGATCGGTAGGCGCCAGAGTAATGTTCCAGATTCCTGCCGACGACAGTGCCATAGCCGGCCGCATATAGGCCGTGCGAAACAGGGCCGGAGCTGTACAGGGTCGAGTCTGAGATGGACACATATGTGTTGTTGCCGTAGGAGTAGACTTTGGCTGCTCCATTGTGAACCGTCACGTTGACATGGTCAAAGTACGCTACAGACTCATTGGCAACGTTGATGGCAGCATTCGAACCGAAGAAGCTGGCCTGATACAGATCGCTCGAGTATCCGTGCTTGATGATGGTTGAATAGGAGACATTCACTTCGGAGCTTTCCGTGATGACAAGGACGCTGGTGTCGTTGGCGGAGACTGCTATGATCTCATGGGAGAGGTTCTCCGTTGTACTGGAGTATTCATATGCCCCGGTGATAGCATCAACCTGGTAGGTGGTTGGGGTATAGTCCCAGTCCGCTGTAAGAGCATCATCGGCTGCACCAGCGACAAGATCAGCAAAGTCACCGGGGTCATGGATAGTGACTGTAGCCGCGCCAAAGGCAGAGAGAAACAGAAGAAGAGGCAACATTTAGATGCTGAAAACGTTGTGGAATGAGAGCATGCCACGGAGAATGATCATCGACGCGGACGTGTCGTGTCTGGTTTATGGATCAGCCAGTTCTCGGCATCGCCATCTAATCCATGAAATCCCCCCACACAGCATCCATATGTCTGACGCATCACCTCTCATTTGAAAGCACCTTGATTGGTTCCCACTTATGATCAGAACCCCGAAAGCAAGGGATTGAATGGGGTAATGTCTCCATATCGGCTCCACATCATCATCACCTTATTCAAGCTTAATGTCTCCCCATCCACAACGCGGTAGGGTTTCTATACAAAAGTTATAGCTATCCACAAGCTCACCCCAACGAAAGCCGTTCCTAGTCGATCGCCGGCTTCTGACATTGGACAAGAATTAGTCTAGTTTCCGTCAGAAATCTTCCCGGATATCTACAAAATTATATGAAATGAATGACGCAGTTGGAGTCATCCGGAGAGATATCCTCGTGGAGCCGAATTCTCTTTGAACGACAGGCCAACATCCAAGGGAGCTCAATCCCTGCTTGTCAAAGTCTGGTGACGATTGCTGTAGGCTGGCCTACAGATAACAGTATGCGGAGAAGAGCGGAGGTCCTCACACCACGAACGAGGATCTGGCCTTTTGCAGGCAAGAAATGCTAATCCCCAGCCCCGCCGCATTTTCCCCTACATCGCCAGGGTGAACACTACTGACAAAATCCAGGCTATAGGTAGTCCGAGTTCTCAGTCCAGGGAAAGCAGTTTGCCATGCAGCCACAGGGAGCGACTCCCGAAAGCCGCTGATGGGCCACAGTGCCGACCGGGAATTTGGATAGATGGAGTAATAGGCATGGAACACTGACAAACCATAAAAAGGGGTCATCGTAGGGCCTCAGTATAATCCATGAACCCAAGAAAGTCGTCAGCCAGTGGCATTCTAATCATCCCTAACGATACCTCGGGCGGGTCGAGCTGGACGTGGTCCCTTAACGCGGGCAACACAACCGGTTCAGCATCGGTGCATCTCGATTCTAATAGCACCTGGACCTTTACGGGTAACTCATGCATCGATAGCATCAGCCAAGAGGATGAATCCGGCATCCTCACCGGTCAATGTCGGGTGACGGAGGTTGCGTAGGCTGGCGAGACAATGGGGGCGTGAGCTTGACCCGACTGGTCCTTCCTTCCCTCCTCAATTGGGGTAGTTCCACAGTACTATACCCCAACCCACGTGTAACTAGACCAAAAGCATGGCCAAAGTTCTTAACTTAATCAATCGGGATTTGCTGTGGTGAAAGGCTTGCCCCCGCAAAGACCGGTCGGAGGTTCATCGCCGATGGCAGTCCGACGGGCCCACCCGCTCCGATGCATTTATGGCTGCTCTTCCCCGCGTAAACTCCATGACAACTACACTTTGTCCATCACATTTTCCTTCTTCTCTCTATTCACTACTAATTCCCCTTACATCCCACACTATAATATAATCAACATGCCACAGAAAATCACGGTCGCGGTGGCCCAGGCGAGCACCCAGGCGACCACCGCCGCCACGCTGGATGCTCTGCAGAAGGTGACTCGCCATGCGGCCAGCCGCGGGGTCCACCTGATTCTGTTCCCAGAGGCCTATCTGGGGGGTTATCCCCGAACATGCGACTTTGGCACGGCTGTGGGAGCCCGTGCCCCGCATGGCCGGGACCAGTTCCTCGAATACTTCCATGCCGCCATCGACCTAGGCGACACGCCCACGGGGGCAGGCGATGACTGGGTGAACCGCAAGTTGCCTCTGCCTCGCGGCAAGGAGTATCGCGGTGATGGAACGAGAGAAGCGTTGGAGAGGATCTCCCGGGAGACGGGCGTCTTCATTGTGTGTGGCGTGATTGAGCGCGCAGGGGGCAGTCTCTACTGTTCCGCCATCTATGTCGACCCCCGCGATGGTGTCCTGGGCAAGCGGAGAAAGGTCATGCCTGTAAGTGGATTCACCCCACGAGAGGGAAGTCATGTTGCTAATTCAGTGTTAGACCGCATCGGAGCGTCTGATTTGGGCCCAGGGCTCGCCCTCGACCCTCAAGGCTGTCACCACCGAGCTGAATGGCGTCCGGCTGACCATCGGAGCCGCCATCTGCTGGGAGAACTACATGCCGCTACTTCGCCAGAGTCTGTATTCCCAGAATGTCAACCTTTATCTGGCCCCGACGGCCGATGCCCGGGATACCTGGCTGCCGCTCATGCGGACCGTCGCTGCAGAAGGCCGCACCTTTGTCCTGTCCGCCAACCAGTGTGTGCGACGTCGCGAACTGCCGGGCTGGATCACGACAACCTCCCAGGGTGGAGGCGATGGGGACGAGTATGTGTGCCGGGGTGGTTCCTGCATTGTGGGCCCGTTGGGCGAAGTCCTTCGTGACCCCATCTGGGAGGTGAGCACGGACGATCTGGCCGATTCGGAGGACCTGGGCGCCGCGCTGTCGGTGACGGAGATCGACCTGGAGGATTGTGAGCGCGGGCGGTTGGATATCGACGTGGCGGGCAGTTATTCGCGAAATGATGCTTTTAAGTTGACGGTGGAAGGCCTGGACTTGAATCCCCCGCCGCAATAGAGTTGCTGAAGCTGATGAATAAATGAACTTCAAGATGCACACCAATGACTTCCAAAGTCTTCTCCTGTAGGAGCGAAATATATATGGTTCCAAGGTAATCGGATATGTTCTGTCCGAAAGGCCGCGCAGCGAGAGCTATGGTCAACCGGAGGATCATGAGATCAATTAGCATGCCTTTGAGAGAGGTCTCTCTGAGTAAGGCATTCAGTGGTTGAAATCTGTCAGGGCAGCATTTTGGCTTCCTCGGGGAGAAGGGATGAGTGCAGCCTTAGGCAGAATGTCAGTTGCCTGAAATGACTCAGCCCTTACCTCAGCGGAGCCAAACCTTTCCGGGAACTGCGTGGGCCAATCATTTTCTCCGACATCGTCATCCTCTCTTCCTCTCCCATGATTTACTCGTTCCTCCATGCTGGCGGTATGTAGTAACAGGCGGAATTGCACACACAATGTCTCCCAGTCCTGCGTCGACACCTCGCCTGGCGTGTCGACGCTGTCGCATTCGCAAGCAGAAAGTGGGTGTCGGCCTAGTTGGAGTAGAATCACTGCTAACACTGAGCATAGTGCAGCCAGCCTCGACCATGTACCAACTGCGTCCAGGCAGATGCAGGTAACTGGCCTCGATGACTCTATATCTCGCGATAGCTCGTGCTTACATCCGACGCGTAACTAGCCTGTGTCCCCAGTCAGCGACCAGTGCGACAGTGTCACGTTAATCCAGAGTGAGCTGGCACTACCCATGCTGGCAATCATCAAGCAGACACTGACGCTCTTAGATACGCTCGCGCCTTGGAGGAGCGGATCCTCGAGCTCGAAGCCCAGCGAGGTACCGATGTCGATCTGCCCTCAGGCCATCTGCCGCTGGACCCGGCTCCATCCCCGAGCTTCAGAACCACCGACTTGCGCACGTCAGAGTTACTGGGACCGTCGCAAATTACAATCCCGCTGGATGAAAGCCCTGGGGATGTGACATCCCCGGCGATTGTTGATTGCTCGCGGAACGGCCAGAACATCCAAGCAGCCAGCACCCCCTCGATCACCATGCTCCCATCCGTTGCTCCTAATTCGCCCAATCCAGCGTTGGAAGGGAACAACTATGTGACAGGAATTCCACCGCAGACGCAGGATGAACTGGTCCGGATATTTCTGGAACGCGTGAACCCGCGCTATCCATTCCTCCATGAAGAAACCTTCATCGCCTGGTACGATACATGGAAGAGCTCAAGAAGCTTGGGGGTGCCTCTACCGCTGGACGAGCGATGGAAGGGCTTCTTCATCAAGATGGTGAGCTCGGAGACAGCGAGTGGCTTTAGATCGCAGGCTGACTTTGCTGCAGGCATTTGCGGTAAGCCTTCTGATCGCTCCCCGGGTATCGCCCAGCGACATGAAAGCTTCCCAGGTAGGAACACTCTCGTATGGCTTTGTGCGCCCGCTGAACGTTGCAGGCGCTGTATACATCTTCCCTGTCGTCTCTGGATATCGTGTTCTCCTGTCTGGACCCGGTTCTGCATGCACAAGCCTACCTACTTTGCACCCTGCATGCTCTTCACTCGCCATCGTCGCAGACCGTTTTGACGATGATATCGGCCGCCATGCGTTGTTGCGTAATCGCACAGTTGCATCTTCCCACGGTAGAGTCCAAGGCTGAAGACCCACTGCTGGAGATGCAGATTCGACGTCGGGTGTTCTGGTCCGCGTATGCCATCGATCGCTTGATCAGTTGGGTGTATCATGTTCCGTGCAGCCTCGTCGATGAAGACATCCAGGTTGAGGTGAGGACCCCTTCCTACTTGGTAATATTGTAAAACTGACTCGGCGAGACAGCCATTTGCGAACATGAATGATGATGAGATCAAAACATGGCAACCGAGGACCGATCGGCTGGACCAGGTAGAATCCATCCCGCGGAGGACTCAGGTATCCTCTGCTCTTCATTTGATCCGGGGTAGACGGATCCAATCCCGGATCCTGAGCATCATGATGCGTGCCGACTATGACCAGCGATTTGGGGCATCCCATCAATGGCGTCTCCACATGTTGGAGATCCTCAACCAGTGGAAGGCCCAGCTGCAGCCCCATAGCGACCCGCTCTCCAGAGGCTATACCAGCGAAGGGTGGGTGGGCATGTTATACAACTATACCGTCCTGCTCTTGTACCGGCCCACCCAGGCGAACGTGTGCGACATGGTGGTTGAGGGATGCGTCCAAGCCTGCACCGACATTGCACTGACATTCTGGACATATCTCAAGAGCCGTCAAACAGCCCAACTGTGGCCGGGGGTGAGTACCCCCGACAGAACCTCAGACACTTGCTGACAGCATCCTAGTTGTTGAGCCAGTTTGGAATCGGAATCACTCTCCTATACTGCCTCTGGGTCATGCCCCCAGCTCGTCGACCCGCCGCCCTGCAGTCGTCCAAGGTGGGCACAGCCATCCGAACCTTGTCGGTGATTCTGGCAGTCCTTGCGGAAAGGTGGACCCAGGCCGAACCCTTGCGAGATGTGTTCGATCTTCTGGCGGATGCGATTCCGGTTCATTGTTCACCGGATGATATGGGAGAGAGGCGCATCTCGAGGTCCTCGACGGATACCATCCAGCATCAACTGCCCCGACTCCATGCGATCGTCGTGAACAAAGACATCCTGCGCATGTTGACGGAGATGGCGACGGAGGAATACCCGTGGGATGACGACCGGACAGCCAACTTGGCTGGATGGTCATCCAGCGATGTGCATACGGCTCACGACTGCCCGCTGTGCTGGGACTCCCAACCGGGCCCGGAGACCTTTCCCCCGGTCGGATTTGCGTCCGGGGACTTGTGGCCGGCTTTTGATGGCAGTACAAACAACTCTTTCACCGTCTCGCCCGAGGGATACCCACTGTTTCCCGGTTTATTGGGTTCCATCGAGTTCTGATGCCTGTCCGATGACCTGGTCTGGTTGAGACGAGGGCTGACTAGCCGCTCGGCTATGCGCATCGTGGCTTAGCGGGATGGCGGCGGGCTCGCCTTGCCCGCCGACGCCCCCTCCATCCCCAACTTCTAAGAAACCCACGGAAGACCTTGAATCTTCCCCGAAATGAAGTCAACAGGGACCGAAGAGGATGGGTTCGTCTTCGTCAACATCTCCCGGCCCGATGAGATCAAATCGGCCTCCACGCAGCGCACCATCCGGCGCCGCGTCATGCGGGAGATTGGGCGGGCGCGTCGGACTCACGCCCGGCCCCTCACCTGGACGCTGGCCCTGAAACCCCCGGCCGAGCCCGGGGTGGAAAGCATTCCGGCGTCCCTGGATCCATGCAACACCACCTTCTATCCCACTCCCCTGGATGATAGGGGCCTGCAGCTCATGCACTTCAGTGGGTCTCTACTAGCCCAGGCTTTCAGACTCTACTAACTTACGTAGTGACCAGTGACCGCGACTACGTCTTCCGTCCGTTTCGAGCCGTATGGTTCTCGATGGCCTTGACAGATGCCAGCGCCGTCCTGGTGGCTTTGGCCAACGCGGCCATGTTTCTCGATCAGAAACAGCGGGTCCAAGCGTATCGGTATGAGACAAGTGCCGAATGTCTGACTTACTATGGTCAGTGTGTGCAGCAGGTTACGCGGCGGTTGGGCGATGTCCGGGAGAATCTTAGTGAAGGGATCATCACTACCATTTTGGGATTGATCTGCCATGATGTTGGTCTCCACTTGCTTCTCGATATATCAATACTGAATGATAGATAGCTGTATGTTGGCATGCTGGATCGCTGGAATACACATATCTGTGGCCTCGGTCGCATCTTCCAACTAAGAGGGGGATACAAAGGTCTCGATGACAATGTGGCCCTGTTTGCTGGCTGGTACCTCCCCCACATATCCTTAGCAAATGCACTTGGGCTAAATGTTCCGTTAGGCTTGATGTTGTAGGCAGCGTGATGGAGGACTCGCCTCCCCGGTTGCCGCGACCGCCGGGGTTTGCCACCCTCCCACCCGATGTCATGAGCCCTGACTTGAGCAGCCTGCTTAACGACATCGCTCCACAATATGCCTCATTCTATGAGATTGCAACTGCATTCAACCACGCTAGCTTCATCATCCAAAGCGTGGAAGAGAGTCTCCGTCACTCCGCGGCATTCTGGAGACACGAAAACAACCTTACCGTCATTGAACTATTCGGACCAGCCACGCATTTCCTCCTCTCCGTGTCGCGGCCGAGTGAAGCGCACTGCAGTGAAATGGGGTACCACTTCCTTCAAGAAGCCATACGGTTAGCGCTGCTGCTTCTGCTGGCAGCTCTGAAACAGGATGTCTTCCTCTTCACGTCACACGAATCCGACCACCTGCGATACAAGTTCTCGATGCTTGTCCCACAACTGCGCGAAGCCGATTATGATGACTCTTGTGGGAAGCTATACCTCTGGGCCCTGGTGACAGTATTACTACTTTCCCATTCGACACAGCCTGGTTTATACATGGACGATATCCGGTCGGTACTCGACCGTCTAGGCATTACGGCCATCGAAGGGATGAACATAGTCAACAATATCCTTTCGATCAACATACTAGGAGCCCAGGCAACTCATCTCCCTCCAGAACTAGTCACATCCTCATGTACATAATCTTTCTCCAACATGATACCGATGTTCAACCACCCACAATCCCCCCACTAACCGAGATAACCTGCCCAGATATCCACCGACTCTTCTCCGAACACAACAAGAGCACCGCATCCGCGACATCCTCTACGGTCCCTAATCTCTCCTCCACCCGACTAAGAGGAACCATTTTCTCGTTGATCTTCTCTGCCACATGGGGCGGCAACCCATCTGTATCCACTGGACCAGGGGAGACTGTATTCACCGTTATGCCGCCGTGATTGCGACCCAACTACACATTCCCATTAGCACTCATCCTTGAGTATTAGAGACAGGGTAGACATACCTCCATCGCCAACGAAAACGTCAACGCATCCATCGTCGCCTTCGAGGCACTATACAGTGGCGATCCCGACACGCCCAGCTTCGACGCCACGGACCCGATATTAATCACCCGACTATGCGGCGGCATGTGCGATACCGCTGCCTGGGTTAGATAGATAGGACCGAAGACGTTGACGGCAAAGGTGGTCGTTATGGCCTCGGGCGTAGCACTGAGTACCGGACCCGGGACTCCAGTGGCGGCGTTGTTGACTAGTTTGTTAGTGGAGATCAACACGATAAGCAAAGATGTATGTACGAACCTAAAATATCGATCTTTCCAAATGTAGTGACGGTCTCGTGTACCAGTCTTTGGGCTTCTTCCGGACGGGAGATATCTGCCTGCACGACGAGGGCTTTACCTCCCGCGGAGGTGATTTTCTCTGCCACCCCGGCAGCGGAGGGGGCCGTGGATGACGAGACGTAGTTGATGACGACGGATGCGCCATGGTGTGCTAGTAGAGCAGCGATGGCGGCGCCGATGCCTCTCGTCTTGCCGGATCCGGTGACGAGGGCTACTTTGCCCTGGAGGCTGAGGGAGTCAGGTTGGGACATTGTGAGAGGATGATTGTGAGAGGATGATTGTGGGATGGAAAATGGGCTTTGGATGGGAATTTGCCTTCCTTTTATGTCTTTTCTGTGCTCCGTCCAGGCAGGGAGAATGGGCTAGAGGGGAGCGATTTTCACGAGCAGGAGTGCTGGTCATGGCCAGATGGGATGGTGAGGCTATCCACAATTTCCTCTTTGGGCAAACGGTCCCCGGCCCCTGCAGCAGTGAATGAGCTAGTCCGGATGCGGTTAGTGTGATGGAGTATATTCTCCACGTGTCTGATTGGTTGTGCTCTTCCTTTTGCTTGTGGTTGGCCTGGTGCGTCTCACGTCAGAATCATCCATTGTAGCCACATAGCCACTACTCATCTGACATGACATGTTCGACTGGGTTACTGCTAGATATTACCGGCAAAGAAAGAACCCGCTGAAACTCGATATACTACAGGCAGGTTGCAAGCCACTAGCCTCACTAGATGGAGGATGTTGGTTTCACGTGAATCACATATAGGTGTCTCTCTAAGCAGATATTTCTCCTCTCTCCATTAAGCAGATATACATGTCATCTCATAAACCTCATAACCTTTCAAACATCTCCCCCTAATCATGAAACCCTCCATTCGACCGCTTAACCATATTGTACGAAGCGACCCGACTCAACAACTTAACCTCCCTCGGCTTAACAAACATCGGAGTAGTCACGGCCAGATAATCACGGTAATAATCCTTGGTGATTTGATTCTACACTGTGTTATCCATGCCCAGCATCCGCAACCCACAGTAGTAAATACATACCTCGAGTAACCATTCCTTCGACTTGGACCTACATGAACCGGTTAACCACTGTTACCATCTCTCCGAAAAAAAGAACATACCAATTCTCCACCCAACTCAAAGTCCCCGGCTCCTCAGGGGACTGATAAACCTCAAAGAAAGTGCATTCAGGCTCGCCAATCACCTTCTCGTAGACGGGCCGGAACGCCTCCCAGAATTTGGGGAGGTCAGAGGGGTTGATGTGAATGGTGATGTGGAGGGAGAAGCCTTCGGACATGGTGATGGTTGTATTGTAGAGGATGATTAGGAGGATGGTATGAGTGGAAGATGCAGGATGATGGATTATATAGGGCTTGTCTTGCGGTTGAATTTGTCAGCGATTGGTCATATATTGATTCCAGGTTGATTCAATGTGGGCAGTTTGTCGAGGCTAGTATTTGGAGGTGGTGATGAGGCTGACGTTTGGGTCTGGTTACGAGTCGAAGGGTGATTCGTGCCTCCATCTGATCCGTAAGCTGTCAGCAATCCTGGCTTCACGTGTGGACGTCTCGCACGGACATGTAAGATAGCTCTAGGGTTTGAAGCAGGGTATTGCGTAGTAAGCGGGCGGACAGATGTGGGTTCAGGTTGGATTATTTGCAAAGTATGCTAGTATTAAGCAATACTAGGTTTAGTCTTGCTAAAGAAGTTTCCAGCTCTGAGACTTCTTACTAATCTAATAAATTATATGTTGGAGTGGCTACTAAGGCGATTCAACCGTGTAGAATGAGATGGATGATGATCTAGCTAGGGGCCTCGTAGGCCATCTATATGGACTAACTAGCGGTGTAGGGAGGAGGGTCACGTGACCCTACGTTGCCTACCGGCGTGGGAGCCCATCGGGGATCCCAACATTATATAATTTTAATCTTCTAATTAATTATTTTGTTTATTTATAATATAACTTAAACTATATTACCAGTATTTACTATTTTAGTCTAATAAGGATCTCAAAGAGAATCTGAAAAGAAAAAGGTTTTTTAGTCTATATTTAAATTATAAATTTAAATCAGATCTTTATATAAATTCAGACTGTAAGTCTAAATTAAGTACTTTATTTTTAATAATTAATTAAATCTTTCAAAAACACTTGACAGAGTTTTTTAATAGTACTTAATAAAGATCTTTAATAACTTTCTAAATATACTTAATAAAGCTCTTTAGTAGCTCTTTAAATATACTTAATAAAGCTCTTTAATGATACTCAACAGAGCTTTTTAATAGTTCTTTAATAGCACTTAATGGAGCTCTTTAGTAACTCTTTAAATATACTGTCAAACCCTAGGATCGCTTCCCTGTCCTGGTTAGCTTAGCTTCACTGGCATACTGTTACAGACCCCTGCTAGCCAGGTTACTAGCGAAGCGGACTGGTTAGGCAGAAAAGTGACGACAAGGCAGGACTCGGACAACCAGCAGCTCTTATCGAGTAGAATCCCGGTCTGAGTAACGTTCGGAGCGGCGCTGTGTCACATGATCATCTACCATCGGATCTACCCTCGAGGGTATACGGAAGGTATACAGGAATCCAGGAACGTGATTGGATCGACCCTCGATCTACCCTGAGTGGTATATGATATGGTATACGGAGGATAGGATATAAGGACACTCTCTCATGTACTTAGCTAGTTCTGTTCTTCGTGCTCAATACAACTGTCTTTAAGTAACCATACGTTTTGGAAAGCTTAGCGACAACACTCGTCCGCACTTACTTACGGATAGCTGCGCGGCACTATCTGGCCTTACTTCTCTTCTCTTGTTCAGGACCAGTCACCTTTAGATAGTCACCAGCCTGACTTACCTCGATTCAGTTCGAAGGTACGTATTGGAACCAAAGCTAAGCTAACAGGAACAGGGAGAAGCGATCCTAGGGTTTGACAGGGCGCAGTCAAGCACAACTTAATAAAATATAACTTAGTTTAATATTTAAAAATATAATACTTAATTCAGATCTACAGTCTAAATCTATATAAAGACCTAATTTAGATTTATAATCTAAATATAGACTGGAGAATCTTTTCCTTTTCAGACTCTCTTTAAGACCCCTGTAAAACTAAAGCAGTGAATACTAGTAATATAATTTAAATTATATTATAAATAAATAAATTAATTAATTAAAAAGTTAAGATTATATAAATTATCAGATTAATAAGAAGTCTCAGAACTGGAAACTTCTCTAGCAAGACTGAACCTAGTATTGCTCAGTGCTAGCGTGCTTCGCAAATTATTCTATCATCAGAATCAATGTACACAAAGGATGTCCGCACTGCCAATGGACCTCTATGTAAACGACATAGGGATAAAGCTACTCAGCCGTGGTCACTACCGTCCGCGACTGATGGGTCGGAAACCCGGTCGTGTCAAACTCCAGACTGCCACTACTCGTCTGACTGATGCTGGTGCTCTTGCGCAATTCCTCGGGCTCGTTCGTGACGTGGAACTGACGATGCTCCCAGATCTCCAACGGCTGGTCCCGGGCGATATGCTCGCCAGATTCCGTCGGATCGACTGCAGTGCGCACCTGCGACTTGTCTCCGCCCCGGAACCTGGATAGATGGATGGTCGAGCTGTCCAGCCGATTGGTATACTTCCCGTGGCTGTGGTTGTAGGATGAGTGGGCTAAGAAGGCCCGCCAATTGAACAACCGTCGGAACAGAGTCCAGGTTTGCGGAATGTTGGCCACAATGACGGCCGTGGCTGCCTCACGGACATACCAGTCCACCCACTGGTCGCCGTACGGTTGGGACAGGGAGTAGTACTTCGAGAGGATGGAGCAGAGGATGACGAAGGCGCCCAGCGAGAAGACGGCGCACAGGGTGATCTTCTTGAGCAAGGTGAGTTTGGCTTTGACCAGCAGGGGCAGCGGGATGGCCATGATCATCAGGTCGGTCAGGATGTTCAGGGTGAGGACAAGGATCAGATGGTCGCGATAGACGGAGCACTGCAGGTTCTTGGGAGGGACCGACCAGTACGCGGAAAAGGGACGGCACCAGGCGGCGAAGAACAGGACTTCCACGACGACGAAGCTGAGGGCGCAGAATACACTGATGAGTTTCACGATCCGGTGTTGGGAGAGGCCCGAACTAAATGGCATCAGAGAGGTTGAGGGGATGCTTAGAGGGTGGAAACCCACGTCATGGTGGAATACAACAAGAGCAGACACGCCTTGCATCCCCAAATGGTAGCCAGCCACATCTGTTCCACCACAATGACTAGTTTACTGCCCGTGATACGATCGGGGATAGACGCAGGGTCGATGTCGTCGAACTGGTCCGGGGGAATCTCGTTGGTGCCATGTTTTTGTACTTCGACCAGGAAAACCGTGAGTAAGATGTAGAAGACCTAAGGTGGCAGTGAGTCAGAGGCGATCGTTGGAGGGAGCATCGTGCAGGCAGGCGTACGACGGTGAAGAGCATCAGCAAATCCTCAATTTGGAGATGGCGGGGGACGCCCAGCTGGAGGACTCGGGAGACATAGCGCAGTAGGGCTGTGGGAGACGGGTGATCAGCATCGATCAACATCCAACAGCATTGATTTGATCGGCGTGTTGCCACGCCGTTGCAGGTGGCGATCACTTACTGATCAATACCACCACCGCTAGCCACACCCAGGTATTGACACTGGAGGTCATCCTGCCGATGAAGGAGGGCTTGCCTGGTGTAGAGAAAGACACCGGATCAGGGGGTGATGGGAGAGCAGCAGGTCACCCCCCTTTTCTTTGTCTCGCAGCTCTGGATGTCGACCCTTGCCAGAGATAAGGATCATGGAACCCAACGCCACGCAGGCGGGGTCTACCAGTGGGTTGCAGGGAATGGAGACGGCCATTGAGGAAAAGAGGAAAATTGACGAACGACAGGCCTGGTTCTTGTAGGAATGTCTGGCCGAGGCCCCCCACGCCTCTTGAGTCTTGACACCCAGTGACCCAAGCCCTCGAGCCTCGTAGAAAGGCCCACCCCCGTCTAAATCAGGAGATTCCGCGCGTGCGCACGACCGCCGGAGATTATTCCATGCTTCCATCTCCGCACACTGCTACACGTGGCTCCAGGCCCGATCGCGGCGATCGATCGGGCGAAGGAAGATTTAGATGATGACCTGGCGAGCCATTGGGCTCCATCTGGTGGGTGGAAGGATGGTCATATCGAGGGGGTCGATAATAACGCCACTCCCATGGAGTCGAGGTTTAACCAGCTGAAACTATCCGGGGAGGGGGAATGATAGTAGCAACAACGAACAACGAACAAGGAAATTATGCTTGACATCACTGCGTGATTAATGGCGCCGTCGGCCGGTCCAAATTTATTGGTTCCGGCCGAACTAACATCGGAGCGCCAAACCTTATGGTGAAAACTCTTCTTACCGTGGCTTCCTGACTCACTTCTCCCACGCAGGAATTCCTGACTCGGTTAATTGAATCGTGAGAATGCTGCAAGGTCCACCGCTTGATGTTTAGCTGGGGTAAAATTGATACTGATGGGGTTGATGGGTAATGGAGGGGGAAATGGGGGACCCCCGATATCGCGGGTAGGGTTGCTTGCCTGCTTTCTTGCTGCCTGGACTCTGGAGGCCTGAGCCCCTCCTCCTCCAGCGCCGCCGGCATCATTTCGGCCTTTGTCCGGTGGTGTTTAGCGTCAGGGGAAGAGACAAGGGTGGACAAGGTTTCAGGCGGGCATCTTATCTCTCACCATTCAGCGGCACTGTCTTTAAGCTTCCACCTGGCACACTCCGGCGGCGTCCGTTCCATGGGTTGATGCTGCGCACACCCTCAGCAGTCAACCCTCATTCGCGGGAAAGTCCGGACGGCACAACCGCTGCATGCCTCGACCCCTTCTAGAGTCTAGACGTAATGCACTTGGCTCGTGCTTCCTACTTACTCTAAGAGGCGTTTGCTCACTCCTGTTCCTCGGGTTTCCGGAGGCTTCCCGCGGCGCGGCTGGCTCGCCGTCGACAATGACGCCAATCTCATCCAGCGGGTGCTCTCTGGTTTCGGGAAAGGAGAAAAACACCATGGCCAGAATGCCAGCAAGGAAGACACAGAAGACCATGCCAATGGGGTTGCAAAGAGGCCACCACCCGTGACCCGCAAGATCCAGCATTTACACCCTATAATCCCTACAGGACGTGTCACGTAAAACTCCTCACGTGTGAGCAATGTTATCCATTATGGAACGGGGAATAATAGCATTACTCTTCCAAACCCGCGGTGCCAGCCTCGGCCATGGCCGCGTAATTGCCCTGAATGCAGAATGTCTAGTTCGACGTATGCGATATTCCGGCTCAGGAGGGTGCCCAGGTTAATGATCATGTCCAGCTCCTGGGCGGTATCGACCAGCGCCAACTGGGCCTGCAGCACACTGACGGCGGTATGGTCACTCCCATGCAGCAATCCGATGAAGGTCTGGAGCTGGGTACCGGTGCCCTCCAAGAGCTGACGTGCCTGACGGACATGAAATAGTTGGGTGATGAATTTCGCAGAGATTGCTCTCGATCGAAACGGATCGTTAACTGAGTGGTCAACCACGGAGGCAAGACTGTCACGTCGCCATTTCTGCACCACAGCACAGAATTTGGGTCTCATCAACCAGTTGGTCTTCCCCATACTCTGGACATTCCCCGGACTTCCCCCGCAGAAATCACGCAACCTCGATCCGGGTTTGGCATAGCCTGCGCAAGGCTTTATATTTCGCCCCAATGTAGGCCCTAATAACCCAGCAGCACTGTTTCATTGCATATCCTCTGAGGAACTCGGCTGGGCTCTTGTCTGGATGTGTTGCCAGCGTTTTTGAGGACAGAATGTAACACCTCTGTATACTTAGCGTCGTAGTCACTCACTCGCAGATTGAGGACGCCATGCGGGCCTTTCATGACGTCGTGCAAACTGGCTATGTGCACTATATCAGAATAAGCAGCTGCTGGGTCTGGCAGTTTCATGTTATGTGGAGTGCGTCGTCCCAATTGGCCTGGATCTCGGGGGAAGATGATAATTACATTGTAGACTACGCCATCTCTAACCCATTGGCACCCTTCGTTGTCTGCCAAAACTTTCACAATCTTATCATCTGTATGTGTAGCTAGTGGCACAGGTCGATGAAATATGGGACAGAGAGGCTTATTCATACTATCCAGTACCGAATTGCTCTTGAAGCCCTAGACGCTTTCGGTAGACAAGGCCATCGCTCCCCCGTCCTGGAATACCTTCACACTACCTAATGGTGAAGCCGCCGTCCACTCGAATGTCCGCCCCATTGACCATGCCACTGGAATCCTACATGTGTCGTCAGTACGAGTGGAATAGTTACGATCTATGATTGACCTCATTCCTTACCTGACACAGAAAGAGGACCGCGTCCGCCACCTCTTCGGGAAGCGCGAACTTGCCGGTGGGGATCGTTTTCAAAAAGGCCTCTCGCACCGTGTCCTCCCCCCAGGCCTTCTGTCCCAGGGCAGTCCAGGCCACTGTCGGGGACACACTGTTCGCCGTAATGCCGCGGCCTCCCCACTCGGAAGCCATACTGCGCGTCAGCCCCAACAGGGCGGCCTTGGAGGCACAGTAAGCCCCGTGCCGGTGTAGGGCCACATGCGCTGCTTGAGAGGCAATGTTGACGATGCGCCCCGGTGGCGGGGGGCTGGGCGAGGATTGGGCCACCTGGGCAGCAGTCATGTACAGCCTGGCAAAGGCCTGAGAGCAGAGCATCGGGCCCAGGACGTTGGTATGCAGGTGTTTCACGGTCTCCTCGGGCGGGGTGAGCTCCAAGTCGCTCAACGACACGTATCCGGCCGTGTTGATCAAGATACTGGGGAAGGCTCGAGAAGACTGAGCCGGTGGTGAGGGAGCCAGAACGTCTTCTTCCAGGGCGCTGAAGACGGATTGGACCGACTCCGGGGCCGTGATGTCACATTCATAGGTCTGGATCCCATCGCGGGAGGAAAGCTCGCCGTAGCCAACCTCCAGCAGCTGGTCTCGCCGGGTGGCCTCGAAAGGGGCATACAGAATGGCCAGTCGGGCGCCTTGCTGGCGGAGCTTCTTGCCGATGCTCGAGCCCAGGCCACCTGGAATGGATGGGAAGGTCAATACGACGGCTTTTTAATCTTCCTACGAGTGGAGGGGGTGGGATGCCCTACCAAGGCCGCCCGGGAGAATGGCTAACCTGCGTGCAAAGGCCATGATGTCGACGACCAGCGGGATGGATAGGGAAAACGGGGAATGAATGAAGCCCGTCGATGAGAAGGCCCTCGGCGGCTTCCCCGCATCCGTCAGCCATGACGTCATCTCCCCTGTCGGTCGGCTTTGTGTCTACAATGGAAGAATATCGGTGGGTGGTGGTGGTGGTGGTGGTGGTGGTGGTGGATGAAGCCTTCCTCCACGCTTCGGCCGGTCTCCGCGCCACCCCGGTTACTCTATCTCACTATTGAGGTTTATACAAGGCCAATGCCACCATCTGACCACTCCGAACCAAGGGTCCAACACGTCAGGGTCGCCTGCCGAGCACTTGCAAGTGCTGCATTACAATGGCACCCAAGGGGGCCCTACTGGATGGTACTCGTGCAAGCGCATATCACCACCGAGGAGCGACCCCAGAATATCCAATTTGTCACTGGGGCCCTGGACGGGTCTGCAAGGATCTGTGATGGCACTGCAGCAATCAAGGCATCTCAGTCGGGGCACCCGGGTCCATACCCTGATCCATCATGATAGGCCTGCCATCTACGGCACCGTCTAGCCACTGAAACCCAAGGGCATCGGCCGATTAAATCGTCCCCTCCACCACCTTGAGTACATCCTCAAATGTATCAATGATATGATCCGGCTCCAGCCTCTCGCACTCCTCCGGGTCGCCCTGTCCATAGCGACACCAGCATGATTTGACCCCAATGTTTTTCGCGTAATGGATATCCGTCAAGGTGTCGCCCACCATCAGTACCTTGCTTACGTCCAGGCCGCCCTCCGTCCCCAGGGCCTGCAAGTTGGGCCACAGAACCTCGGTGAAGCTGGACGGGTCCGGCTTGCGCTGCACTCCGGCAAGACCCTGGCCCAGGATGAGGGAATCGGGAAAGTATTGCAGCAGGTCGGTCTTCTCCAAGGCGGCCTTCACCGCCACCGCGACCTTGTTGCTGATGATGGCGATGGGCACCTTCCGAGCATGTAGGGATTCGAGGACCTGCCGGGCGGCGGGATACGGTCGGGTCTGGGACTGGCCATGGATATCATAGATCCCCCGGTAGGTAGTGATCCATGCAGACTCGTCGAAGGTGGTGGGATCGGGGTGCAGACTGCGGAAGGTGTCGCTAGGGGGAGCGCCGGTGGAAACGAGAGCGCGGATGTCGCGGGGCAGGGGGTCGGGTGGGAGGGCAGCAGCTGCTGGAAGGTCAATTGGATGGAGTGCTCGATGGCATCGTAGGTGTCGAAGATGGTGCCATCAAAGTCGAAGATGACGAGGTTGTACATGGCGGCGGTGTTGGGGCTTCAGGGTTCAGGGGGATGGAATTTTGCCCGTGGTTTGAAATCCTTTGGAGAAGTTTGACTCACCGCCGCCCGCCAAGACCCCAACCATGGCTGACGCGGTGCCTGAGGCCTGAGCCAGATGTCCAAAACAGGACCCTTTAAGCTGCAACCCGGATAGATCTGCTACTTCGTACCATGGGCGGCAAAACCTTGAGGAACCTCTGACAACATCAAGAAAATCCCATAGCCGGTCTTTTACCTCGCATGAGGGACATTCTAAGCCATGCTTCCCGGCCTCAAGCAGGCGGAATCCCAAGGCGGTGAGGACTCTGCCACTGCTTCAGCTGGGCCATTGCCCAATGAAGGTTCGTCATCGATGCTCCTCGCCATGGCAGGGACTTAACTGCAAGTACGGGACTTGATTATTGCCCTGGGAAGTATAATTGCTAACAACATGCCCCATGTCTACGCGTCAAATCTGCATCATCGATCTTCATGTTCTGTTCTGCGTCTATAGCCAGTGCAAGGGCCAATATATATAGCCGTTACTGCACCGGACCATCGTGTGCACAAGGAGAGTTTGAGGGAGATCTGGAAAATCTACACCCACCAAGTCAATCTATAAGAGTCAATTGATAAAGATCCACCAAGGTATTCCTAGACGCTAGTGACAAGGTATAGTCGCCCATGGGTGACGACAGCCGTATCATGCTAAAACACGGCTAGGATATCCTCAACATGCCCGACATCCAAGTCAACGAGGTGACTGGAGATCCCTACCGCAAAACCTGCCGGGTGCCCTACGTCGAGCCCGAGTCGGCCCCTCCAGCTATCCGAGACAAATTGCGCGTGCTTCCTTTCCGGCGCAACATCCTGCTGACTCTCGCTCATTCTCCCGGGCTCTTCCCACATATCAGCGGTCTCCTGGCTGCCTGCTTCGATGGGAAGCAACGCCTGCTTCCGGTGTTAGACTGGCAGCTGATTGTCCTTCGGGTTGCCACGGTGCTCAAAGCAAAGTATGAGTATGATGTCAACTTGCCCGTGGCTGAGGTATTCGGGTTTCCCCCGGACAAGATCCAGGCGATGGGGTGCTCTCTACAAGACGTTTTGCAAGGAAAAGGCCCCTGGACACATCGCGATCGGGTGATCCTTCGAATTGTCGATGAACAGCTGGACACGTATGAAAACAAGCCCGACACGATCACCGATGCTCTGAAGGTGCTCTCCGTGGAGGAGCTGGTGGAGGTATTGTTAATGATTGGTATCTATGCTTCGTTGGCCCGGGTTATGAAGGCCTTGAAGGTGGACGATGACCACCCGACCCCTGATCTGAAGGAGAAGATTAGAAGTGCTATCACCGGGTAATGGAAGTAATTCCCAAGTTCGATGTTAAAGATACACCAGGAGAATAATTCACAATGCTGTTCATTGCGGTAGACTAGGGTAGTGCCAAAACCGTGGGAGATGGACGGTCATCTGATGGTTGCATATGCCACAGATACAACAAGTAGATAGCCAAACGGCGAGGGCCGGATGACCCACTCTCAGCCGATGGGCGGAAGATAGACTTTCAGGCTGACTCCCGTGCTTTTCTTCACCGGCTTTTGAGTTGTATACTATCCGGCCACCTCCGTGGGCGAGATATCGGCTGCCATTGGGAGATCCGCCGGAGTCCCTGACGAGTGGAGGCCGCCGGCAGGCTAGGGTTCCTTAGGGCCTCGGGAGGGATGCCCTGACGGGTGAAGATCGGCGGACCCTGAACCTCTGGCGGACGCGAGTGGAAGAACGTGTCAGGAACCAGCCTATCTTATCGGACGCCAGGGATGCAATGTAACCTCGGAGTTCCTGGTCGTCCGTCTGTCTGCCCTTGAGGTCGGGCGATAGATAGGAATCCTCCGACGAGACTGACGAGGACGAGGGAGGCCATGGAGGGATAAATAGGTCATCCTATCCAGGGGTAATGGAGATCAATCAATATACACGAACACACCCTCTCCATTCACTCCAAAGAAGGCCGACAGCTCGCAAACCGACCGTCACCATGTTCCAGATCAAGGTACGACGACGGACTCCGGATCGTCACGCAGCCTGAAATGGCACCACTGACCTATCCACCCAGACTATCATCTCCATCCTCCCCCTCTTCCTCTCCGTCTCGCTCGCCTCCCCCTCGGCCAGGAAGAATCTGGAAACCCGCGAAAGCTGTGACTACACCTGCGGAAGCACCTGCTACTGGGCCAGCGACGTCAGTGCCGCGCAGGCCAAGGGTTACTCGCTCTATGAGTCCGGAGAGACCGTCCACGACTACCCCCACGAGTACCACGATTATGAGGGCTTCGATTTCCCCGTTTCCGGCACCTACTACGAATACCCCATCATGAGCGACTTTGATGTGTACGATGGTGGCTCCCCCGGTGCGGATCGGGTCATTTTCAACGGCGATGATGAATTGGCGGGTCTCATTACGCACACGGGCGCCAGCGGGGATGACTTTGTGGCTTGTACTTCTTCCTAGGAGGGATGGAGGGTGTCGGCCTGAAATAGGGTGTTATACAAATAAAAGACGAAGTATGATGTGGATGTCAGACCCAAACTAGAGCTGTAGTTAAGCATTGAGCCGAGGAAGGGGCTAAGGCTTGTTCTTTCTCCGACCACGCCGACCACGCCGATCCGATCCGATCCGATCCTCGGCTTTCCTTCTCCCTCTTCTTTCATCGATTGTCCCTTCTTCACCCCATCGCGCCAGGAACGGCACCACTGCTTGTAAATATGCCGTCACGACGTGCAGCCTGCGAGGCCTGCAGGAGGGCCAAGCTATCCTGCGATAATAAACGGCCGGCCTGTACTCGGTGCAAGAAGAGCAACCGAGCGGGCCTCTGCATCTACCGTGCTTCTCCCTTCAAAAGGAGACCAGGGCCAAGCCCACCATTGCCCAGAAGGCTACAGTCAGAGTAAGCTCGACCTGGAGCGACAGACTGTGCAGTCCCCAATTAATGGCCTGTAGTGATCCATCCCCAGGTCCTTCAACACTATCAGGTCTGGCCCGACCCAATCCGTACCCGAACCCGGGGTACCTGGGCTCATCGAGCCATACCACCATCTTCGATCACATCTCGCAAGATTGCACCTCAACTCCTGGGTTGCTTGATACTACTGATACGGGAATGTCGTTGTTGCCATATCCTCCGATAACTGATGAGCATGTCCTCCTCCAAGGGGCCAATGCTCTGCGACTCCTCTTGGATGAATACCGATTGACCGTCATGAGAGACCTTGTTCAATTCTGGCTTGCAAAAGGGACGAATCTAGCCCTCGCAGAATCATTGGTAGAAGTATGCAGCGAAAGCGTAGTCCAATTCTTCACGTCGGTGTCCCAAGATGAACACTGGCATTTGGACTGTGCCAGGCTTCTGTTGCATAATTCCACGCAGCCATTGAGATTCCATTCCGATACCCGCTTCTCGGAGTGGGTGTCCCAATTTTCGGACGCCAGATTACGATGGGAGACCCTTGGGATCTTCTTCCTTGCTGTCAGTCGGGCCACCATCGATGTCGCTGCCTTCCCGCAGCTTTATGTGACTCGCGAGGCAAATTGTGCTTTGCGCAAGCTTTGTACCAAGCTAAGCGACCATGCCTTGGAGATTGTATTGTCTCTGGACTGCCTGAATGATCTCCAACTGGTTCTGCAATACGAAAATTTTATCATGCACTCTTTCGTGGATGGCGACCACAGTAAGCCATTTGCTCTCCAACCTCCCTGGACTTGGAATGGCTGATCCCGGTGATAGGTTATCATGCCTGGCGCAGGATTGCAGATGTCATTTCGTCCATCTTTGCCTTGGGGTATCATGACGACATTGATGCGAAGCCCGACACCCCTGATTTCCTCACACAGTTACGGAAAACCGCATTTGCCCGGGTATATTCCGCGGACAAGAATGTCGCGATCTTTCTAGGCCGACCACCACGCATGACGAAACGATTCTCCACCTTCCAGATCCCTGCTAGTTTTGCTGACCCAAGGGCGGACTGCTTCGCATGGGACCCAGATGGCAAAGCGAGCTACAGGGCAGAGACACGATGGTCGGCGTTGTGCGCGTCGCTAAAAGAAGAGGTCCTGGAACTGGCTCGGGATAAGAATCATGAGATGAATGCACAGCGTATTGGGTATCCAACCACTGTCCCCTCGTGTGTGAAACATAGCGCTTATCAAAGTAGTGCAATTCAGATCCAAGCCGAGACACAGTGGCAAGCCCTTCCGACTCATTTCCAGCTAGAGGGCGGTCTTACCGATCATGACCAGGTTTCATCCTTTGAGAGAGACTTCCTGATTAGTGTCCGACTCAACCATCTTCATGTCCTATTTCTGCTTCGCCCCCTGATGCTCAACACCCTTTCGGAACCGGACTCCTCGATTATCACAGTGGCCGGTGAAATGCTGGCGCTGGTGGTCGAGGCGATCGTCGTTCGAGAGCAATTAACCAACTCCGGAACAAGTCTTACCTGGAAAGTACGTGATGCACCATGACTCATGTCCAATTCCCAAAAGCAGGGTCTAACACCAGTGTTTCAGATCGTTCATTATGGTCTTCCCGCTGCTGGTATGATGCTACTCGCAATGCTCAAACAAGGCAATGCCTCAATGCCAGCTGGACTGTCCAGAGCAAAGGTACTACAGGATCTGAGCGTCTTCGTGGTGGAAATCCAGAAAGGAACCATCGTGATGAGGGGAGATCCAATCTATGTTTTGCTATCAAAGGCAACCCGAACTATCCAGAAGTTGCTGGAGTCATTTCATTCCGGATCAACAGAGTATGAGATGAAAGGAGGTTGCGCCAATGTAAATATAGGGGATGACTGGGGAGTTACATTGGGTCAAGATCTATGGGATTTCGATACCGGATTCTGGGACAGCTTGGTAGACCATGCCTCGCCTGCTATCCTGGATCACAGTTTGACAGCTTCGCAGGCCTAGGAACCTGATGCAAACTCCCGCTTCACAACATCTGCAAAAATCTTCACCCCCTCTTCTAAATCCTCTCTAGCAGCAGCAGCAAAGGTCATACGGAAATGTAGTGTTTTGAGGGGAGGTCTGTTGCAGCCAAACAAGGAGCCTGGTGTAGTTTGTACGCCCTCCATGAGAGCCTGTGACCCAATTCCGGTTTCAATCTCTGCAATATGAGAGTGGGGGTCCTCCTGAACCATCGACTTCTGGAATCGGGGATGCTTCTGCCAGTCTAGACTGATCCAGAGAAACATGCCGTACGTTGGTGCCACCCACGAACAGATCTGCTGGGGTAGGTATCGGTCGCAAGCATCCAGAAGGATGTCTCGACGGACGCGGTATTCCAGTGAAAGGCTGTCCAGCCAGTTGAGAAACCCCTGATGACCCCAGCACTCATCGAGGAGCTTCCATGTCATCCATTGGGAGGGACCTGCGACAGCCACCGTGCTGACATCCTGGTAGCCAACGAACTTATCGATGATTTGGGCACTGGCAGTGACCCAACCGACGCGTAGCCCCGGAGCAAGGATCTTGGATGTCGAATCTATGCGTACCACGCGCCCAGACCCATCGATGGACAAGTACGACGGAAGACGAGTGTTCTGGTCTGCTTCTTCAGTGCGGCTTCCAGTTCGAAGGAAGTAATAGGGATCATCTTCGATGATTATGAGGTCATGTTCTTCGGCGATTTGGTAGATCTTCCGTCTTCGCTCGAGAGATTGGGTGGCACCAGTCGGATTTTGACCCGAAGGTATCGTATAGAAGAGTCTAGGCTTAGGTCCTCGTGAAGGATCCCATACACTCAGAATGTGTTGCAAGTCATCTGCCCTCGGCCCTTCTTCATCCATTGGAACCCCGTGGATGTGAAGACCAAGCTGACGGGCCCCTTCCAGCGCGCCCGGGTAGGTGTACGCTTCCATCAGGATGTTATCGCCTCGGTTGCAAAATATCCGATACGCCATTTCCAAGGCAGAGGTGGCACCGGTTGTGAGGCAAACCCCCCAATCGGCGTAGGGGGGATCATGAACAATCTCCATATGCTCAGTGATGAACCGAAGGAGATGCGGCGACCCAGCAGCGCTTCCATAATTCAGCGCCAAGGACAGGTTGTAATCGGCGCCCTGCTTCGATGCAGTCTTCATGAGCAGTGCTTCTGGGCTGTCCTGAGCCGCGGGTCTTTGTAGTGTCGGCTGCATTGCTTTGAAGATGAGAGAGTTCCAAGGGTAAAAGTCTGGAGTCGGTCGGCCTGTCCCAAGAGGAATTATCTTTCGGTTGCTGGCCAGGCTGGCTGACTTTTTCATAGCCGAGCCCAGAAACCCGGCACTTTCAAAGCTGAAGTGGTGGGCTAATGATCTAGCGCTTGGCTTTCTCCGCGCATGGGATGATTTGAAGGCATCTGCAGAGACGCTGGCTCCGGTTGTGGTGGGCAGAGGTGCTGAGCCAGCGCGGAGAGACTGCACATCGGCCACGGTGAGGGGAGCCATGATGATTAAAGGAGAGCTGAAGGGATACACTGGCAAATGAGTCGGACCAGCAGGGTATTTAACTATTCATCGGACCTCCCTCTACACTCGGGGAAGTTTTCGGTGTAGTCGGAGAACAGCTATCATGTCATATACATCGATGACTCGATCAATCGGAGAAAGCAACAGTGAGATGCTCGGGGTAATCGGATCGGAGTAAAGGGGACTCTCGCCGATAACAGCCAGTACAAATAGTGAACCACAACCTCATGCAATTTGTTATACTCTGCCTTGCTTCATCATCTTCTTCACTTCCACTTCCGCATCAACCTCTTTCAATCATGACACACACTCAACCTTCTTCGGGCACAATCAAAATTGCAGAGTATCTTCTCGCAAGACTCCAACAACTGGGCATCCGGTCAATCTTTGGAGTGCCTGGTGATTACAACCTCCGGTTACTGGACTTTGTTGAACCCGCCGGGCTGCATTGGATTGGGAATTGCAACGAACTGAATGCCGCCTATGCGGCAGATGCATACGCCCGAGTGAACGGTCTCTCGGCTCTGATCACGACCTACGGAGTTGGCGAACTATCGGCCATCAATGGCATTGCGGGGGCCTTTACCGAAAAGGCCGGCATCATCCATATCGTTGGGACCCCGGCGCGCGACCTGCAATTGGCACGGAAGAAAGTGCATCATACCCTCGCCGACGGCGATTACCGCCACTTTGCAACGATGGCATCGCATGTCACCATAGCCCAGGCGAATCTCATGGATCCATCTACTGTCCCGGAACAGATTGATTGGACACTCCAACAGGCCATGATCTACAGCCAACCCGTCTATATCGAGTTGCCGGACGACATGGTGGATGTCACCATCAGTGCCTCTAGACTATCGACGCCTATTTCGGTCCCTGAACGCCTGGCATGCCCGGACGAACCGCTACAAGAAGTTCTGGAACGTATTTACAAAGCCCAGCAGCCACTCATCCTGGTTGACGGAGAATGCGGATCGATGCGGATTCTTGACGAAGTCGATGAGCTGGCCAAGATCACTGGCTGGCCTACATGGACGACTGTCTTTGGAAAGGGACTAGTGAATGAAGAACTCCTGAATGTTTACGGGCATTACAATGGTTCTCTGGGTAGCAAGGCATGGCAGGCCTACTTCGACTCGGCAGATCTGATCATCGCGCTTGGGCCCCATTACACCGACACCAATACCTACAATTTCACAACCATCCCACGGGACGAGGTTTCCATTTTGCTCTCTAAGGCTATGGTCCAGATTGGCTCCAGGCGCTATCGTGACATCCCCGACGGTTTTCTGTTCAGACTACTCAGGCGCCTGGACAAGGATAGGGTGCCCAAAGTGCAAGCCCCTCCTAGAAGCACTGCCACTGAAAACCGAAACATGATCGATCATGACACAGCTTTGGTCCAGAAGACCTTTTATTCCTACGTCAACAGAGCATTCCGCCCAGGCGACCTGATTCTCACCGAAACCGGTACGGCCGCTCACGGTGGAAGGCAGTTTAAACTTCCTCCCCAGTCACGTCTCTTCGGACCGGCAACATGGCTATCCATCGGGTATATGTTACCAGCAACCCTGGGTGCCGCAGTTGCCAAGCGCGAGTTAAGTGAGAATGCCAACGCCCGTGCCATTCTGTTCATCGGAGATGGCAGCCTCCAGATGAGTGTACAGGAGATCAGTACTATTATCAAGGAAAAGCTCAACGTCATCATCTTTATCATTAACAATGGAGGATATACTATCGAGCGTGCAATCCATGGAAGGAAGCAGTCCTACAATGACATCGCTTCCTGGAGACACCAGCACACTATCGCCTTCTTTGGGGGTACAGAGGAGCAATCTGCCAACAGTTTCAGCGCAAGAACCTACGCCGAGCTTGACAGAATCCTGGAGGATGATCGCATTCAAAAGGGAAGCGGGTTGAGAGTGGTGGAGGTGTTTATGGGGCAGGAAGATGTCGAAGGAGCTTTGTTAAAACTGATGGAGGATCAGATCTCAGCGGAACAGCCGTAGAACCGACCGTTTGTGCCTTAAATGTGTTACATAACGAGACTCTTACATACCGCGATTGCCCTGACTCATTCAGGGTGAAATATAGAGACAATGAGCCGATAATCCTATTGCCTTGATGGGGTCAATCGCACCGGGATGTCGGCATCCTCCTTCAGGCCCTCCCAGCGGCTCTTATACACCCGGCCCTCCTTCATCACTCCGAGGACACAATCCTCCGGCCGATCAAAGATGGTAACATCTTCTAACGGGTTCCTATTGAGGACAAGGATGTCCGCCCAAAATCCCTCCTTGATCTGACCGATCAATCCTTGTTGCCCCACCATCTTGGCTGGGTTGATGGTTGCGCTCTGTAGAACGGCCAGCGGACTGAGAATCTGGGCCCTGAGCGCAAACTCCCCCGTCTGTGCCAAACCCAGAGGACCAAGTAGATCGCTTCCGTAGCAGATGGTCACGCCCGCGTCGGATGCGATTTTGAGGCTGCGCAGGCCGGCGGTCAGAACTTCGGTGTTCTTGGCCTGGCCATTGGCGGGCAGATAGCCTCGCCAACGAGCCGAATCCATCTCGGCGTAGGATATCAGGGTCGGGGTCAAGTAGATGCCCCGGGCAGCCATGATGTCCGCGACCTCCTCGGTGATGAAATTGCCGTGTTCGATCCCTTTGACGCCATTTTCGATACAATGCATGATGGCTTTCGGGGTATAGGCATGTGCGGTCACATAGGTGCCGGCGTTATCGGCACATTCCACCATGGCCCGGATCTCCGACCCAGTGAACTGCAGTTGATCCAACCGGTCTGTCGGGGTTGAAACACCCCCGGAGCCCATGATCTTAATGAAATCAGCGCCCGAACGAATCTCCTCCCGGACGGCCGTCATGCATTCCGGGACGCCGTTGCAAATGCGCCCGAGGCCATTGGTATGTCCTCCACAACATTGTACGTGGTCGTGGGCGCTGCGAATATCTCCGTGCCCCCCTGATTGCGACAGGGCATGACCGGCGATGAACAGCCGTGGGCCAGGAAACACGCCGTCTTCGATGGCCTGTTTGAAGGCCAGTTGGGCACCCCCGCAGTCCCGCACGCTGGTGAAGCCGCGGTGGAGCATCTGGGTGGCCACATACGGCTGTCGCAGGAGGGACACGTCGTTGAAATTGCCAAATGCCATGGAGAGGTTTTGAAACCCGGGCACGGCGACAAAATGCACATGTGCATCAAATAATCCGGGACAGATGTACCGGCCCTGGCAATCGACGGTCAGGCAGTCGGTCGGCAGCTTGTCGGGCGGAGTGGATAAGACTGCCGCAATCCTCCCCGCGCTGATCACCACATAGTGGTCTTTCTTGATGCTGCCAGTTCCCACATCGACAATGCAGGCCTTGGAGAGGAGATAGGCCCGAGGGGGTGAACGGAGCCAAGGTTGGATATCTGATGCGGATGCCATGTTGAGGTTGGGACAAAGTGGAGTAGAATTGAGATGAGTGATGAGAAGAAAGATGAGGGGAGGAGGGGTCATCGTGAGGAGGGGTCGGCACACCACCATTGGCTATCAGCATCCATCGGATAAGGCCTCGGCCAAGATTGACGATATACGTATCTTTTTTTCTCATTCATTCAATTACTTTTTCGGATCAAACGGATATGTTAGCACCATTCATATGTTATTGTCCGTGATAAGAATGGAATTGTGTGAGATACCAGCTAGCTCGCCTGGGGTGGCATTGAAAATATGCACACCGTGAAATACTAGGGCAGGGGAGAGCATGGTGTGGAATAAGCATACTTCGAAACGTCATTTCGCCTTCCGAAACCCGTACTTAGACTTCTATCATTGGTAGTGTGTTTATTATTACTGGTAGATCGATCATTTAAAATAATTAATCTGCTTCTCTCCGGTCAATACATATTATGCAAAGTGAGGCCCAAAACTTGCACGATCTGGCGAATTACAGATGAAAAGCTCTAGAATGCCATCAAAAAGCTTGGAAGTACTATGTAAAAACCCCATCCATGCCTTCCAATACTAGCGATGGCGCGAGTGCAGGCTGTTCTATCAGGCGCATGTCGAGGAATCTGGCTCCTCGCAGACGCCAGCTCTGGTAGAATGACTACTCGCTGGAGGAAGGGAAGCTTATAATTGCTACGGGGGTCTATACACCGGGCAGAAAAGTTCTTGTAATTGGCTCTTGCAGTAGTGGACCCATGAATGGGGAATTGACGGATATCGGGGGAGCAATTCATTGAAGAGTATCCGAAAAAGACGCGAGGATCGTATACTATGACATAGAACAAGTTCCAAGCAGCGACTCCCATGGCGCAAAGGTACCCTTAAATATTTATTTGTTCCGTAGAAAGCTCCTCACGAGCAGGGATATGAACAATGTCTTGTGGCTGAGAGATATTTTGGCAGGAGGATCCTTTGCACTAAATTTCGGATACTGACCGAACAGAGACGGAGGGAGGCTGAGTTAAGTCTCTGCTTTTATGATAAGTCCGTCAAACTTTATTGATTAACCGAATGTCATACTCGTGAAGGCGATAAGCATCGTCAAGACCTAGTCACCATGTAACATTTGCGTGGCGTAGTGACCAACGCCAGGCTACACCCGAAACGGAAGAGTCCACGTCAGCTGGATAAGCTCTTAGATAGGCCCCAATCCATAATATAAATCTTGCAGTCGTGCACTTAAAATGAGTCTGGATACTTGAGGCCCTGTAGGTTGCGTTGTCGTTGTCCTGGAGTAATCGGTCTGTCTGTGTCTCTGTGTGTGGTAGTGTGGTGATTGTGGTCCATCCCAGGCATAACACTGTGACAAAGTCATTCGGCCGAAAGCACATGTCCCCAGGCGAGCTGCTCAGGGGAACCGACAGCCGATGCCGTAGATAAGGATTTCTGCAGCCTTAAAACCTGAGATATAGCTAATTAGCTATAGAGTATAGAGCCTCAGCCCCGGTGCCAAGGACGCCTGTCTCCATGGGCCCCGCTTCGTCCGGACCCTCCTGCCTGGGGAAGTCTAGTCCCGTGGGTTAGTCCCGGCCTTCTAGTCATCCTATAGGCCGCAGCCTATTACCAGAAGTCTGCTAAGCATTCATCCACGTAATGCATCTGAACATCACCCGACCTGTATGTCTGTGAGTAGGGTCGGATAGTCGTTCTTTCAGCCATATCTGCAAATTTTATCATCACGCCAATTACTCTAACGTCAATGGAATACTGAGACTGAGAGGAATTTTCACTTCCCTCTTAGAGATATTGAATCGAGGATAGAAAGAAGATACAATGCTGTTGTCTATTACTGGGGCGAGGCATCTTCTGTTTACCAAGTGCTTCCATGGCTATGGGACCCATTTATACGAGGAATGCTTGCAGAAGTGGGCCAGTGTTTGAATACTAGTACTGCTTCCTTCAGCCTCCAAATCCTGCGATATTGCACCACTGCAAGGAACCTTGGCTCCACCATTCCCTTCACCCGACAGATGATAGTTCAAAACGCGAGCCCCAACAGAAGAGACAAAGACATAAATACCTCGATGGTCTCTTCTGTTCCACGACAGAGCATTTCAACCAAAACCGTCATCGAATCCTCCATTTCATGTTGGTATCTCCCATTTGTTGTGCTTCTTGCGCCTTCATATCTTGACACAGGCTTATAGAGCTCAAGCAGACAACAAGCATACCACCAAGACCGAGAGCCCAAAACAGTACCATGCGCGTCCAAATATTGACAGCCTTGCTCGCCGGTGCCACCGCCTGGTCGCATGTTGCAGCTGCAGCAGAGAATAGCACAGTTTACGGACCGGGTGCACTGAGCATAGACGTCGCGACGAGTTTCCTGGATTGTCTGAACACCACTGGCACAGACTACCGGCTCTTCGTCGATGACGGCTGGACTGTCGTGCTTCCGGTCGGCAACCGCACGATCGAACTTGAAGCTACGGACGGGGCGCTCTACAACTGCCTGACAATGCCGGAGATCATGTCCGGGATGCAAGTTGCCGCTGAAGACACCACCGAGTTGGATGAAGCACACCATAGCAGCATCCTCGCCGATACGGCCTCCTACGCCTGGCTCGTCGCCCAGGGCGCGCAAGGCAAACAGGTGGTGGGAAGCCGGGCGGCCTCCAGCAGTAGCAGCAGCAGCTCGGAGGACGATGGGCTCGCGCGACGGGCGGATGGCCTGCAAAAACGCACGCACTACCACTACTATGCCTATCTGTCGGATTACTCGTCCTGTGCCAACGAGGATCTTTATGTCCGGTTCGGTAGCACCTGCTACAACCACGCGTCCGCCTACGCCAGTGTGCAATTCGACAACGCCTTTTCCAGCAAGATCTTGACGATGAAGATCTGGCCCCATCACAACTGCTCCAAGGGGAACCTGAGGCAGTTTACCGTCGGGCCCAATTCAGTGAGCAGCTGCCATACGAGGACGACCTATTCTTACCACGGTCACTATAAGACCTGCAGTTGCTAGAGGAATCCCGTGTTCACCACCTGGAAGGTTGAAAGGGGGCTGCGGAATTAGATGTACCTAATTAATATGCTTATTCTTGCTCGGATCACCTATCACACCATATAATACTTGACGGAATTTATTGCCTCTTCACCTTTAGATGTGAAATGAAAGTCTGTATGGCTTCTATGACTGAAAAACATGTTGTTTGCCGTCTTTGAAGGATCGCGGCAAGCCCCGAGGTAAGCGGCTGTGCATATCCGGCTTTAGTTCGGAGTCCGGTGGTGCTTATGCATCCCACCGTCAAGTCGGATATACAGCTACGGTGGATCGGTCTACGAGAAATCTGAGATATTCCTGCGGCTGATCGCTTGTCGATCTCCGACAAAGTCCGGATATCTAGACTATATATTTGAAGCAATCTTGGTAGTTATTGTTCCCTGTTCCTAATCAACGAGTAACTCACGCACAACCATACCGCAAATCCCCCTGCTTAAAGATAGGATGTCTCGCACAATCAAGAACGTGGCTATTGCTGGGGTAAGATAAAATCAAAAGATTACATGTCCTAGGTTAACCAGCTGGTAGGCTAGCGGCAATGTTGGAGCCCGAGTCCTGAGTGCATTAATAGACCTGAAGTTCAACGTGACCGTGCTTACTCGCAGTTCCAAATCCTTCCCTTCCACAGTTCAGGTGAAGGTGGTTAACTTTGATTCCCTGGAATCTTTATCCGCTGCCATCGCCGGACAAGACGCGGTTATCGATACTACCTTCTCTCTGGAGATTGAAACACCACTCCGCCTGATTCACGCGGCGGCGGAGAATGGCGTTTACCGCTTGTCTGTGAGCCCTACATTTCACAACCCGTTAACATTAGCTAATCCTCTCTTTCCACCCTTGTCCAGTATAACTAGCGACTTCGGACTCGATCCTGACCTCCCAGGTGTTCACGATATGCCCGTTTTCGCCCGGAAGAAAGCTTCATACGAGGCCGTGAAGAGACATGCTGCTGAGAATCGTTTGACATACACCCTGGTCGCCTGCGGTGCCTTTCTCGATTGGGGTATCTCCTCGGGATTTGCAGGGCTGGACATGAAGGGAAAAAAAGCTTTCATCTTTGGTGATGGAAACAATGTTGTTCCATGGACGACAATAGATGAGGTTGGTGTAGCCACTGCCCATGTGCTTTTGCATCCGCAAGAAACATTGAACCGCCCCGTCTATGTTCATTCCGTGTTCATGTCGCAGAATCAACTTCTTGCCACCTCAAAGGCAATTCTAGGAGCTGACGGGTGGGAGACCACCTATAATGACATGGATCAACTATTCAAAAATGCGTTGGCAGATCTCGAGGCCGGCAACATCAGTACTTCAACCTTCGAAGTACAAATCCAGTACTGCCTAGCCACTAAAGCGCTTGCACATCCCTGGGCAAGAGATGACAATCTTCTTTTGGGACTGAAGGGCTGGGAGATGGAGAAGGTGGAAGGGCTGGTTCAGACAATTGTCCAAGAAGCAGCGCAAAGCTGAGAATATCGTTCCTCCTCGAAAACAGACCAATGTGATAAGTGAACTACAGTCAATGAAGATACCATGTTCTTCTCAATTCAACGAATGCATCTTGCAATCTAGAATACTGACGCCAATAGAATTCTCTGTTCCAGATATCACTAAAAGACTCTGTCATAAATCCCCTCGATAAATTTTCTGAGTGGATCTTGGAAAAGTAAGCGGTCTAGTAAACATGTTATGTGAGGATTACGTAGAAGCCAATCCGGCCTAGCAAGAAGCAGGCCAGTGTGTCTGTAGAAACCCCATCCCACTACTGTGTTAATCTAGGATAGAAGGAGTTTGCAGCTAGAAGCCTCCGCCTCTACTCTTCTATAGTACTTCCCTGTAATGCTTCTCCTCAAAAATAGAGTTCCAGACTATGCACCACTATCTAGAGTCTGCATACAGAGCCAGGCAAGCTACAGTGGAAGGTCCCACAGTTTCCCTTTATGAGTGCAATTAAGACGGTATCGGCGGAACATGCAGTGTAAAAAACATTTACCACTTACTAATGCACTGTGCAGCCTCGCCCTTATCTTAACTCCCCCCCACCTCAGCATATCTGCGGCTTATGATTCGTTCAAAAAAGCAGGGACCTCGGCCCGGATAGAGCGGGTAGTCAACAGACACCAATTGGACTGACATCTACGTCTACGCTGGGCTGAACGAGGAAAGGGGCATCTGACCACCTGCATGATTAGCAAGAGTTGGCGGCGCTCGGACCGCATCTGGGATTAAGGCAGTAAGCAGCCTTGTCAGCCGCATTTACGCTGCCCCGCCCCCCAATGGTGGTGGTGACCATGCCTGGCAACTACTATTTATGGGGCTTTATTCCCCTCAATCTACCTCGATGCCGTATTTATCAAAGCAGACAAACACATACAGGGCACGCCATCTAATATGGCACATAACAACCCCGAAAGCGAGAGCCAACTGTCGCTTCTGGCACCAAAAGGCTCAGATGGCCAATCAGCGGAAAAGATTGCACCAAAGCCAAGGAAGAAGGGGCCGTCATTTAGAAGGGATATACAAGGCTGGTTATGGGATTTCTGCGGCGTGGCTCTTGCTGGAGGTACCCTCGGCGCCATCATTGTGATCTTGGTCAGGTATGATGGACGTCGCCAGCCGGAATGGAGTAACATCTCCCTGAATTCGGCGATTTCCTGGCTCAGCACTCTCGCCAAAGCATGCATCCTCTATGCGGTTAGCGAAAGCCTAGGCCAGCTGAAATGGGTCTGGTTTGCTCAGCGGAGCCGACCACTGTCTAACCTGGGGGATTTTGATTCTGCAAGTCGAGGAGTCCGGGGAAGTGCTCTGCTCTTGTGGGCGTTGAAGGGCCGGTAAGTGATTGACCGAAACTCTCTGAAACCCCGGGGGTTCTGACCGCGGCGTAGTCACTTTGCAGTCCTAGGCAGCATGACGGTCCTCATGGCATTGGCCTTCGAGCCGTTCATCCAAAACTCGGTACAATACGTTTCTCGCTCCATCGAGGACCGCTTTCAAGTCTCTTTACTCGGAAAAACAGTGCAGTACAATACTGTTGGGCCACTGATGGGAGGGGATCGTATGTGTGCCATCAACCGCCCTAAAGCCACCGCTATTCTACAGCATTGACTAATGATCAACTCCCCCTGAAGTCTACTACGTGGATCCTGTCCTCAAAGCCAACATCTACAGCTCCCTGACAAACCAAGACTCGACGCGCCCATGGGCAGTCCCGCAGTACACCTGCCCGACGGGCAACTGTACCTGGGATGCAATGGCCAGCTTGGGCTTTGAGTCGCGATGTACCAACATTACCTCCTACCTCCATCGGAACTGCACATCCTTGAGTGATACCAACTCCACGAACAATGCCCTATATAACTGTAGCATATCTCTCCCCAGCAATCTGGGCCTCTGGTATATTGCCAACGGAGACGCCGCAACATTGTCAGTGATTGCACCGGAGTCACCAGAAGTAGGGCTCGGATACCGGGGAACACCCTTTGAGGTGGTGCAATACATCCTCGCCGCGGGAACCAACGCCAACGGCACCGGCGGCAGCGGCATCTCCTCCACTCTCACCGAGACCAGCCTCTTCACAGCCACTGAGTGCGCCCTGGTGCCTATCGTACAACTCTTCAACGCCTCGGTCTCACTGAGCGTCTATCAAGAGAGCCAAATCGCCAACTGGACCGCCAACGAAACCGATTGGGCGGGTATCAGCATCACGCCGGTTATCCCCTCAGACACAGGCCCCTTCTCCCCGGAATTGAATCAGACATTTGGATTTGGAGACGAGGCATGGGTTGCCACTTCATATTATATCAATAACCTCTTCGCCGGGCGGGTAGTGGCCGCATCAGACTCTTTTGAGTTCATCTCCGCTGCGATCACCTACGCGGCCGGCGACACGCTCGAGGCCATCTTCTACGGCAACTTCACGGCAACCGGCTGCATGGCTGACGATCCGCTCACCTGCGCCATGGGCAACGTGGCGGCTGCGATGACCAAGACCATGCGTGATGACGCGTTCAGCACCGCGGTCGGCTTCGATAAAGACGAGGATGTTCACTCCCAGCAGGCTGTCGGACATACCCACGTCACAGTGTTGTTTGTTGAGATTCGGTGGGTATGGTTGGCGTTGCCAGTGGCTGTTTGGCTACTCGGGGCAGTCTCTTGCATTGGTGCGGCGTGGAAGAGTTACCGGGCAGGAACGCGGCCATGGATGACCAGCCCGCTACCACTGGTGCTGATGGAAAAGTGTTGGCAAGATAGGGATAGCAATGGGGAAGGGAACGGGGTGGAAATGGCAAACTTGAAGGCCTCCTCACCGGGCCAGGATCCTGAAACACATGCCCTTTTGGGAGGAGACGATTCTCTGAATGACTATGAGCACAGAGCTAGGCAAATCTCCGCTAAACTCGATATTGATAACGGTCGGTTTGCATTAGTTCGATAGTCTCTCGTTTCCAGGTTGTTCAAAGAAACCCTGACATCCCCTTTCCTTTCCACGCCCATGATGATGAAGATCAGCTTATCCTTACATATAGCTCCTCCAGAAAATTCTGTATGAGGACACTGATAGCTGATTAGACCATGCCATGATTGTAGTTTATATATAGGGGCAGAAGGTCATAATGTTCCAGGTGAAGTGTTTCTCGTAAATTAATGGATGAGTTATGCTCAACGCAAGACATTTCGATGTGATTACCGAACCATGGTAGTTCCAAAAGTATACGAAGTCTGCTAGTATAAGTGGTTTAGATTATTTTCCTCTGGCTGCCACGTTTATCACTACTACAATAAAAAGCAGAAGCACTGTTTCTGACAATCTAATCCTTATACTTTCAAGAATATGTATGACAGACTTCCAAGGCAAAAAGGAGGGAGAAGCTTAGATTTTCCTCCCAACTGTGATTTACGCCCTCGATCTCTCCCTGTCAAAGTGATAAGAATACCCCCTTTCCAACGCTAGATCCTAACAAGTGTGACCCGATGCTACAGCGATATCTACATCAGCTCCAATATCAATCAACCGATCCAGGACATCATCCCGAATTAATTCTTATCAGGGTTTATTAGGGTATTATTAGGGTTTATTAGGGTTTATATTAGGGTTTATTAGGGTTTATTAGGGTTTATTAGGGTTTATTAGGGTTTATTAGGGTTTATTAGGGTTTATTAGGGTTTATTAGGGTTTATTAG